>NW_022987876.1:1010270-1610270 GCF_902827165.1 Trematomus bernacchii
CGTCTAGGCCATCCTTATAGGTGAGTATTCAGACTTCCTCGTGACTGTGTTGATATAGGTCATCCAGTGCTAAAGCACCGCCTCTGGCGGTCAGTAAGTATGAAATAGAACGATAGTTACGTATGTAACTACGGTTCTATGAATACTGGATGACCGCCAGAGTTCTTGGTCACTCGGAATTTCGTGTTTCTGCGAGAAGATTCCATAGGACTGAGCCCGTTGACAGCACCGGAACTTATACCTTCCGGTGTCATACGGGGTCACACGTGACTTTGTTGATATAAATATTCGACCTACGCATGCGCGAGACAGAAGATATCCAGTGCTAAAGCACCGCCTCTGGTGGTCATCCAGTATTCATAGAACCGTAGTTACATACGTAACTATCGTTCTTTCTCCATACAGATGAAAGCGTCTTATTTTGGACAGTTTAAAAGTGCGAGGGTCGTGATCGGTTCATGCACGTTCCGTGATGGCCGGCCCGGCCCCCAGTCAGACTTGATACCGCCCCCATGATAAATACATTTAATTATTGTGAAGCCAGCTGCAATGGATCATTGATCCACCAGGGGGTGCAGTGGGGTTCCACACTGGAGTCATGTGAAATCAACTTCTCTGTTGTTAATAATGTTGTTTAGTCGGAAAAAAACGAACGAGCCGGCTCTCCCGATTTTTAATCCTAATTTAATCATCATCATTGATGTTTATGTTCGCCGAATTGACATGAAATCACTGACAAATATGAATATTCTGTATTCAACTTCATTGAAACGATCAGGATGGGTGTTATTTTTCCCCACAATGACCAAGTCGCTTGCAAATGATCCCATGTATTACATGTACATGGCCACATTCTCAACAAAGTTAACGTAACGAAACATTCTGTATTCCTTGCTTACTTTTTATTTAATGCTTTATAACAGCTGGAATAGTTCGTTTAGAACAGGCACCTCACTCGCAATCTGCTCCTCCGCAACGCCTACCACCTACCTCCGGCTGAAATTATGAATGTACAGTAAGGCATAGTAATCATAGATAACACGGCAGGGTCCGTTACAGTTTGTTTTCATCTGATTTCAAATATTTCAAATGTCTGAAGTTAATAATACATTCTCAGTGTTCAAGTCAATAATAGTCATATAAGAAAAGTACTGATCTAATAACAGAGATTTTATAAGGACTTTTCAATGTTCGACATCGCTCATGTGAAATACAGTAAACTGGATGTTGTGGTGCCGAGAGGCGGGGTATCAAAAGTACAAGCTAAACTTTTATTTAGCATCTGAACACACTTGTAAACAACGTGATGCCCGGGAAGCGAAGACCCGGCGGAAACAGCTGGTCTGGTTCACTAAAATGTCCGTGTACAGTATATCTGGTACTAATGTATAGCGGATCTTTGTTAAGATCCATATGTCACGGATAGAACTATATATTGAGCTTTAAAACAAATGATATATATTATAATAAATAAACACCGGCTGTTGTTATGCCTGCTGTAACGTTTACTTTCTCCGTTCTCCGCTTAAGTAATTATACTTCCTGGTTAGCTTTCCGCTCGAAATTTAAATCTGAAAATGGCAAAATAACGGAGAAAAAAAACGTTCACAGAGAAGACGACAACAATTGTCACTTGCACTTGTCATTTAGCATCTGAACACACTTGTAAACAACGTGATGCCCGGGAAGCGAAGACCCGGCGGAAACAGCTGGTCTGGTTCACTAAAATGTCCGTGTACAGTATATCTGGTACTAATGTATAGCGGATCTTTGTTAAGATCCATATGTCAGTAGAGATGGGATGGCAGAAGGTGCTATATATATATATATATATATATATATATATAATTCCAAAGCTGGTAAAGACCTTTCAAATTAGCAATAATAGTCATATAAGAAAAGTACTGATTTGTTCTTGAATCAACTTTTTTATGGAAAATGTTTTATGTAATTTTATTTTCATTTTAAATAAAATGAAAGACATTCACAGTTAATGTAATTAGATATACATTATTAATGCCATACATTTTTAAATGTAATTAGATATACATTATTAATGCCATACATTTTTGCATAAATATTTATTCAGTATGATAGCTGTCTAACAGAAGTTAAATCCATTTCTCACTTATTCTGACAATGTACTTAACCCCAAATAAAAGAACCCAATAAAAATAGTTGTTAAATAATAGTGAAGTCACGTTGTAATAACAATAACTCATCTCTCTCGGTTTTTTTTGTTTTCTTTGTGTGCTTTGCCAAAAGCCACTGTGTCAATTGTCCTAGTTGGGTTACCGTAACGAACAGCAGCCGGCTCTCGATTTTTAATCCTAATTTAATCGTTTATGTTCGCCGAATTGACATGAAATCACTGACAAATATGAATATACTGTATTCAACTTCATTAAAATGTTATTAACGTGCCTAAACTCAGTAATTCACTAAAATTACTGATCCCTCCGCGTCGCGGAGGGATCTTGATCCCTGGGTGTTATTTTTCCCCATAATGACCAAGTCGCTGCAAATTATCCCGCTTATTACATGGCCACATTCTCAACAAAGTAACGACATGACTCCCAATATTAATTAAAATGCTTTTATGGATTTAGAAAATATTTTTATTGATTTAAAACATAGTTCTATGTATTGATTTAAATGTACATGCATCCGCTAAGAAAAATAGTCCGTTGTTACCGTTTTTTAAACAGTCAGAATGAAACGGCAGCTCTCAGCTGTGTGTTCACACTCCTAACTCTGATCTTTCTTTTCCAACAGTTAAGTTAACTGTAGGTTACTCTGAGTGACAAGCTTACAGTTAGTGAAGTAACACTTTTTTTTTGTGAGTCACGACCTCGCTGTTTCATTCTAACATAACGCTCCAAATATGACTGTTTCCACTCGGACTTCAATACAGCAACACCATTGTTTGGTTTCCATGGTAGCGTGTCTCTTTAGTAGCGTGCACTCCTTTCCTGTAAATTACAGGTCCAGCCAGGCAAAACAGTAATATGAAATATGAACGTTAGTTTTTAACTGAAATGATCAAATAAAGTCAAAATGTCACAGTGTTTACAAACATTGACCATACCGTTCACCAGCCCCCACCCCACTCTTTGTTTAAAACGAATTGGCCATCGGAATGTGTGTGTCCCAACCCCCCCCTGTGATATCTCTTCACAGGGGGGAGAGAGTTAGACGCTCGTGAATTGTCAACGGGGGGGGGGGGCCTCTCTGCACGGAGGAGCCGCGGAGAAGTGAATCACAGTGATCTGCTATTTTAAAGTAAATTCAACACATATCGACCCTAAATATAGCATATATTAAGAACGAGAAAGTGTTAACATCGTTTTTTGTAAACATATGACCAATGTGCGAGGGTGATGACATCAGAGCATCGTCCTATGGGCTTAGCCCCGGACAGGTACAACAGGTATTCACTCAGAGGGGGGTAGTTACCCATTTACATGTCAAAAAGCAACATACAGTAGGCGGGTGGGGGATGGTGAACGTTTACATTTCTCTACAGCAGTGGTTCCCAAACTTTTTGTGCCCAAGGCACACCAAAGGACAAGTAAAAATCTCAAGGCACACCTATTGTGCGAAATAGCCCTTATAACACGTGTTATCACTCATATCATGTAAAATATCTGTAAATGTGCATAATTATTTACTAATGCCAAATAAAATGTATAGATAGAACAATCAGTGGTTCAAGTTAGTATATTCCTCAGTGTAACATATCCACTAGTTGCAAAGCTTAAACATTTTTATATATTTTTTTATTTTAAGGGAAAGGATGTTTTCACTACTCAGTTTGTCAACTATGTTACGGACAAACTTGATGTCATTACAATCATTTGATTAAGTCCTGCACTTCAAGTAAAATCAAATTTGAAAGGCTCTTGAGTCTATTCTACCATATATCCAAAGATTTTTTAAAGTTTAAAAAATAATTGTATTAAAGTTTTGTTTTTTCATGTGATATGTTCAGCACTGTCATTAAGTTTAGGGATATTTTGTATTATAAAACTACCATACAGGTCATTTTGATAGTTTTAAGAGATGTCATGTAAAACTCCAACCTGTGTAGATATACATTATACTATAAAGGATATCAGAAGCACTATTTTAGATATTTTAAATTTGAAAAAATGAGGTGCAACATGGTTGACAATGAAAGTCAAACATTTGACGCAAATAACATAGTTGACTGGACACATTATTAACCATCAGCACTATGTTAATTTCAAGGCAGAAGTGCAAAATTCCATTGATAATGATGTGTAATGACGTCTACATGTCGTACAAATTGTCAACTAGGTTACCTGTCAACTAAGTTACTACAGTTATTACAGTACTGGGTAACTCAGTTGACAGGTAACCTAGTTGACAATTTCCCTATTTTGACTCATCATTTCAATGGTAGGCCTTGCCTGGATGACCACATGTCATTTTCTTGAACAGGTTAACATCACATTTGCACATATAATTGAATTAAAATCATTAAACAATTGTAAACCATAACAATGTACGTAACATTGTTGATTGTCAATGAGTATATTAATTGACCATGTGCTATTATACATAAAATATTGTAAAAATGTAGAGGACAATCACCACAGTGTGTTCAAATTGTCTGCCAAAGAGGAACATGGCATCATGTGATGCTGGTGACATGGTATTGGGACAAACAATTTTTGAGTTAAAGGGGGAAGTTCTGTTAGTAACATAGTTGACAGAACTTTTGCGGACATTCATATATTAAGATATTTAAATTATTTAAAGGGGGAGATCAATTAAAAATATGTTATTATTCTTTAGTATTTAGACTTTTGAAATAAATGAATCATTTTTAAATTTACTTTAATGGTTTTTATTCATTATTTTGAATCCAAGACACCCTCAACTGAAAAACGGACATAGCAAAAACTGACAATTTAAGAACATCATGACACATTTCAAGCTAAATAAAGCATAGGATGCACATAATGTTTGTGTGATATTATAACATGCTTTCCAATAATAGGCAAAATATGATATTTTTGAAGAAAATAGTTAGAATAATTATAATTATCATCAATGGACATCAATGGACATGGAATGTACCCTAAATTGTAGAATCACTCAGCAGTTACATACACCAAACCTTCCAGTTATATTCCTATCAATATTATGAAGGCTTTTACGGAAGGGTTTGGTCATATATAATTCATAGCCTGAATTATATAACATTTTATACCTAAAAACATGGTGAAAATTGATATTTTAGGGCTGTTGACAGTATTTTCTGATTTATGGAGTGATACAAAGAGATATCCAAAATCCCTTCTGTAAAAGCCTTAGATACTAATATGACTACAAAATGAAACAATAATTTTGATCCTGGCTTTATCCAAAGTTCAGATTTCGGTTCCTGAAATGTGTTAAAATATGCGCATATTTCATGAGATAATGGTTCATTTGGATATTTAAACATGCTATTTCAGAAAACTTGTAATACAAAAAACAATTGCCTTATTGTAAGTAATTAACTGGAGAAATATTTAGCTGATATCTTTAAGTTAAAAATACCCTATTCACCTGGGGTGTCTCGCCTTAATTAGATGTTTGATAAGTGCAGATCACATAGTAAAACACGTACACAGATACATTATTTTGTATTTTTATTAAATTCGACAATGTCAATTTCACTTTCCACTATGTCCACCGTTGTTTTTCACAACCAATGGCAGAACTTTATTGAGGCCTGTAATTAGTCAACTACAGGTCTCTTGAGTCAGTCTTTTTCTTCCAAAAAGCTTGTGACAAGATGTTATTGCTCTTGGGGCATTAAAAACAAGATTTTAACTTTAGTTTTTTATATAATATCTGCATTTTCTATTGTGAAAAACTAAGTCTTAGTTATTTAATATATAGCGCCATCTCCTGGTTAAACCCTGAAATTGGAGAATAGTGGGAGGGCCTAACATTCCTGAATACTGGTCTTTGGCAGGCAACTGGCTGGCAACTGGCTGGCAGTCGGCAGGAAGCTGTATGCTGGGGTCCAAAATAAGAGGCTCCATCTGTAAAGAAACAATGTATGCGGTGAGAGGGGGGCGGAGACGCTCCCTTCACTCGCGCCGTAACAGTTAACTTGAACGAAAACACTCAGCTTAACTGGACGATAGAACAGGTAAAGAAACAATTGTATGTAGTGAGAGGGGGGGGGCGGAGACGCTCCCTTCACTAACGCCGTAACAGTTAGCTTGAACGAAAACACTCAGCTAACTGGACGATAGAACAGACAAGGAACCAATGTACCAAAAGTATGTAGTGAGGAGGAGGGCGGAGACGCTCCCTTCACTAGTGCAGTAGAAAGTTAGCTTTCAGCGGGAGCACTCAGCTAACTGGATGATAGTACAGGTAAAGAACCAAAAGTATGTAGTGAGGAGGAGGGCGGAGACGCTCCCTTCACTAGTGCAGTAGAAAGTTAGCTTTCACCGGGAGCACTCAGCTAACTGGATGATAGTACAGGTAAAGAACCAAAAGTATGTAGTGAGGAGGAGGGCGGAGACGCTCTCTTCACTAGCGCAGTAGAAAGTTAGCTTTCAGCGGAGCACTCAGCTAACTGGATGATAGTACAGGTAACAGTAACAAATTAGCGAGAGCCCTCGGTTAATTTGTACACAATTATCTCATTAGTTTGAGAGTATATAGATATAGCACAATCAGCAATAATTGGTAGCGATCTCACCGGCTGTGTGCAGGAGCGTCCGCTCTTTACCGGTCCGGAGCTCCTGGGATCCGGGCGGTGAACACCGCGGTCCTCTCCCTTGGGAGGACGGACAGCTCGTCGCAGCCTTTGGAGGGCGAGCGTTTTTCCTAGCCCGCAGCTCCGATCAAACGATCGCAAGGCTACAGGTAGCGATGAGCTAGAATCCCAATTTTCAGTAAGCTTAGCTTGGCTTCTACTCATAAGTAGTAACCTACGCAGCGAGAAGATGAAAAAGGACTGCCGTTGACAGCACCGGAACTTATACCTTCCGGTGTCATACGGGGTCACACGTGACTTTGTTGATATAAATATTCGACCTACGCATGCGCGAGACAGAAGATATCCAGTGCTAAAGCACCGCCTCTGGCGGTCAGTAAGTATGAAATAGAACTCTGACTGCTAGGCCAGATATATGCTGAACTGAAAATGGCCGGTGGTGGTGAAGTCAATAGGGGCTTGGCTTGGAAACCCGAAGGTCACCAGTTCAAGTCTCTGAAGGACCGAGTGTTACCAAGGTGTAACAGAGCAAGGCATCGTTCCTTACACTGCTCCCTGAGCCCACTGCTGCTAACACTAGGATGGGTCAAATGCAGAATGTGAATTTCCCCTTTTGCTGAAAGGTGCTAGGCTATTGGAAACTTTACAAGCAAGTACAAATAATTATAGGGTTGGCGAAATGATCAGGGAGAAAATGACCTTAACCTCTTAAGCCCTGAGCCTGTTTTTCAGGTCTCAGGCTCGAAAATGACATTCCCAGAACAAATGACCATATCTTCCCTTCTAAAAGGGTTAAATTAATAATCTTTTTTCTCAAAGTAATGATAAACCTGTGAGTTGGATGTAGAAAAGTCAGAATCAATATAGATGTTTTTTATTTTAAAGAAAATTCAGATTTTACATAGTAAAAAACTGTAAATTATAGTGTCCGTCCAAAGATTCTTTTTTACTTATAGTGAACACTACCCTTGGATGATGGTAAGGTAGACTAAAAGCTTTAGGAATCCAAAGTACAACATATAATAAGTACCCTGTATCAAGATTGATGCAAAACAAGTGACATTTGACCTTTTTAGAGAGATTTAGCCAAAAAAACCCACTTCTGGGGTCATTTGGGTGGATTTGACCTATCTCTGGCCCCCCTTGCTCGATTTTGATGAATGAAATCTCTTTATAACCGCTAGAGCCAATGGAATCGAGGGAAAGCTCTATACACACCAAAACGTTAACAAATAAGGAGTGAGAGTGACGCGTTACCAAAACCGGAAGCTGCATACACTCTGGTGGCTACCATTAGCAGCTAACTTTTCCGCTCCGATTTTTACATAAAAATTGAATTATGGATTATAAATAATGTTTTCAAAGGCACAGGTACATTATTAACCTATGGATCAACAGTTGTAGCATTTTTCTTTTTTTCGTTTTAATGCCATTGAACACATCTTTTGACCTAATTGACAGCTACGGTGAGACGATCTGCCGTAAATGCTCCGTAAAGGTACGTGTTGTGATGTCTGTGTTTGCTTCCCCTGTCGCAAGTTCGGATCGCTCAGTGATGATACTATACCTAAATAATCTGTGGAGTCTCAGCTTTAATCGGATATATTGTATGTGCAGCTACGATAAGTAACTGCACTTCTTTATCTTGAATTGTGTGCCAAAGTCAGTTTGCATTTTTTCGCTCAGGGGTCATTTAGACGCTTCTTATGAGACTTGTGTTTTGTTTTGGCAAAAATGGTTCATATCTTCAGTTAGCTGAGATTCTTCCCGTTAATCTGGTGCTACACATTAATAGTTTCATAAATGTTAAGAAGCCCTGAGACATTGTCTCGAAAAAAAAACGGTGGGAGGAGTCCAATGGGGGGACCGCCGTGCTTAAGAGGTTAAGAGGTTAGAGCTGTCCATGACCGGTGCTAGCACGCAGCTCTTTACTGTCTAATGGTGCTTTTCCACTGCAGCACGTAGCACGGTTTAAGCGGGCTGGGCCAAACTAGGCCCGCTTTTTTTTGCTTTTCAACTAGTAGTTCCGGCTCAGGGCTACTTTTTCACCTTTTTTCTGGCCCTCCAAAATCGAGGTTCTTACCGGGCCAATAACCGGGCCGAATATGCTAAACTAGTTACGTAAACACTCTCGACTGCTGAATGGTCAGAGAGAATCGCTGGCAAGGGGGCTACAACTACAACTAAATGAACATATTCTACCGTGATTTAATTGTAATACACATTTAAAAATGATGCAGAAGTAACAACATACTGATACCGGTCTGCAGACAAGACGGCAGGCGAAAAACCTTTTAAAAGGCGTGACTTCTGAATGGAGATTGGATCGATCAGGCTAAGCTAACGTTGTATATGCTCCGACCGTCCACACTCACAACAACGGCCTACAGACATAAATAAACCAGCGACTGTATTCGCCATGACACAGACAGTCTGTGGCTTGTACTTGTTTAACTTTTGTCTAGTTTCTGAACAGATATGAGGAGCTGTGAGCTCTGAGTGCTAACAGCTAACAGCTAACGGCTGATGTTTTGGTTTTGTGGTTCGCATTGAAGATGACGTCACAGCAGTTTTACGCAGCGTCGCTCCGCCCGCCGAACAGCCGATCGCCCGCCTACACTGCGTTACTATAGTTACTACCCCAGTTGGTGAACTGTAATGGAAACGCAGCATAAAGTGAGCCTGGCCTACCAAGGCCTAACCATACCGTACTAAGCCGTGCTAGGTCCTGCAGTGGAAAAGCGCCATAGGACATACAGCTTGAGCTCAAACTGTAGCCTGTATAGAATATGGACCTCTGTGATATCATTGATAGGTTTTCTTTTCTTTTAATTATTAACAACATTTCATAGGTTGTGAAGCACCAGTGATTAGACATAAGAAGAAGAAAAAAAGGACAATAACACAATGTATATGTATTTTTAATTCATGATGTATGAAGCTATTTCCAGGCAGGAGCTATGGAGAAGGAACTAAGTCTGCAAAGCCAAGTCTGTGTCATAAACCTAAAACAGCTTTGATATATATATGTGCTAGGTTATTGAAAACTTTCCAAGCAGGTACAATGATTCTGTAGGTGATCGGGAACTGAATGGCCTTGAGAAGTTAGGCTCCTCCAATTTTGTGTGTACTTCTAAATATGCAAAAATGCTTAATAATGCTAGTACGTAGCTCTTTACTGACCAGTCCGTAGATAATGGGGTTGATAACTGGTGGTATGACGATAAACAGGATGCTGAAAAACCTCTTGATGTTTTGCGAGAGTGAGGGGAACCTTTGAATTATAATTAGGACCACTGTGGCTATTTGGTAGAGCACGTACACAACAAGGTGGGGTGCACATGTCTGAAAGGCCTTCCTGCGGGCATCTCTGCCTTGTTTTACAGTAGCATGCAGGATTCTGAAATAGGAAAAATCTATGATGAGGAAGATGCTTGTGTTCACGCACCAGGCCAGGGACAGACCTAGAAAAACAAAGGAAATGACAAATAATCTGTCAGTGAGTTATCATGCAAAATGCTGAATACCTGCTAAAAAAGGGATGTTGAAAAGGGACAATGTTCAACAACACACTGCATGGTTGTTGCTTTGTAATAAACAAATGGACTGACCGTAGATGTTGTTTAATGGGGTGGGACTGCAGGCCAGGTTAAGGATAGCACGGTTGCTACAGTAGACGTGTTTGATGGTATTGCTACACAGCGGGGCATTCACATGAAAGGCAAAAAGCACAACAAGAAATAGCACAGCTACCGCCCAGGCCAGGGCGCAGCAGGAGTGCATCCGGGCCGATGTCATGATGGCGTGATACCTGAGTGGTTCACACACAGCAATGTACCTGCAGAGGGAGAGCACTGTTCATTACATACAAACCATCCTTTGCTACTTTTCAACTGTCTTAGCATCTTGTGGCCTCTTTCTGTATGCTCAAAAATACCCTCAACTTGATCTTGTTGGCTCTAATACTAACAGATGAATACAAATATAGCTGTAAGCTCCAATTCCAGGTTTAAACCCGTTTCGGCAAACATTAAAAGTCCTTCAGCTGGTCCTTTCTGTCTGAAGGAGTTGGACCAATTACACACTTCATCATAACAATTGATGAAGAAGATGATTTGACCTTCTGTGGTGTTGTTTTCTTCCCTTTATTGGATGTTAAACAAACTTGGTGTTGTTTGAAGGTTCATAAACATTAAGGCATTACTAAGGATAAATTACAAATCTAATGTAGTCCTTACCTCACCTGTGCTGATGCATTTGAATACCTGTCATAGGCCATCACACCCAGAATAGTCTGCATTGCAAAGCCGTAGGTGTGCACACAAAAGGCCTGGGCGATGGCTGAGATGTAGGCTATTTTCTTCTGGCCCGTCAAGAAGTGCACCATGAAGCGAGGCAGCACCGTCATGCCCCCCAGCAGATCACAGACTACCAGGTTACAAACCATTACAAACATGGGTCGGTGCAGGTTCTTGTCGATGACAATGATAGACAGCACCACACCATTTGCAAACAGCATTACCATGTAGTTACACAGAGCCAGGAAGAACAAGAAGGCGCCGTAGCCTGGTGGAACATAGAAGCCCTCCAGCTCGAACACAATAGGCTGTTTGAGAGGAGTTACCATAGTTACGTTCTCCATCCAAAACAGTAGAAATCTGAAAAAGACAAGTTCATGAAAACCCTTAAAACAGGTAATAATAGTGATAAGAATTACAGACACAGCACTTTATAAAAGAGACTAGTAGAAGATTGTTAAACACAGTAATGTGAAAAAAAGTGATTGGCCTCTGTCATGAGTCTCTCTTTGTAAAATGTTGAATTACATTAAATTGATCTCAGTATTACCTGTATAAAACAGACAACTGATATTTAATGTACAGACGTCTCACAGCAATTCATCAAGCACCTGGCAATACAATAACTAAAGGTAATGTCCAATGGGCTCAGCACTTTGAAGTTTCTTGTGCAAAGCCTAAAGTTTCTTGTCACGCCTCCTGTCTTCCCGTCAGAGTGTTGACTTGTGGAGCAGTGTGTGTATTTTTATGAACTTCCCTTTCAACCGCCCTAAATCCCCCAGTTCGGCTCTTGACTTCACTTTGCTGTGATTTTGAAAGTATTACTTCAGTGCAGTTTGACATGTTTTCAGTCAAAGACATACGGCTTGAGTTCAAACTGTAGCCTGTTTAGAATATGGACATAGTCTCTGTGATGTCACCCATACGTTCCTGACAACATCTCATACGTTGTTGGGGGCCAGTGTTGAGGCAGAAATAAAGCAACCCGGTATCACGGCAAGACGTGAACATGTGACGATCTACCATGCTGGGAGACGTGAATATGTCACGGTTTCGTCCCTTCAAACGTGACAGTTACACGGTATTGTTAACATGGCCCAACCAGTGGAGAAATACCCGGAAGTGCCAAGCAAATGGTCTACCGCGCCTATTGGTCGGTTTTTATTGTCAAAATGAGATGTTTTTAATTTATTTTAGTTAAACGGACTTACTGTTGATGTGAAATCCGAAAGAAAATTTAAAAATAAAATAATACTTTATTCCGAGTTTGCTTGCTTTTCTCTTTGGAGGTCATCACATAACGGCATTGTAATACACGGTTCGGCTGCATTAAATATTACATATCTGCCGTAGTTCTGTATGTATAGAGCCCTGATGAGAAGACTTCTGGACAAACAGGAAGCACTGCCGCCAAAACTGAAAACGTGACGTGGATCATAAATATATCAGCAATTAAACAACCTCTTACATTTCTTTTCACACAATACGTCTCCTTGCAGTATCAAAACTAATTCGGCTGACTTTTATATTTGATCCAATTGGTAGATAGGCTGTATTTACACCATAACGGTGCACAGCTGATAGAAAGGCACATCTAGTGGTTAAAGCACGTTATTGAATTTTATTATTTTATTATTTTTCACAAAAATAAAACCATCAATAGCAGAAACAGAATTAACTGTCATTAGTAAACCACTCAAATAAAAAGATCATAAGTGGTTTTGTTTTACATATATTTTAAGGATAATAATAGCAATGTAACACTGTCTATGACACTTACTGTATAACACTGATTTGAAAAACATACAGAAAAAACTAATTCACTGCCCTTAATAAAGTATTTAAATATACATTTCAGGTGTGCTGTTTTGTTTAGAACATTGACAACTGGAGCTCTTTTAATGTCCTTTTTGATTATTGTTACACCAGGTCTTGTCAAAACCTTTATTCCATATTCAATAGCCATTACTAAACAAAACAGCAATTCTAATCCACTACAATTCAGAGGTTAACCTGGTATTTTTACTCCACTACATTTATTTTAGTTACTTTGCAGATTCTGATTAATGATGTGAAATATAAACAACCCTTAAATCAGGCTTTAGTTACACCTGAGTAAAATTCAGGGAAAGGTGATTGTCAAGTGCCAACAATCAGAAGAGATATTTGATAGTTGCTGCTTGAGAAGACTAAACATTTATCTGCAGATCCCTATAAAGTATATTCATTACTCGTTATTCTCTACTAATAGTTAATTAAAGACTGTATATAATGGCTATTTTGCATATCCCTTTCAAGATTTCAAGATTTTCTAAGGTTCATTGACATATCATACACAACTAATTCAATAACGTGCTTTAACCACTAGGCGGTGCACACAAGGTACACACAGCCATAATAACTTTGTATTATTAGTGTAGGACACTTGTGTATGTATAACATCTGAAGATGTGTAGTTTTATTCATGTTTTCACATAATTATACAGGATATTGCTATATTATTTCACATGTTTTACTTCTAATATCTGATTTGTAAAACATCACAGACAGAAAGGTATATCCGTCATTTAACAGTAAGCTATTGAAATTGTGAATCCATAGATGTGTCTCCCATCACCCAAATCCCCTGACTATTCTCTCAACTCAGTATTTACATTGTTATATTCAAAGAAAATCAGTAATATCTTTAAAAACGACAAGTCCTTTTATATCAGCTGTGCACCGTTATGGTGTAAATATAACCTATCTACCAATTGGATCAAATATAAAAGTCAGCCGAATTAGTATTGATACTGCAAGGAGACGTATTGTGTGAAAAGAAATGTAAGATGTTGTTTAATTGCTGATATATTTATGATCCACGTCACGTTTTCAGTTTTGGCGGCAGTGCTTCCTGTTTGTCCAGAAGTCTTCTCATCAGGGCTCTATAAATACAGAACTACGGCAGATATGTAATATTTAATGCAGCCGAACCGTGTATTACAATGCCGTTATGTGATGACCTCCAAAGAGAAAAGCAAGCAAACTCGGAATAAAGTATTATTTTATTTTTTAATTTTCTTTCGGATTTCACATCAACAGTAAGTCCGGTTAACTAAAATGTCCGTGCGGAACAATACCCCCAACCCATAGATCCGTGGGTGAATAATGTCAATCACCACATACATTACACACATCCCTTCACATTTACATTTTAATTTACATTAAAGTATTTCGTGAGGCCTTCTAAAATGTTTTTAAATATAATTAGGGTTGTAGTTGAAGAGTTTGTAAATTGCGTTGCCTGTCAACGCAATCGCACAACGTCACGTCCGTTAATTCCACATCCACACCAGTCTATGATCCACACACATGGATTAACATCGATTTAATACATTAATGTAGCCTTTGTTTCTGCTAAAAGAGGTGTCGACCAGCTAGGGCCACAAGAAAATCGGCGAAATCGAGTGTGACGATTAAAAAATAAATTAAAAACATCTCATTTTGACAATAAAAACCGACCAATAGGCGCGGTAGACCATTTGCTTGGCACTTCCGGGTATTTCTCCACTGGTTGGGCCATGTTAACAATACCGTGTAACTGTCACGTTTGAAGGGACGAAACCGTGACATATTCACGTCTCCCAGCATGGTAGATCGTCACATGTTCACGTCTTGCCGTGATACCGGGTTGAAATAAAGACGACAATAAGATAGTGCATATATATTTTATTTTTTGACATTTAAAGATGGATTCAAAAAGGAGACATTGAGAAGAAACACAGTCGCTAGGCCAGCTCTATTCCTAAGACATATTTGATATAGAGATGTGCTAGGTTATTGAAAACTATACAAGCAGGTACAATGACTCTGTAGCTAAGGAAATGATCGGGAACGCAATGGCCTTGAGAAGTTAGGCTCCTCCAATTTTTTGTGATGGTCTTCTAAATTTGTAAAAATGCTTGAGGATGCTAGCACGTAGCTCTTTACTGACCAGTCCGTAGATAATGGGGTTGATAACTGGTGGTATGACGATAAACAGGATGCTGAAAAACCTCTTGATGTTTTGCGAGAGTGAGGGGAACCTTTGAATTATAATTAGGACCACTATGGCTATTTGGTAGAACACGTACACAACAAGGTGGGGTGCACATGTCTGAAAGGCCTTCCTGCGGGCATCTCTGCCTTGTTTTACAGTAGCATGCAGGATTCTGAAATAGGAAAAAGCTATGATGAGGAAGACGCTTGTGTTCACGCACCAGGTCATGGACAGACCTAGAAAAACAAAGGAAATGACAAATAATCTGTCCGTGAGTTATCATGCAAAATGCTGAATACCTGCTAAAAAAGGGATGTTGAAAAGGGACAATGTTCAACAACACACTGCATGGTTGTTGCTTTGTAATAAACAAATGGACTGACCGTAGATGTTGTTTAATGGGGTGGGACTGCAGGCCAGGTTAAGGATAGCACGGTTGCTACAGTAGACGTGTTTGATGGTATTGCTACACAGCGGGGCATTCACATGAAAGGCAAAAAGCACAACAATACATATCACAGCTGTAGCCCAGGCCAGGGCGCAGCAGGAGTGCATCCGGGCCGATGTCATGATGGCGTGATACCTGAGTGGTTCACACACAGCAATGTACCTGCAGAGGGAGAGCACTGTTCATTACATATAACACTTTTGCTACTTCTCAACTA
Organism: Trematomus bernacchii; assembly: GCF_902827165.1. Lineage (NCBI taxonomy): Eukaryota > Metazoa > Chordata > Actinopteri > Perciformes > Nototheniidae > Trematomus > Trematomus bernacchii. The sequence goes on from NW_022987876.1 coordinate 1,026,003, forward strand.
TCTTAGCATCTTTTGGCCTCTTTCTGTATGCTCAAAAATACCCTCAACTTGATCTTGTTGGCTCTAATACTAACAGATGAATACAAATATAGCTGTAAGCTCCAATTCCAGGTTTAAACCCGTTTCGGCAAACATTAAAAGTCCTTCAGCTGGTCCTTTCTGTCTGAAGGAGTTAGACCAATTACACACTTCATCATAACAATTGATGCGGAATATTATTTAACCTTCTGTGGTGTTGTATTCTTCCCTTTATTGGATGTTAAACAAACTTGGTGTTGTATGACGGTTCATAAACATTAAGGCGTTACTTAGGATAAATTACAAATCTAATGTAGTCCTTACCTCAGCACTTTAAAAATACTAAAGAACAAAGTGACATGCAACAAAGGTGCTTTCCTACTTCATAAAACATAACATTTTAATAACTTAGTGCAAATGGTAAGTGGACTGTTCTTATATAGCGCTTTAACCCGTCTTTGCGACATCTCAAAGCGCTTAACATTTACAAATCATCATTCACCCATTTCATATGGAGCAATGTGTCACTTGCTCTAAGTACATACACACACATTCACACACCATTTGCTATCGGGAGCAACTCTGGGTAATGTATCTTGCCCAAGGATACATCAACATTTAGACTGCATGGGCTGGGAATGAACCCACATTCTTCAGATTGAAAGATGAGCACACTCCTTCAAAGCCACATTCGCAAAAAGAACAGAACCAAAACACATTTGCCTGGCATGAATGCAATCTATAAAACGAGAATTCTGAAGCACTAAATCATCAGAGTCACTCTGTACAATAATGCTTGACTGTACATTCAATGTCTTTTAAAAAAACTTCAAATTGTGAGTAGTTCTCTTCATGTGCTGATGCATTTGAATACCTGTCATAGGCCATCACACCCAGAATAGTCTGCATTGCAAAGCCGTAGGTGTGCACACAAAAGGCCTGGGCGATGGCTGAGATGTAGGCTATTTTCTTCTGGCCCGTCAAGAAGTGCACCATGAAGCGAGGCAGCACCGTCATGCCCCCCAGCAGATCACAGACTACCAGGTTACAAACCATTACAAACATGGGTCGGTGCAGGTTCTTGTCGATGACAATGATAGACAGCACCACACCATTTGCAAACAGCATTACCATGTAGTTACACAGAGCCAGGAAGAACAAGAAGGCGCCGTAGCCTGGTGGAACATAGAAGCCCTCCAGCTCGAACACAATAGGCTGTTTGAGAGGAGTTACCATAGTTACGTTCTCCATCCAAAACAGTAGAAATCTGAAAAAGACAAGTTCATGAAAACCCTTAAAACAGGTAATAATAGTGATAAGAATTACAGACACAGCACTTTATAAAAGAGACTAGTAGAAGATTGTTAAACACAGTAATGTGAAAAAAAGTGATTGGCCTCTGTCATGAGTCTCTCTTTGTAAAATGTTGAATTACATTAAATTGATCTCAGTATTACCTGTATAAAACAGACAACTGATATTTAATGTACAGACGTCTCACAGCAATTCATCAAGCACCTGGCAATACAATAACTAAAGGTAATGTCCAATGGGCTCAGCACTTTGAAGTTTCTTGTGCAAAGCCTAAAGTTTCTTGTCACGCCTCCTGTCTTCCCGTCAGAGTGTTGACTTGTGGAGCAGTGTGTGTATTTTTATGAACTTCCCTTTCAACCGCCCTAAATCCCCCAGTTCGGCTCTTGACTTCACTTTGCTGTGATTTTGAAAGTATTACTTCAGTGCAGTTTGACATGTTTTCAGTCAAAGACATACGGCTTGAGTTCAAACTGTAGCCTGTTTAGAATATGGACATAGTCTCTGTGATGTCACCCATACATTCCTGACAACATCTCATACGTTGTTGAGGGCCAGTGTTGAGGCAGAAATAAAGCAACCCGGTATCACGGCAAGACGTGAATATGTGACGATCTACCATGCTGGGAGACGTGAATATGTCACGGTTTCGTCCCTTCAAACGTGACAGTTACACGGTATTGTTAACATGGCCCAACCAGTGGAGAAATACCCGGAAGTGCCAAGCAAATGGTCTACCGCGCCTATTGGTCGGTTTTTATTGTCAAAATTAGATGTTTTTAATTTATTTTAGTTAAACGGACTTACTGTTGATGTGAAATCCGAAAGAAAATTTAAAAATAAAATAATACTTTATTCCGAGTTTGCTTGCTTTTCTCTTTGGAGGTCATCACATAACGGCATTGTAATACACGGTTCGGCTGCATTAAATATTACATATCTGCCGTAGTTCTGTATGTATAGAGCCCTGATGAGAAGACTTCTGGACAAACAGGAAGCACTGCCGCCAAAACTGAAAACGTGACGTGGATCATAAATATATCAGCAATTAAACAACATCTTACATTTCTTTTCACACAATACGTCTCCTTGCAGTATCAAAACTAATTCGGCTGACTTTTATATTTGATCCAATTGGTAGATAGGCTGTATTTACACCATAACGGTGCACAGCTGATAGAAAGGCACATCTAGTGGTTAAAGCACGTTATTGAATTTTATTATTTTATTATTTTTCACAAAAATAAAACCATCAATAGCAGAAACAGAATTAACTGTCATTAGTAAACCACTCAAATAAAAAGATCATAAGTGGTTTTGTTTTACATATATTTTAAGGATAATAATAGCAATGTAACACTGTCTATGACACTTACTGTATAACACTGATTTGAAAAACATACAGAAAAAACTAATTCACTGCCCTTAATAAAGTATTTAAATATACATTTCAGGTGTGCTGTTTTGTTTAGAACATTGACAACTGGAGCTCTTTTAATGTCCTTTTTGATTATTGTTACACCAGGTCTTGTCAAAACCTTTATTCCATATTCAATAGCCATTACTAAACAAAACAGCAATTCTACTCCACTACAATTCAGAGGTTAACCTGGTATTTTTACTCCACTACATTTATTTTAGTTACTTTGCAGATTCTGATTAATGATGTGAAATATAAACAACCCTTAAATCAGGCTTTAGTTACACCTGAGTAAAATTCAGGGAAAGGTGATAAGTGCCAACAATCAGAAGAGATATTTGATAGTTGCTGCTTGAGAAGACTAAACATTTATCTGCAGATCCCTATAAAGTATATTCATTACTCGTTATTCTCTACTAATAGTTAATTAAAGACTGTATATAATGGCTATTTTGCATATCCCTTTCAAGATTTCAAGATTTTCTAAGGTTCATTGACATATCATACACAACTAATTCAATAACGTGCTTTAACCACTAGGCGGTGCACACAAGGTACACACAGCCATAATAACTTTGTATTATTAGTGTAGGACACTTGTGTATGTATAACATCTGAAGATGTGTAGTTTTATTCATGTTTTCACATAATTATACAGGATATTGCTATATTATTTCACATGTTTTACTTCTAATATCTGATTTGTAAAACATCACAGACAGAAAGGTATATCCGTCATTTAACAGTAAGCTATTGAAATTGTGAATCCATAGATGTGTCTCCAATCACCCAAATCCCCTGACTATTCTCTCAACTCAGTATTTACATTCTTATATTCAAAGAAAATCAGTAATATCTTTAAAAACGACAAGTCCTTTTATATCAGCTGTGCACCGTTATGGTGTAAATATAACCTATCTACCAATTGGATCAAATATAAAAGTCAGCCGAATTAGTATTGATACTGCAAGGAGACGTATTGTGTGAAAAGAAATGTAAGATGTTGTTTAATTGCTGATATATTTATGATCCACGTCACGTTTTCAGTTTTGGCGGCAGTGCTTCCTGTTTGTCCAGAAGTCTTCTCATCAGGGCTCTATAAATACAGAACTACGGCAGATATGTAATATTTAATGCAGCCGAACCGTGTATTACAATGCCGTTATGTGATGACCTCCAAAGAGAAAAGCAAGCAAACTCGGAATAAAGTATTATTTTATTTTTTAATTTTCTTTCGGATTTCACATCAACAGTAAGTCCGGTTAACTAAAATGTCCGTGCGGAACAATACCCCCAACCCATAGATCCGTGGGTGAATAATGTCAATCACCACATACATTACACACATCCCTTCACATTTACATTTTAATTTACATTAAAGTATTTCGTGAGGCCTTCTAAAATGTTTTTAAATATAATTAGGGTTGTAGTTGAAGAGTTTGTAAATTGCGTTGCCTGTCAACGCAATCGCACAACGTCACGTCCGTTAATTCCACATCCACACCAGTCTATGATCCACACACATGGATTAACATCGATTTAATACATTAATGTAGCCTTTGTTTCTGCTAAAAGAGGTGTCGACCAGCTAGGGCCACAAGAAAATCGGCGAAATCGAGTGTGACGATTAAAAAATAAATTAAAAACATCTCATTTTGACAATAAAAACCGACCAATAGGCGCGGTAGACCATTTGCTTGGCACTTCCGGGTATTTCTCCACTGGTTGGGCCATGTTAACAATACCGTGTAACTGTCACGTTTGAAGGGACGAAACCGTGACATATTCACGTCTCCCAGCATGGTAGATCGTCACATGTTCACGTCTTGCCGTGATACCGGGTTGAAATAAAGACGACAATAAGATAGTGCATATATATTTTATTTTTTGACATTTAAAGATGGATTCAAAAAGGAGACATTGAGAAGAAACACAGTCGCTAGGCCAGCTCTATTCCTAAGACATATTTGATATAGAGATGTGCTAGGTTATTGAAAACTATACAAGCAGGTACAATGACTCTGTAGCTAAGGAAATGATCGGGAACGCAATGGCCTTGAGAAGTTAGGCTCCTCCAATTTTTTGTGATGGTCTTCTAAATTTGTAAAAATGCTTGAGGATGCTAGCACGTAGCTCTTTACTGACCAGTCCGTAGATAATGGGGTTGATAACTGGTGGTATGACGATAAACAGGATGCTGAAAAACCTCTTGATGTTTTGCGAGAGTGAGGGGAACCTTTGAATTATAATTAGGACCACTATGGCTATTTGGTAGAACACGTACACAACAAGGTGGGGTGCACATGTCTGAAAGGCCTTCCTGCGGGCATCTCTGCCTTGTTTTACAGTAGCATGCAGGATTCTGAAATAGGAAAAAGCTATGATGAGGAAGACGCTTGTGTTCACGCACCAGGTCATGGACAGACCTAGAAAAACAAAGGAAATGACAAATAATCTGTCCGTGAGTTATCATGCAAAATGCTGAATACCTGCTAAAAAAGGGATGTTGAAAAGGGACAATGTTCAACAACACACTGCATGGTTGTTGCTTTGTAATAAACAAATGGACTGACCGTAGATGTTGTTTAATGGGGTGGGACTGCAGGCCAGGTTAAGGATAGCACGGTTGCTACAGTAGACGTGTTTGATGGTATTGCTACACAGCGGGGCATTCACATGAAAGGCAAAAAGCACAACAATACATATCACAGCTGTAGCCCAGGCCAGGGCGCAGCAGGAGTGCATCCGGGCCGATGTCATGATGGCGTGATACCTGAGTGGTTCACACACAGCAATGTACCTGCAGAGGGAGAGCACTGTTCATTACATATAACACTTTTGCTACTTCTCAACTATCTTAGCATCTTTTGGCCTCTTTCTGTATGCTCAAAAATACCCTCAACTTGATCTTGTTGGCTCTAATACTAACAGATGAATACAAATATAGCTGTAAGCTCCAATTCCAGGTTTAAACCCGTTTCGGCAAACATTAAAAGTCCTTCAGCTGGTCCTTTCTGTCTGAAGGAGTTAGACCAATTACACACTTCATCATAACAATTGATGCGGAATATTATTTAACCTTCTGTGGTGTTGTATTCTTCCCTTTATTGGATGTTAAACAAACTTGGTGTTGTATGACGGTTCATAAACATTAAGGCGTTACTTAGGATAAATTACAAATCTAATGTAGTCCTTACCTCAGCACTTTAAAAATACTAAAGAACAAAGTGACATGCAACAAAGGTGCTTTCCTACTTCATAAAACATAACATTTTAATAACTTAGTGCAAATGGTAAGTGGACTGTTCTTATATAGCGCTTTAACCCGTCTTTGCGACATCTCAAAGCGCTTAACATTTACAAATCATCATTCACCCATTTCATATGGAGCAATGTGTCACTTGCTCTAAGTACATACACACACATTCACACACCATTTGCTATCGGGAGCAACTCTGGGTAATGTATCTTGCCCAAGGATACATCAACATTTAGACTGCATGGGCTGGGAATGAACCCACATTCTTCAGATTGAAAGACGAGCACACTCCTTCAAAGCCACATTCGCAAAAAGAACAGAACCAAAACACATTTGCCTGGCATGAATGCAATCTATAAAACGAGAATTCTGAAGCACTAAATCATCAGAGTCACTCTGTACAATAATGCTTGACTGTACATTCAATGTCTTTTAAAAAAACTTCAAATTGTGAGTAGTTCTCTTCATGTGCTGATGCATTTGAATACCTGTCATAGGCCATCACACCCAGAATAGTCTGCATTGCAAAGCCGTAGGTGTGCACACAAAAGGCCTGGGCGATGGCTGAGATGTAGGCTATTTTCTTCTGGCCCGTCAAGAAGTGCACCATGAAGCGAGGCAGCACCGTCATGCCCCCCAGCAGATCACAGACTACCAGGTTACAAACCATTACAAACATGGGTCGGTGCAGGTTCTTGTCGATGACAATGATAGACAGCACCACACCATTTGCAAACAGCATTACCATGTAGTTACACAGAGCCAGGAAGAACAAGAAGGCGCCGTAGCCTGGTGGAACATAGAAGCCCTCCAGCTCGAACACAATAGGCTGTTTGAGAGGAGTTACCATAGTTACGTTCTCCATCCAAAACAGTAGAAATCTGAAAAAGACAAGTTCATGAAAACCCTTAAAACAGGTAATAATAGTGATAAGAATTACAGACACAGCACTTTATAAAAGAGACTAGTAGAAGATTGTTAAACACAGTAATGTGAAAAAAAGTGATTGGCCTCTGTCATGAGTCTCTCATTGTAAAATGTTGAATTACATTAAATTGATCTCAGTATTACCTGTATAAAACAGACAACTGATATTTAATGTACAGACGTCTCACAGCAATTCATCAAGCACCTGGCAATACAATAACTAAAGGTAATGTCCAATGGGCTCAGCACTTTGAAGTTTCTTGTGCAAAGCCTAAAGTTTCTTGTCACGCCTCCTGTCTTCCCGTCAGAGTGTTGACTTGTGGAGCAGTGTGTGTATTTTTATGAACTTCCCTTTCAACCGCCCTAAATCCCCCAGTTCGGCTCTTGACTTCACTTTGCTGTGATTTTGAAAGTATTACTTCAGTGCAGTTTGACATGTTTTCAGTCAAAGACATACGGCTTGAGTTCAAACTGTAGCCTGTTTAGAATATGGACATAGTCTCTGTGATGTCACCCATACGTTCCTGACAACATCTCATACGTTGTTGGGGGCCAGTGTTGAGGCAGAAATAAAGCAACCCGGTATCACGGCAAGACGTGAACATGTGACGATCTACCATGCTGGGAGACGTGAATATGTCACGGTTTCGTCCCTTCAAACGTGACAGTTACACGGTATTGTTAACATGGCCCAACCAGTGGAGAAATACCCGGAAGTGCCAAGCAAATGGTCTACCGCGCCTATTGGTCGGTTTTTATTGTCAAAATGAGATGTTTTTAATTTATTTTAGTTAAACGGACTTACTGTTGATGTGAAATCCGAAAGAAAATTTAAAAATAAAATAATACTTTATTCCGAGTTTGCTTGCTTTTCTCTTTGGAGGTCATCACATAACGGCATTGTAATACACGGTTCGGCTGCATTAAATATTACATATCTGCCGTAGTTCTGTATGTATAGAGCCCTGATGAGAAGACTTCTGGACAAACAGGAAGCACTGCCGCCAAAACTGAAAACGTGACGTGGATCATAAATATATCAGCAATTAAACAACCTCTTACATTTCTTTTCACACAATACGTCTCCTTGCAGTATCAAAACTAATTCGGCTGACTTTTATATTTGATCCAATTGGTAGATAGGCTGTATTTACACCATAACGGTGCACAGCTGATAGAAAGGCACATCTAGTGGTTAAAGCACGTTATTGAATTTTATTATTTTATTATTTTTCACAAAAATAAAACCATCAATAGCAGAAACAGAATTAACTGTCATTAGTAAACCACTCAAATAAAAAGATCATAAGTGGTTTTGTTTTACATATATTTTAAGGATAATAATAGCAATGTAACACTGTCTATGACACTTACTGTATAACACTGATTTGTAAAACATACAGAAAAAACTAATTCACTGCCCTTAATAAAGTATTTAAATATACATTTCAGGTGTGCTGTTTTGTTTAGAACATTGACAACTGGAGCTCTTTTAATGTCCTTTTTGATTATTGTTACACCAGGTCTTGTCAAAACCTTTATTCCATATTCAATAGCCATTACTAAACAAAACAGCAATTCTACTCCACTACAATTCAGAGGTTAACCTGGTATTTTTACTCCACTACATTTATTTTAGTTACTTTGCAGATTCTGATTAATGATGTGAAATATAAACAACCCTTAAATCAGGCTTTAGTTACACCTGAGTAAAATTCAGGGAAAGGTGATTGTCAAGTGCCAACAATCAGAAGAGATATTTGATAGTTGCTGCTTGAGAAGACTAAACATTTATCTGCAGATCCCTATAAAGTATATTCATTACTCGTTATTCTCTACTAATAGTTAATTAAAGACTGTATATAATGGCTATTTTGCATATCCCTTTCAAGATTTCAAGATTTTCTAAGGTTCATTGACATATCATACACAACTAATTCAATAACGTGCTTTAACCACTAGGCGGTGCACACAAGGTACACACAGCCATAATAACTTTGTATTATTAGTGTAGGACACTTGTGTATGTATAACATCTGAAGATGTGTAGTTTTATTCATGTTTTCACATAATTATACAGGATATTGCTATATTATTTCACATGTTTTACTTCTAATATCTGATTTGTAAAACATCACAGACAGAAAGGTATATCCGTCATTTAACAGTAAGCTATTGAAATTGTGAATCCATAGATGTGTCTCCCATCACCCAAATCCCCTGACTATTCTCTCAACTCAGTATTTACATTCTTATATTCAAAGAAAATCAGTAATATCTTTAAAAACGACAAGTCCTTTTATATCAGCTGTGCACCGTTATGGTGTAAATATAACCTATCTACCAATTGGATCAAATATAAAAGTCAGCCGAATTAGTATTGATACTGCAAGGAGACGTATTGTGTGAAAAGAAATGTAAGATGTTATTTAATTGCTGATATATTTATGATCCACGTCACGTTTTCAGTTTTGGCGGCAGTGCTTCCTGTTTGTCCAGAAGTCTTCTCATCAGGGCTCTATAAATACAGAACTACGGCAGATATGTAATATTTAATGCAGCCGAACCGTGTATTACAATGCCGTTATGTGATGACCTCCAAAGAGAAAAGCAAGCAAACTCGGAATAAAGTATTATTTTATTTTTTAATTTTCTTTCGGATTTCACATCAACAGTAAGTCCGGTTAACTAAAATGTCCGTGCGGAACAATACCCCCAACCCATAGATCCGTGGGTGAATAATGTCAATCACCACATACATTACACACATCCCTTCACATTTACATTTTAATTTACATGAAAGTATTTCGTGGGGCCTTCTAAAATGTTTTTAAATATAATTAGGGTTGTAGTTGAAGAGTTTGTAAATTGCGTTGCCTGTCAACGCAATCGCACAACGTCACGTCCGTTAATTCCACATCCACACCAGTCTATGATCCACACACATGGATTAACATCGATTTAATACATTAATGTAGCCTTTGTTTCTGCTAAAAGAGGTGTCGACCAGCTAGGGCCACAAGAAAATCGGCGAAATCGAGTGTGACGATTAAAAAATAAATTAAAAACATCTCATTTTGACAATAAAAACCGACCAATAGGCGCGGTAGACCATTTGCTTGGTACTTCCGGGTATTTCTCCACTGGTTGGGCCATGTTAACAATACCGTGTAACTGTCACGTTTGAAGGGACGAAACCGTGACATATTCACGTCTCCCAGCATGGTAGATCGTCACATGTTCACGTCTTGCCGTGATACCGGGTTGAAATAAAGACGACAATAAGATAGTGCATATATATTTTATTTTTTGACATTTAAAGATGGATTCAAAAAGGAGACATTGAGAAGAAACACAGTCGCTAGGCCAGCTCTATTCCTAAGACATATTTGATATAGAGATGTGCTAGGTTATTGAAAACTATACAAGCAGGTACAATGACTCTGTAGCTAAGGAAATGATCGGGAACGCAATGGCCTTGAGAAGTTAGGCTCCTCCAATTTGTTGTGATGGTCTTGTACATTTGTAAAAATGCTTGAGGATGCTAGCACGTAGCTCTTTACTGACCAGTCCGTAGATAATGGGGTTGATAACTGGTGGTATGACGATAAACAGGATGCTGAAAAACCTCTTGATGTTTTGCGAGAGTGAGGGGAACCTTTGAATTATAATTAGGACCACTGAGGCTATTTGGTAGAGCACGTACACAACAAGGTGGGGTGCACATGTCTGAAAGGCCTTACTGCGGGCATCTCTGCCTTGTTTTACAGTAGCATGCAGGATTCTGAAATAGGAAAAAGCTATGATGAGGAAGACGCTTGTGTTCACGCACCAGGTCATGGACAGACCTAGAGAAACAAAGGAAATGACAAATAATCTGTCAGTGAGTTATCATGCAAAATGCTGAATACCTGCTGAAAAAGGGATGTTGAAATCAGAATCAGAATACCTTTATTCGTCCCACAGAGGGGAAATGTACATTTGTTAGAGCAGAAAAGAGCCAAAGACAGCTTAATGTTAACTAAGAAAAGGGGCAATACAACAACACACTGCATGGTTGTTGCTTTGTAATAAACAAATGGACTGACCGTAGATGTTGTTTAATGGGGTGGGACCGCAGGCCAGGTTAAGGATAGCACGGTTGCTACAGTAGACGTGTTTGATGGTATTGCCACACAGCGGGGCATTCACATGAAAGGCAAAAAGCACAACAATACATATCACAGCTGTAGCCCAGGCCAGGGCGCAGCAGGAGTGCAGCCGTGCCGATGTCATGATGGCGTGATACCTGAGTGGTTCACACACAGCAATGTACCTGCAGAGGGAGAGCACTGTTCATTACATATAACACTTTTGCTACTTTTCAACTGTCTTAGCATCTTGTGGCCTCTTTCTGTATGCTCAAAAATACCCTCAACTTGATCTTGTTGGCTCTAATACTAACAAATTAATACAAATATAGCTGTAAGCTCCAATTCCAGGTTTAAACCCATTTCGGCAAACATTAAAAGTCCTTCAGCTGGTCCTTTCTGTCTGAAGGAGTTAGACCAATTACACACTTCATCATAACAATTGATGCGGAATATTATTTAACCTTCTGTGGTGTTGTATTCTTCCCTTTATTGGATGTTAAACAAACTTGGTGTTGTATGACGGTTCATAAACATTAAGGCGTTACTTAGGATAAATTACAAATCTAATGTAGTCCTTACCTCAGCACTTTAAAAATACTAAAGAACAAAGTGACATGCAACAAAGGTGCTTTCCTACTTCATAAAACATAACATTTTAATAACTTAGTGCAAATGGTAAGTGGACTGTTCTTATATAGCGCTTTAACCCGTCTTTGCGACATCTCAAAGCGCTTAACATTTACAAATCATCATTCATCCATTTCATATGGAGCAATGTGTCACTTGCTCTAAGTACATACACACACATTCACACACAATTTGCTATCGGGAGCAACTCTGGGTAAAGTATCTTGCCCAAGGATACATCAACATTTAGACTGCATGGGCTGGGAATGAACCCACATTCTTCAGATTGAAAGACGAGCACACTCCTTCAAAGCCACATTCGCAAAAAGAACAGAACCAAAACACATTTGCCTGGCATGAATGCAATCTATAAAACGAGAATTCTGAAGCACTAAATCATCAGAGTCACTCTGTACAATAATGCTTGACTGTACATTCAATGTCTTTTAAAAAAACTTCAAATTGTGAGTAGTTCTCTTCATGTGCTGATGCATTTGAATACCTGTCATAGGCCATCACACCCAGAATAGTCTGCATTGCAAAGCCGTAGGTGTGCACACAAAAGGCCTGGGCGATGGCTGAGATGTAGGCTATTTTCTTCTGGCCCGTCAAGAAGTGCACCATGAAGCGAGGCAGCACCGTCGTGCCCCCCAGCAGATCACAGACTACCAGGTTACAAACCATTACAAACATGGGTCTGTGCAGGTTCTTGTCGATGACAATGATAGACAGCACCACACCATTTGCAAACAGCATTACCATGTAGTTACACAGAGCCAGGAAGAACAAGAAGGCACCGTAGCCTGGTGGAACATAGAAGCCCTCCAGCTCGAACACAATAGGCTGTTTGAGAGGAGTTACCATAGATACGTTCTCCATCCAAAACAGTGCAGATCTGGGAAAGACAAGTTTATGAAAACCTTACCAAAAGTTTATAATAATGATCTTAACTTTAAATGTATGTTCAGATATTAGAGTACACCTTAGTAAAAGGTGAAAACACAGAAATATAAAGAGACCTCTGCCTCTGACATCTATCATTCTTTGTAATTCTTAACTCAATTAAAAAGATTACACAGTATTACCTGCAGCAAAACAGACAACTGATACTTAATGAACAGACGTATAAGGGCAATTCATCAAGCACATGAGAATGAAACTTAAGGTAAAATATAATGGGCTCAGCACTTTGAAGTTTCTTGCCTAAAGCCTAAAGTGTGTTGTCACGCCTCCTGTCTTCTCGTCAGAGTGTTGATTCTGCTCTCGCCTTTGGAGTCGAGTGGGTTCACCTTTATAATGTTTCTATTGAAACATCGACCTGCCCTAAACCACATGATGCAGCACATGACTGGACACATGGCTGTGGTTTTCAAAATTAATTTCTCAGGGAACTATGCCTTTTTTTTCAGTCAAAAACATAAATCTCAAGTTCAAACCATAGACTGTATAAAAAAATGACGCAGTCTCTATGACGTCACCTATGGATTTCTGAACAGCTGTAAAGCTTAAAGGGGGCACCTCCATTTTTTCCATCTTGTCAGAAACGCCACCGTAAAACTCCCGGCTGATCTAAATATCTGTTTGTTTGTGGATATTTGGATCAGAGCAGATAGTGGTTAGCGACCTGAGATGGCACATACCTGTAACTCAATTCGACCATCCCCGAATGCGTGAATTTCAGCCCTACAACATTTTGAAGCAGTGTATTCATTTTTTAAACGTTCCTTTCTAACCACCCTAAGGCTGCCTTTGCACGGGAACGTTTGCGTTTACGCACCGTATGCGTTTTCAAAAAAGTCTTCCGTTCACACGAGACCGCTCGACCCGCTGGAAACGCTGTAGTACATATGCCAGGCCTGTAAGTGGCGCTGCTGCCGGCACAAAATACACAAAAAGCAGCGAAGAAGACCCCGGAGCATGGTTGCCATGGTTGCCCTTCTGTTTATGCCCCCGCGGTGGATTTAGCAACATGTAGTAGTTTGTGTAATTCTCCATGTCCACTTGTTGCTGATGGTTGTAGTAGAGGAGCTGTAGATGTTGTACTAACATCTGTAGCATGGTCAGTAGCAGAAGCACTAGCAGTAGCTACTGACAGTAGCTACTGACCGTGCTACAGCAGTGAGCAGCAGAGGTGGGGAGAGGCGGGGCTATGGCTTCATCTATCGGGAAATGATCGTATAGAGGTGATCACACGGAGCCGTTTGACCCCCCAGAGCGTTCCGGTTGCAGATCTATCCACCTTGGGACCCGTTATCGTTTGTGGGGTCCGTTTCTATCGTTTTGTTACGGCCTTGTGTAAATGAAAGGGCTATATGCAAGAGAAACTATGCGGATACAACCCGTTTCGTTCCCGTGTAAATGGGGTCTAAATCCCCCAGTTCGGCTCTTGACTTCACTTTGCTGTGATTTTGAAAGTATTACTTCAGTGCAGTTTGACATGTTTTCAGTCAAAGACATACGGCTTGAGTTCAAACTGTAGCCTGTTTAGAATATGGACATAGTCTCTGTGATGTCACCCATATGTTCCTGACAACATTGACACCATCTCATACGTTGTTGAGGGCCAAAAAAAATGACAATAAGATAGTGTATATATATTTAATTTGTTTACATTTAAAGATAGATTCAAAAAGGAGACATTGAGAAGAAACACAGTCGCTAGGCCAGCTCTATTCCTAAAACCTGAAACATATTTCATGTATAGATCTGCTAGGTTATTGAAAACTATGCAAGCAGGTACAATGACTCTGTAGCTAAGGAAATGATCGGGAACGCAATGGCCTTGAGAAGTTAGGCTCCTCCAATTTGTTGTGATGGTCTTGTACATTTGTAAAAATGCTTGATGATGCTAGCACGTAGCTCTTTACTGACCAGTCCGTAGATAATGGGGTTGATAACTGGTGGTATGACGATAAACAGGATGCTGAAAAACCTCTTGATGTTTTGCGAGAGTGAGGGGAACCTTTGAATTACAATTAGGACCACTGTACCTATTTGGTAGAGCACGTACACAACAAGGTGGGGTGCACATGTCTGAAAGGCCTTACTGCGGGCATCTCTGCCTTGTTTTACAGTAGCATGCAGGATTCTTAAGTAGGACAAAGCAATGACGAGGAAGATGCTTGTGTTCACGCACCAGGCCAGGGACAGACCTAGAGAAACAACGAAAATGACAAATAATTTGTCAGTGAGTTGTCATGCAACATGCTGAATACCTGCTGAAAAAGGGATGTTGAAAAGGGACAATGTTCAACAACACACTGCATGGTTGTTGCTTTGTAATAAACAAATGGACTGACCGTAGATGTTGTTTAATGGGGTGGGACCGCAGGCCAGGTTAAGGATAGCACGGTTGCTACAGTAGACGTGTTTGATGGTATTGCCACACAGCGGGGCATTCACATGAAAGGCAAAAAGCACAACAATACATATCACAGCTGTAGCCCAGGCCAGGGCGCAGCAGGAGTGCATCCGGGCCGATGTCATGATGGCGTGATACCTGAGTGGTTCACACACAGCAATGTACCTGCAGAGGGAGAGCACTGTTCATTACATACAAACCACCGTGCTTTTTTATCTACTTAAAGATATGTTTTACATTATCTTTTCAACGTTTTGCCTGTTTTTCTGCCCAAAAACCCCCCTCAGCTTTATCCTATTTAGTCTTGGCTCTCGTACCAACACATAAACAGAAACATAGCTGTAAGCACTAATTCCAGATTCAAGCCCGTTAGCAACCAACATAATCAAGCAGCATAATATAAAAACCCACGTGCAAAAGTGAGCAGTTTCCAGGTTGCAATGAGCTAAACAAAGTCCCTTGACCGAAAGACAAATGACTCATTTCAGCAGAACAATTTATGCAGCGTCTTATTGCACATTTTTTTGTCAGATCAGATGTCTACATTCAGGACTTTTTAAACAAAATAAAATGTTGTTGGAAAGATAATAAACAGTGAGCCATAATTTAGGACTAAAGACTAAAGTAATGTAGAGCACTTGACCTAATAACCTCAGTAAACAGAACATCACCAAAATCCATGTGCCCTGACATCACTGAAATATGTCAACTGAGATTTCTCAAACACTTTATCCTTTGAGTCAGTCTGTCCACGTTTTTCATGACAGTAAAATAACAGTTTAAAGGATGAGAATATGTGATTTGTTTTCTTCATGTGCTCATGCATTTGAATACCTGTCATAGGCCATCACACCCAGAATAGTCTGCATTGCAAAGCCGTAGGTGTGCACACAAAAGGCCTGGGCGATGGCTGAGATGTAGGCTATTTCTTCTGGCCCGTCAAGAAGTGCACCATGAAGCGAGGCAGCACCGTCGTGCCCCCCAGCAGATCACAGACTACCAGGTTACAAACCATTACAAACATGGGTCTGTGCAGGTTCTTGTCGATGACAATGATAGACAGCACCACACCATTTGCAAACAGCATTACCATGTAGTTACACAGAGCCAGGAAGAACAAGAAGGCACCGTAGCCTGGTGGAACATAGAAGCCCTCCAGCTCGAACACAATAGGCTGTTTGAGAGGAGTTACCAAAGTTACGTTCTCCATCCAAAACAGTGCAGATCTGGGAAAGACAAGTTCATGAAAATCTTTCCAAAAGTTGATAATAATGATCTTAACTTTAAATGTATGTTCACATGTTGCAGTTCACCTTAGTAAAAGGTGAAAACACAGAAATATAAAGAGACCTCTGCCTCTGACATCTATCATTCTTTGTCATTCTTAACATAATTAAAAAGATTACACAGTATTACCTGCAGCAAAACAGACAACTGATACTTAATGAACAGACGTATAAGGGCAATTCATCAAGCACATGAGAATGAAACTTAAGGTAAAATATAATGGGCTCAGCACTTTGAAGTTTCTTGCCTAAAGCCTAAAGTGTGTTGTCACGCCTCCTGTCTTCTCGTCAGAGTGTTGATTCTGCTCTCGCCTTTGGAGTCGAGTGGGTTCACCTTTATAATGTTTCTATTGAAACATCGACCTGCCCTAAACCACATGATGCAGCACATGACTGGACACATGGCTGTGGTTTTCAAAATTAATTTCTCAGGGAACTATGCCTTTTTTTTCAGTCAAAAACATAAATCTCAAGTTCAAACCATAGACTGTATAAAAAAATGACGCAGTCTCTATGACGTCACCTATGGATTTCTGAAGAGCTGTAAAGCTTAAAGGGGGCACCTCCATTTTTTCCATCTTGTCAGAAACGCCACCGTAAAACTCCCGGCTGATCTAAATATCTGTTTGTTTGTGGATATTTGGATCAGAGCAGATAGTGGTTAGCGACCTGAGATGGCACATACCTGTAACTCAATTCGACCATCCCCGAATGCGTGAATTTCAGCCCTACAACATTTTGAAGCAGTGTATTCATTTTTTAAACGTTCCTTTCTAACCACCCTAAGGCTGCCTTTGCACGGGAACGTTTGCGTTTACGCACCGTATGCGTTTTCAAAAAAGTCTTCCGTTCACACGAGACCGCTCGACCCGCTGGAAACGCTGTAGTACATATGCCAGGCCTGTAAGTGGCGCTGCTGCCGGCACAAAATACACAAAAAGCAGCGAAGAAGACCCCGGAGCATGGTTGCCATGGTTGCCCTTCTGTTTATGCCCCGCGGTGGATTTAGCAACATGTAGTAGTTTGTGTAATTCTCCATGTCCACTTGTTGCTGATGGTTGTAGTAGAGGAGCTGTAGATGTTGTACTAACATCTGTAGCATGGTCAGTAGCAGAAGCACTAGCAGTAGCTACTGACAGTAGCTACTGACCGTGCTACAGCAGTGAGCAGCAGAGGTGGGGAGAGGCGGGGCTATGGCTTCATCTATCGGGAAATGATCGTATAGAGGTGATCACACGGAGCCGTTTGACCCCCCAGAGCGTTCCGGTTGCAGATCTATCCACCTTGGGACCCGTTATCGTTTGTGGGGTCCGTTTCTATCGTTTTGTTACGGCCTTGTGTAAATGAAAGGGCTATATGCAAGAGAAACTATGCGGATACAACCCGTTTCGTTCCCGTGTAAATGGGGTCTAAATCCCCCAGTTCGGCTCTTGACTTCACTTTGCTGTGATTTTGAAAGTATTACTTCAGTGCAGTTTGACATGTTTTTCAGTCAAAGACATACGGCTTGAGTTCAAACTGTAGCCTGTTTAGAATATGGACATAGTCTCTGTGATGTCACCCATATGTTCCTGACAACATTGACACCATCTCATACGTTGTTGAGGGCCAAAAAAAATGACAATAAGATAGTGTATATATATTTAATTTGTTTACATTTAAAGATAGATTCAAAAAGGAGACATTGAGAAGAAACACAGTCGCTAGGCCAGCTCTATTCCTAAAACCTGAAACATATTTCATGTATAGATCTGTTAGGTTATTGAAAACTATGCAAGCAGGTACAATGACTCTGTAGCTAAGGAAATGATCGGGAACGCAATGGCCTTGAGAAGTTAGGCTCCTCCAATTTGTTGTGATGGTCTTGTACATTTGTAAAAATGCTTGATGATGCTAGCACGTAGCTCTTTACTGACCAGTCCGTAGATAATGGGGTTGATAACTGGTGGTATGACGATAAACAGGATGCTGAAAAACCTCTTGATGTTTTGCGAGAGTGAGGGGAACCTTTGAATTACAATTAGGACCACTGTACCTATTTGGTAGAGCACGTACACAACAAGGTGGGGTGCACATGTCTGAAAGGCCTTACTGCGGGCATCTCTGCCTTGTTTTACAGTAGCATGCAGGATTCTTAAGTAGGACAAAGCAATGACGAGGAAGATGCTTGTGTTCACGCACCAGGCCAGGGACAGACCTAGAGAAACAACGAAAATGACAAATAATTTGTCAGTGAGTTGTCATGCAACATGCTGAATACCTGCTGAAAAAGGGATGTTGAAAAGGGACAATGTTCAACAACACACTGCATGGTTGTTGCTTTGTAATAAACAAATGGACTGACCGTAGATGTTGTTTAATGGGGTGGGACCGCAGGCCAGGTTAAGGATAGCACGGTTGCTACAGTAGACGTGTTTGATGGTATTGCCACACAGCGGGGCATTCACATGAAAGGCAAAAAGCACAACAATACATATCACAGCTGTAGCCCAGGCCAGGGCGCAGCAGGAGTGCATCCGGGCCGATGTCATGATGGCGTGATACCTGAGTGGTTCACACACAGCAATGTACCTGCAGAGGGAGAGCACTGTTCATTACATACAAACCACCGTGCTTTTTATCTACTTAAAGATATGTTTTACATTATCTTTTCAACGTTTTGCCTGTTTTTCGGCCCAAAAACCCCCCTCAGCTTTATCCTATTTAGTCTTGGCTCTCGTACCAACACATAAACAGAAACATAGCTGTAAGCACTAATTCCAGATTCAAGCCCGTTAGCGACCAACATAATCAAGCAGCATAATATAAAAACCCACGTGCAAAAGTGAGCAGTTTCCAGGTTGCAATGAGCTAAACAAAGTCCCTTGACCGAAAGACAAATGACTCATTTCAGCAGAAACAATTTATGCAGCGTCTTATTGCACATTTTTTTTGTCAGATCAGATGTCTACATTCAGGACTTTTTAAACAAAATAAAATGTTGTTGGAAAGATAATAAACAGTGAGCCATAATTTAGGACTAAAGACTAAAGTAATGTAGAGCACTTGACCTAATAACCTCAGTAAACAGAACATCACCAAAATCCATGTGCCCTGACATCACTGAAATATGTCAACTGAGATTTCTCAAACACTTTATCCTTTGAGTCAGTCTGTCCACGTTTTTCATGACAGTAAAATAACAGTTTAAAGGATGAGAATATGTGATTTGTTTTCTTCATGTGCTCATGCATTTGAATACCTGTCATAGGCCATCACACCCAGAATAGTCTGCATTGCAAAGCCGTAGGTGTGCACACAAAAGGCCTGGGCGATGGCTGAGATGTAGGCTATTTTCTTCTGGCCCGTCAAGAAGTGCACCATGAAGCGAGGCAGCACCGTCGTGCCCCCCAGCAGATCACAGACTACCAGGTTACAAACCATTACAAACATGGGCCTGTGCAGGTTCTTGTCGATGACAATGATAGACAGCACCACACCATTTGCAAACAGCATTACCATGTAGTTACACAGAGCCAGGAAGAACAAGAAGGCACCGTAGCCTGGTGGAACATAGAAGCCCTCCAGCTCGAACACAATAGGCTGTTTGAGAGGAGTTACCAAAGTTACGTTCTCCATCCAAAACAGTGCAGATCTGGGAAAGACAAGTTCATGAAAATCTTTCCAAAAGTTGATAATAATGATCTTAACTTTAAATGTATGTTCACATGTTGCAGTTCACCTTAGTAAAAGGTGAAAACACAGAAATATAAAGAGACCTCTGCCTCTGACATCTATCATTCTTTGTCATTCTTAACATAATTAAAAAGATTACACAGTATTACCTGCAGCAAAACAGACAACTGATACTTAATGAACAGACGTATAAGGGCAATTCATCAAGCACATGAGATTGAAAGAACTTAAGGTAAAATCTAATGGGCTCAGCACTTTGAAGTTTCTTGCCTAAAGCCTAAAGTGTGTTGTCACGCCTCCCGTCTTCTCGTCAGAGTGTTGATTCTGCTCCCGCCTTTGGAGTCGAGTGGGTTCACCTTTATAATGTTTCTATTGAAACATCGACCTGCCCTAAACCACATGATGCAGCACATGACTGGACACATGGCTGTGGTTTTCAAAATTAATTTCTCAGGGAAATATGCCTTTTTTTCAGTCAAAAACATGAATCTCAAGTTCAAACCATAGACTGTATAAAGAAATGACGCAGTCTCTATGACGTCACCTATGGATTTCTGAAGAGCTGTACTAAAGCTTAAAGGGGGCACCTCCATTTTTTCCATCTTGTCAGAGAGGCCACCGTAAAACTCCCGGCTGATCTAAATATCTGTTTGTTTGTGGATATTTGGATCAGAGCAGATAGTGGTTAGCGACCTGAGATGGCACATACCTGTAACTCAATTCGACCATCCCCGAATGCGTGAATTTCAGCCCTACAACATTTTGAAGCAGTGTATTCATTTTTTACCAGGTTACAAACCATTACAAACATGGGCCTGTGCAGGTTCTTGTCGATGACAATGATGCACAGCACCACACCATTTCACCCCCTCCAACGTAACAGTTACACAGGATTAGGTGCGTTCACACCAGAGTACTTTGGTGTACTTTTCCCACAATAGTTCATCAGAACTACGATATATTTGCGTTCACACCAAAAAGCCCCAGGAACTAAAGTAGCTCAACTTAGTTCGCGAGACTCGCTTTTCAGTCCCTGCCACAGAGCAGGGTCTTTCGTGGGATAAAGTAGTTCGTACGTCTGATTGGCTGTGCGGAATGCAAACCACGCCCGTTTGACTCAGAATTTGTTGTTGTAAGCGGCCATTGTATTTCCTCGCTTCGCAGCACACACGAAGAGATTCCTTTTGTGAAAGCAGTTATTATAGCAACACTAAATAAATCAATTGGAGCGGTGGAGTGATGAGGATGAGGATGTGTCTGCGCTTCTGGCGATTGACTCGGAGGACGCGAAGCGCCACATTCCGAAGCTTCTACTGAATGCAGTTTCTGTGGCTCTGCAAAGTTAGCAGACCTGGCAAAGTCATGTCGGGACGACTACCAAGGTAAAATAAAATACATGCACTGCACTGTTTTAATCTGCACAATACTGGTCTTAGATGTACTTTTATTTGCTCAGTAGATCGAGGTAGCCATGGTAGAACTTGCTAACGTTAGGTCCAAGCTGGCTAATAACATCTAGCTAGCTAGCTATTCTCATCCATGCCCGCTATGAACACGTTTTGACTTGTGAATAAGTGTGCAATGTTCTGTAATTTGCTTCACTAACTCATGGCACTAATCGTGTGTTTCAGGCGAGGTGTTTCTCTCAGGATTAGAAACTAGTTTTCCCCTCCGGGATAACTCGATAATATAACGTTAGCAATTAGCATGCTAGCTGGACCTGTGTGGCTACACTGAGGTAAACAATAGATTGTAGTTGCTCTAATTTAAAGTAATTTGCAACATTCATTCTACATGTTAATGGTAAAAGCTTAAACAGTTGATTACCTGCATGCCACAAAGACTGATGTTCTAATATTTTTGCACATTTAAGTAGAAATGTAATTGAAATTCTATTTACGGCCTAAACATTGTTCCTTGTATTATCCTAAATAGTTTGACCTTGTTTCCTCAGAAGGCTTCTCAGACTACATGGAGGATCCCTCAGAGAAACACAGTTTCCACGTTCAGTTCCCCCCCGCTGAGAGTAGGCAGCCTGCACCCGGTCAGCGGACACCATCAGGACCACTATCTGATCACAGAGGATCCCATCCTGACCGCTGCTGCCATACTGCAGCAAACAGGAGGGAACGGAGGTGAAAACACACTTTATACATTTAGATATGTGGAGCACAAAGAAAAGTGTTGAGTTTAACTATAAAAATATTAGGTTCAACTAACCTAATACCGTTATATGAACTTTGCTGTGTTTTCAGCGTAGCTTTGTAAAGGTAACATTTAGCAGCTAAACTGTGGATAACAAGTAAACCACATTGGTTTGTTATTCAATATGGCCACCAAAAGCTTTTTGAATCAGTACATGTCACTTGTTAGACGCTTTTATCCAAAGCTTACCTACTCAATACTGTGGGCAATCCCCACAGGAGCACTTTGGGGTGAAGTGTCTCGGGGACACAACGACATGCTACACCCTACCCCTACACACTACCCCTCCGTTTGCGCGTTCGCGTGGAGGGTCCGCCACATTAAGTGCTGTTCCAAACCAACGAGTGTGGAGGGGGAGTGGGCTATCAAGCCCTCAAACAGCGAGTCTGCATCGGTGCTGACTTGAGACCGGTCTCTACCTGACCGGAGTCACGCTGTGTGTGTCCGTCAGGAAACACGCTGTTAAAAAGTAGTTCCAGCAAACACCCACTGATAAATTGCGATGTTAACAACCTCATGATAACCTCATATTTTTTTAACTTAGGATCATACCTGTGTTTAGTCTAGAAAAAGGTAAATGTGTGCATTTTATTATAAAGTTGTGTATATTTACAGACTGTTGCAAAAACTAAGAAACTTATAAACATCAGGTTTAAAACTAAAAGAGCTTTACAGAAAAAGTAACACAATGAAAGATGTTTGGAGTTTTATTTGAGTTATTAATTTACATTTTTTGTCTAAGAGAAGCTGATTTGAAACCGTTGTTACATACAGTTACGGCATTTCCTGTTTCTGCCGGAGAGAGGGGAGTTTGTCCCAAAGCTTGCCGCTGTATTTACTCCCTCCATCTGACAGGAGGAGCCTCGTTGAGCTGCGAGTGTGGCTACAGACGGAGTTCACTCCGTCACGGAGGGGTAGTGTCGAGGGAGTGGTTTGGGATTGGGCCTCAGAGGTGGAGATCGCCCACAGTGATGACTCTGACGTGGGGGGCTCTCTGTTATGGGCTGCTCCCCTTCTGGTATTTGGACAATGTTGTGTCGTTGTTGCGATTAAACTGATCTTGTATCTTGCATATTTCACCTTAGGAAAGTGGGCACGCGATGACAGCTTCCTTGACACCATCATGGCGATGGACTGCCGTGCCATGGTCAGCAAGGAGAATGAGGACCTGCGTGCCAAGGAGATGCACGACGAACGGCTGCTGCATTCACACAAGGCCCAGGAATCGGACGACCAGCAACAAAATACCTTTCAGGCTGGGCTTCTGGCAGTGCTAAGCGAGCTGATTAAATCCAACAGGCCTTCAATACAAAAATTAAGAAAAACTTGTCGTCGTTCATAAACTGTACAATGACTTGTTGGGAGGCGTGTGGTGCAGTGGTCTGGTGCGTTGGTGTTCGGATCAGGGGAGCACAGGTTCAAACCCCACTGCAGTCAGGATGTCGTAGTGTCCCTGGGCAAGACACTTCACCCCAAATTGCCTACACCTGGGAGAGTTCATTTTGTATTATTGTGATTATATATATATATATATGCCACTGTTATTAATACTGACACTTCACTTTGCACTCTATGTTCTATATCTATTGTTATTATATATATATATATATATATATATATATATATATATATATATATATATATATTGCCACTGTTATTATATTGTTTTGATACTACTGACACTTATTGATCTGCTGCTGATAAATAAAAGAGAACCTACATTGCGATTAAACAGAAAATGTATCTTGCTTATTTCTCCTGACACTTTATCTTTATGGTGACCTGTGTAGCATCCTATACATCACATGTAAGTGATTATTCTGATACCATCATGACACCATGAAACTGGCGAAGCTTTATTTATTGTGTCCCACCCCATATATGTGTCTTTGAAAAAGATCATTCAATTGTATTTCAAAATGGCGTCCATCAACACAAACACTATTTATAGAAAGATAAATGGTTAAGTTTGTAATTAACAGTGTTGTGAGTTCAATATTTTAATTAATTATAGTAAGGGAACATAGGAGGATATATAATAAAGGTGTTAACTGCTGAGCCTATTTACTGTGCAATACTACAGACATGTTAGTGGTATTATTTCTTATCTAACTCTTTCCTATGGTCAGACAAATCAGAAGTCATTTAAACAATTTGAGATTGTTCTTTTTGTTTCTCAATTGATTTTCCAGAATATGCACCACCTAGGCAGACTTTATATCACAAATAAATGAATGACATGTACTACAGTAATTGATTATATTGATATTGCCTATGTTACGGGTCCCCGATATGAGGACCACAGTAACGGTTATGATACCTGTATCGTGCAGGTGAAAGAGAAGTAATGAGGACACCTTGTGTTCAGTTTCCTTCCAGATTACTTCTCCTGAGGTTGTTTTATTACACAAAATCATATAAACATATCAATTATCTTATGCATTTCAGTTTCGACTTACATTCCTCAATAACCATTCACATACCTTCACTCTGTCTGTATGTTACTCTTTTATGTGATAAACACATATGTCGAATTGAATTTCACATTCAATAAAATCTGTTGTACCTTAAATACATTTGTATACAGTATTAACCTGTATTAAATACTACTCTTCTTTTTACTTCCACTTAAAAGTAGTATTTCATGACCCCTCTAACCTGTCATGTTGACTATTTACCTTCTGCCATTAATGGCAGGTCACTAAAATGCATTACTGAAACATATTTAAGTGTAACAAACAACCTTACTGTTTTACCAACAGTAACTAACTTATAACCCTTACAAAGTACATATTTATTACAAACTCACAATCACTATACATGCATGTAAATACTCAGTGTACGGGAGGCTTCAGATATACTGACAAACTTGTATCCTTACTGCGTCAGACCACGTTGTCCCCAAAATGGCGCCGTACCGGGGAAGCTAGGCTAATACACTCACACCATTTAACGGTTTTACACATGTAAACAGCGGTACAAAGTCTTCTAACTGTTAGCGGGCCGTTACATATTATCTTCGCAAACCTTATGGGGGATTCATTGTGATTTATGCACAGTTTACCAACCTGTATCGTGCAGGTGAAAGAGAAGTAATGAGGACACCTTGTGTTCAGTTTCCTTCCAGATTACTTCTGAGGAAACCCCGGGAACGTCCGTCGCTTCAATCGGTACCCCGGAACCATTGAATCGAACACAAACGTTCCGCCTCACTACTCACTGCATCTATCGACCCCGTTAGTGAAATGAAAATAACAGATGTACAAAATAAAGGCATATTCTAACTCTAAATATAATACTTATTATATTAATGTGGTCACACATCCCAGGGGTGCCACACGCTCCCCGACAACAAAAGTGGCTCCCGACACTTACTTGAAATCACATGTTCCTATTCAAGATAACTTTAACATCTTCATAAAACACAAATATTTACAATGTCCAAACTATCACACCTCAACATGTATGACCCTTAGGACTAACACTGTGTGTGACCTTTCAATAACCTTGTATGGGACATGTAAATGGTGAATGGGGATATGGAATGAGGGGTGTGTAGTGGAATGATGGTGGGCATGTTTGTGAATACCAAAGGTGAGTGTAGGGCATGAGGTATGTATCCATAGCATTTACTGTTGGACCCGACTGGTATGTTGGGAGGCCAAGAGATGAATAGGTGAGGATTTGACCTGGTCGTCTCTCCCGAGTAGACCGTCTCAGTGGGACAGGTGAGTCAGGTTCAGGGTCTTGTACCCTTTCCTCGGGACATGCACGTTGAGGCAACTCTTGCTCATCTTCGTTCTGAGGTACATTAGGGGTTGTCTGCTCATTGTCCTCAGTTTGATGAGAGATTTCCGGTTCATCCTCAAGTTGAAGTTCACACCTGTCTGACGAGTACTCTTCTTCACAAAGACCTTTAGCCTGTTCTCCAGCTTCCCGTTGTGCAATGTCCATGTCAGGTAAAGTTTGGAACTCTAGCCGTCTCTCTACACCAGAGTTCCTGGTAGTCTTTCCCAACATCTCCTCAGAAGAATGTGGTTCCCACACTGATGTCTGTTCTCTTCTTAACATACATGGTCTTTTTGGAGTAACTGTTATGTTAGGCTTAACCCGATTTGCTGGTATCCTCAACCAGTAACCTCCTGTTGACTCATCCTCTGAATCAGATGTCTCAGCATTTTGGTCTCTCACATCCCTTTGTCTCTTTGGATGGCTTCCTTGTTTCTGTGATGGCTTTGGGGTCGGTTTGACTAACTGTGGTGGAAATTCCACTGGCAAGTCATTGACAAGCAGAAGCAGGTTTCTGTGCAGGGTTCTGGTTTTCCCTTTCGCATCACTTTCTGGATGGACGACATATACTGGGTTATCTGAAACCTGTTCCTTTACCACATATATCCTCTTCTCCCAATAGGAACGTAATTTACCAGGCCCTCCGCGCTCACTTAGGTTCCTGACTAACACTCTATCCCCTTGCTTCAGAACCACTCCCCTCGCCTTCTGATCATAATAGGACTTGCCCTTTGCACTAGACGCCAGACTGTTATCAGTAGCAATCCGATATGCTTCTGTCATCCTTTCGCGCCATTTCTCAGCATATCCTTTGTGTGTCACTGGATCTGTCTCCTCTGACAGGCCGAACAGGAGATCCACAGGGAGACGAGGTTGACGACCATAGAGCAGAAAGTGAGGCGAATAACTGGTTGATTCGTGACGTGTGCAGTTATACGCGTGTATAACCTGTGGAAGATGTTCTTTCCATGTCTCTTTTTCTTTGTCTGTCAGCGTTCGCAGCATTTGTAACAGAGTTCGGTTGAACCACTCAGCTGGATTACCTTGCGGGTGGTAAGGAGATGTTCGAGAGTGACCTACTCCAGCGAGCTGCCCGAGTGTTCGAAAGAGATCATTCTCGAATTCTCGTCCTTGATCATGGTGTAGTTTGTTGGGGAACCCAAAACGGGGTATAAAGTCATTATAAATCCGCTCTGCTGCTGTCCGTCCGGATTTATTTTTGGTTGCATAGGCCTGTGCGAACCTTGTGAAGTGGTCGACTACCACCAAGATATATTCATAGCCTCCTTTACTTTTCTCAAGGTGCAAATAGTCAATGCAGACCAGTTCAAGGGGTGAGTTAGACTTCATGCTGCTCATTGGTGCACGCACATGGACCGTTGGTTTCTTCTGTTTAATGCAACAGCATTTCTTTGTCACATAATCCTCTATGAATCTTTTCATATGAGGCCAGTAAAACCTTTCTCTGGCTAGTTGAATGACTCTCTCTGTGCCTACATGTCCCATGTTATCATGAAGGTGTTTCAAGACAAAAGACTGATATTTCAGAGGTAGGACAAGCTGTTTTCTCTCTGGTGT
This sequence comes from Trematomus bernacchii, assembly GCF_902827165.1. NCBI lineage: Eukaryota > Metazoa > Chordata > Actinopteri > Perciformes > Nototheniidae > Trematomus > Trematomus bernacchii. Next base: position 1,053,592 of record NW_022987876.1, read on the forward strand.
CCGCCGATATAGGATTCCATCTTCAAGGTGTAGACGGTTCCATTCGTGGAGAAGCTTACACGCGGTTCCCTTGACTGACCTCCTCATATCATCTGAAAGTGTATCACTAACTTCCTTTAGCCTTACAATCTCTCCAATCGTTTGGTCTTCCCTTTGGGCTTGAACCAACTCATTGTGACTTATTTCCTGTAGAGGTGTGCACGGCTGTGGGATAACGTCAAGGGAGGAGGCAGAGAGGGCAGCTACCCAGGCAACATCTTTTCTCTGAGCTGCTTGACCTCCTTCCCAGGTTGCACTCACCACATCTTGCGACAACTCTTCTGTGCACGTTGACATGTAGTGGTCTATATCAAGAGGGATACGGGACAGTGTATCCGCATCAATGTTCATTCTTCCAGGTCTGTACTTAATGTTAAAGCGGAAGTCTGACAACTCCCCCACCCAACGGTGACCGACCGCATTGAGTTTGGCCGTGCTCATAACATAAGTAAGTGGATTGTTGTCAGTGTAAATGGTGAAGTGAGGAGCATAAAAGAGGTAATCTCTAAACTTCTCACACACTGCCCACTTTAGCGCGAGGAACTCTAATTTGCCGCTGTGCAAATGATAATTCCTTTCAGCCGGTGTCAAGGTTCGTGACCCATAGCCAATGACTCGCAGCTTTTCGTCCTGCTTTTGGTAAAGAACTGCTCCCAGTCCTTGCTCCGATGCATCGGTATGCAAGACGAATGGCATGTCAAAGTCTGGGTATCCGAGAACTGGAGGATGCGTTAACATGTCAACCAGTTCCTCAAGTGTAGTCTGATGCACAGCAGTCCACTCTATAGGCGCCCTGGATGACAGCTGGGGGCCTTTAGCTTTGATCTGTCGAGCTTGTGTTGAGGCTTTCACTTGGAGCAACTCGTATAATGGCTTTGCTATCTTTGAGAAGTCTTGTAGGTACGACCTGTAGTAACTGAGAAAGCCGAGGACTCTTCTCAGGTCACCTACGGTCTTCGGTGTTTTCGCTTTCAGGGCCAGTACAGCTTCTAGATCTTTGGGGTCGACTCGAACACCCTCACCAGAGACCAGGCGTCCAACATAGCGAACTTCTCCCCTGAACACCTCACATTTCTCAGGGCGGAGCTTCACTCCCTGACTCTGTATCGCTTGGAGCACTTTCCGAACCACCTCCACATGATTTTCAAAGGTCTGGGAGTAACACAGGATGTCGTCCAGGTAAGGGATACAGCACTCATCCCTCAAAGAACACAACATCTCCTCCATACTTCTCTGAAAAGCTGCTGGTGCATTCGTAAGACCAAACGGTATTCTCACCCACTCATAAAGCCCCCAGGGTGTAATGAAGGCGGTCAGATGGCGTGAACCTTCAACCACAAAACCCTGGTGGTATGCCTTACCCTGGTCAAGGATGCTGAACCAAGAGTATCCCCCCAAGGTGTCCAGTAGGTCCCGTATCCGAGGCAGTGGGTGTCGGTCTGGTACAGTTTTCTGATTGAGCAGGCGATAGTCTATACAAAGGCGCAAAGAGCCATCTTTCTTCCGTACGCACACAACAGGGGCAGAATAGGAAGACTTGGATTTAACAATCCATCCCTTCACCAGTAGGTCTTGAATATATTCTTTGACCTCCCTCAATAGCGGCTTTGGTATGGAAGTATACGTCCTTTGCACTGGAATATCGTCCTTCAGATTTATCACCATTTGTAGGCTAGGGTTACAGCCAATGTCATTTCCGTCCCTCGCAAAAGCCTTTGATTCTTCGTACAACATTCTCTTGGCAATCTCTTGTTGTTCCTCCTCCAAGTGACTGAGGTCTACTGGTGGGTGCCACAGGGGTGGAATCGGCTCAGCTTTTTGGATTGGTTCAAGGGGTTGTGTTGAGACCTCATTGACTGTTGCAGTACATGTTGTCTTGTCAGGAGATTTAGCATCCACAAACCTTTCAATGTGCTGCACTACGCCCAGGGCTGTCTTGCGTGGTAAGGTGACATCATGTTTGGTGTTATTGCCTACTGGAATTGTGACATAAGGCTTTGCAGGGTTCTGTATCTCAAACAAACCTGTCCCTAAATCCAGCTGCGATAATTGATGACTGTCTTCATCAGCTTCAAACAACACCAGACGATCAGAGGGGTTCAGGGTTTGGGGAACACGACACCTCACCCAGGTGACATGACCAGCCGGAATGACGATGTCATTTACACCTGTTCTTAGGCGTCCCTGCGACGTACTTGGTTCAACTGCCTGAATAAAGTTCACAATTGCTTCGGCTTTCTCCACCGGAACACTGATGGCATCACGAAGCAGTTTAACCAGAGTGCATATCAATCGTTCTGGCTGTCCCTCAATGATTTCCTCCAAAACATTAAAACCAACCAATGGTCTCTCCATGGCCAACCTTGTGACTAGGAATGGAACACTGATGGAAAGACTGGGTTCTTCATTTCCTGGCAGGTTGGTCATAATGGCTACCCAGCCATCAAACGGAATAAGCTCGCCATTAACTGCATACACCTTCAGCTCGTCCAGATCCTCGATAATCTACGATATTGGTCGAACATCAAGATTAGGCAGATATTGTTCTTTCCAGGCGCGGCTTATGATACTGACTTGAGCACCGGAGTCAAGTAATGCAGTCACTGCCAATCCGTTTAGATTACACTGTATTAGCGACTTTTTTCCTATCAGCTTGGCAACAGTTCTACGTTTCACCCCTGGTGAACCAAAAGAAAACTGAGTCGAGGGTCCATCTTGCTGGTAACTATTCTGGGCACCAGCTACTTCAACTGTTTTGCCCTCACAACTGGTTTGTGCTTTTGCCTCACCAGAATGTTCAGCTTGGGGTCGTATTGTGGATCCGATCACTGGCAACCCCTCTGCAGTGACCGGCTTGAGTTTCCCTGACTCTCCTGTCTCTTTAAACAGCCCACAGCCCTGTGTCCTCCATCCCCACAATAGAAACAGTGGTTACAATCTGGCCAGTTTTGTTCGACACATTTTGAACAACCAAAAGGTTTCTCTCTCCTGGGTCTCACTCTGTTTTGAGAGTATTGGTTATGGGTCATCATGTCTGCCGGATGTGGCTGCTTTTGTTGTCTCATAGCCTCAACCATGCTGGTTAGTTCATCTACCTTGGCTGCAAGCTCTTTTATTGGGTCTGTCTTTGTTTTGTGTGCTGTGCTCTCTTGTTTGTTGCCACACTCTTGGACTTTGTTAAGCTCAAGTTGTGCGCTATGAGCACTAGTTGTTGCCTGCCGACGAGAAGGACCTATCCTCTTCTGTCTCTCACTCTCCTCACTGGTGATTCTCATTACATGGCGTAATATTGTTTCATCACTCACCTCACCACTTGATAGAAGAGGCTTTAGTTCTCTGCGTACATCACTGTGTTTATATCCAAGTCCCTGCAAGATCGTATGTAGAAACACATCTTGAACAGTAGCTGGACTGTATTTAATGCCTGCGTCTGACAGTTTGGAGGTGAATAGGACACGTTGCTTTAACCCTATCACTCGGTAGAGAAACTGTTGTGGTGTTTCATTATCATCCTGTCTAGCACACATTAATTCTTGGAATAACTCCGTACTGTTTTTCTCTCTTAAGTGGGCCTGGAGAAAGCCTTTGAGCTCCATCACTGTCAGGTCATCCTTATTTATTAGCATGTCTTTGAAAGTTCCAGGTTGTATGATTCGGAGCACACCACGAACTATGTCTCCGTCATGGACGCCTTCTCTAATCCCTTCCTCGATTTGCTTACAGACATTGTTATAGCTTATGTCCGAAGAATTATCACCAACCTGACCCCCTTGCACCTTAAACTCCCTCCTCTGGAGGTAAGAGAGTCCTCTTAAGGAGATCATTGTCTCAGGGCCGGACTGGGCAGCAGACTGAGCTGGTGAGTGTGGGATGTTATGATGAGACTTACTAGTGTGTGCTGGTGACAGTGGGGGTTGTTCTAGTGTCTGTGTTGTAGGTGCCATAATGCTTTGTCTTAACCTTTTGCCCAGGTCTTCATAGCTATTAAGCATTTCCAGTAACCCAGTATTTGTGTTATCACCTACAGCATTAAAACTGACTAGAGAAGCGGTGAGATCTGTCTCAGCTTCAGATATCTGCTTAGTGTTGTTACCTGTGTTTATCTCTACGTGTGGTTCTACATGTGGCAAACCCTGTACACTTACTTCTCTGTCTTTCACAATGTCATCAATAGCATCTTTCAACATCAACAAGTGAGCCATCCCACTATCTTCTGACTCAAGCAAGTGCTTACTGTGCATAAATAAACTGATGTAGTTGAAGCAGCCTTCATCGTCTCCCTCCTCGAGCTCAGACGGTTCCTGGTCTGGCACTGGACCCACTTCCTTGGCAATGTGGAGGAGTTCTTTCGCTGACAAGGAGAGTAGGCTTCTTCTGATGTCCCACACTCACACCATTTAACGGTTTTACACATGTAAACAGCGGTACAAAGTCTTCTAACTGTTAGCGGGCCGTTACATATTATCTTCGCAAACCTTATGGGGGATTCATTGTGATTTATGCACAGTTTACCAACCTGTATCGTGCAGGTGAAAGAGAAGTAATGAGGACACCTTGTGTTCAGTTTCCTTCCAGATTACTTCTGAGGAAACCCCGGGAACGTCCGTCGCTTCAATCGGTACCCCGGAACCATTGAATCGAACACAAACGTTCCGCCTCACTACTCACTGCATCTATCGACCCCGTTAGTGAAATGAAAATAACAGATGTACAAAATAAAGGCATATTCTAACTCTAAATATAATACTTATTATATTAATGTGGTCACACATCCCAGGGGTGCCACACCTACTCAGATATAAATGTGTATAAAATGAAATCAATTCAAAGTTTCTTGCTGCTTTTAATGCAATTCATGGCTGCAGGGCAAACGTCCAACATCCTTATTCTACAATCATTTAATCAAGACACTTGTGTATATTTTACTTTCATTTGTAATAAACAAAAAAATATGAATCGTTGTCATCAAGCTGGGTCGCCGGTAAGGCAGTCCATTCCTCCCTGTACTCATCACCACGACGCTCACACAGGTTATGCAATACGCAACATGCTGCCACCTGGATTTTGATATTGTCCATGTTGCAGTCGTTTCGCTTCAAGCACCGCATATCTGGAACACATACAAAGACACAAATTAGCCCGACATAACTCCATAAATCCTACATTAGATAGTATTAATGTGATTTACTGAACATACCATTGCTGTTCTTTGGGCGTGATAACGGTCATCATCCTCAGCTGACGAAACATGTCCATAGCGTGTGCTTGTCGCCGTCCAGTCCTTTTGTTAAGGCTTCTTAACCGCGATCTGTATTTGTGGCTGAGTTATTGGCTTAAATAACTCAGCACCAAAACCACAACTTCAGTCAACTCCATAGCGTGTCTGACTGAGGTCGGAAGGTAAACAGAAGCATACAGCGGAAGCGGAAGTTTTTTTTCTTCTTCTCTCGGTTTTTTGGCGGATTGCAACTTTAAGGTGCATACCGCCACCTACTGTACTCGCCGTGAAGTTGTTTGCGGCCTGCCAGGAAAAGCTAAGCAGAAGAAGAAGAAGTGACGTCAGCGGCTCATTTGCCTAATCCACCCCCAGGAACTCATTTTGGTGTGAACGCGATCTGCTTTAGTTCGTCAGAACTAAAAGAACTCTCATGAACTAAAGTTCTCAGGAACTACTGTGGGAAAAGTACTTGGTGTGAACGCGCCTATTGTTAACATGGCCCACCAGTGGAGAAATACCCGGATATTGACAAGCAAGCCTCTATCACGACTTTTGGTTCACTATGACAGAACATTTTGTGGAGAAAATGAAGATTTGTTCAGGTCTCGCCAGGGAAATGTATATATGCTACGTATGTTACTAAAGAGGTTTTAGAATGGCCAGTGTCCATGTAAAGTTATCGTCATCTCTCACGGCGTGAAAACAGTATTTCCGGTGTCAGCATTTTCATAGTAACGTGGTTGCCAGGGACGCAGCTCTCGCTGCATACACCCGGAAATGAGTATTCTCGTCACTGTCGATTGATTTTACAGTGATATCTGCAGTACTCATCAACTAAAAACACCAGTTTGTCCTTGTTAATTACACAACATTCATGGTTTTAACTGTGAACAATGCTTTTGTGTTTTTCCCTTTCAACGAGAGACAACATTTTTTTTGTGTTGAGTTTTGGATAGAACGAAGACATTACACTACCCATAATCCTCAGGTATCATTGAAGCTCGGTGATTAGTAGTGTTACTCGCAATGCATTTTGGGAGACGTAGTTGAAACGATAATTAGAACAAAAACATTTGTAAAAAAATAAAATCATACTTTAATTCGCGTGTGCTTGCTTTTCTCTTTGAAAGTCGTCACATTACCTTGCAGCTTGTTTTGGGATCTGAAGGGGCCTGTGTGATACAGCGGAGCAGACAGCTAGCAGTTGGCGACCTGAGATGGCACCTACCTGTAACTCAAATCGACCATCCCCGAATGCGTGAATTTCAGCCCTACTATAGAACAGATGAGTTATGTAAAAACTCCCTCCTGTACAGTTGTTATTGAAGGGGTAAAGAGACTGAAACTGTTTTTTGCACCAGCCCGTCAACATGTTTCTACTGTAGAGTTGGGAATTATGTTAACATGTGTGTCTATAGAGATTGGTACCTTTTGGAGTCAGCCTCAAGTTGACTTTCATGAAACTGCAACTTTTGGCACCAAGTTTGCCACCTGGTTCAATCAAAAATAATAACCATTCAGAATGGTTTGTTTTCTTTTTCCCAGAATCTCACCACCTGATAGTAACAGTTGACAATTATTGTAGTATTAACCTTGCGTTACACCTCCTAAAGCTACTTTACTGTATGTAGCTTTTATAGATATATACAAATAGGAACAGTGCCAGAAATGCAACTTACAAAGTTAGGGTGTGTTGGGCAGACAGCCTGGGACAGAATAATAAGTGAAAAGACAAATCTATTTATCTTATTTTGTTATGTCTTCTTGGCTATTAGCTGACCACAGGTAAATCTACATTCAGAGATTAAACAAACTGGCCTTTTCCCAGCATACAGTTAGAGATGCTTAAGAGGAGCATGACAATCAGTACACTAGCTAAGTGTCACTATCAAAGCAGTCCGAAAATACTGTAGTAAACAGTTTAGTTAGTCATAAATGTGTTCTTATGTCATTCAAATTACCCATGATTGTTGTACGTCTGAACCAGCAACATGTCAAATAACTTGAAAGCTGTCTAATAAACTTTGAAGTTAGTAATATAAAAGTAAGTAATGGAACAGTATCTGAATGTTTTGTTGTTGCAGAAACTTTAATAGGCGGTTCCTTAGGGAATACAACCACACAGAGATCAGAACCCTGCAGGGACTGTCCTCCTCTGTTGATATCATGGCACCAGGAAAGTTAGTTTTGCAAATGATGATGCCACAGTTTAACCTGATTACTCAAAAATCTGTATATGGAGTGTTGGGTGGTAGCTGGAGAGGTGCCAATTCACCTCCTGTGCCCTATCGAGGTGCCCTAGAGCAAGGCACCGAACCCCCACACAATTTGCTGTGAACATTCATGTTCCCATCAGGATCAAAGAGCCATTTGTAGAACATTAATAACAATCTCATTAATAATAATAATAATACATGGGATTTATATAGCACTTTCCTAATGCTCAAAGATGCTTTACATAAAATCAGAACAGAAACAATACAAAGAAAAAACAAAACAAAACAAAAAAACAACAACTTTTATACAATTGTCCGCTTGCGGAACAATTAACAGATAACACTGTTTGATTTTGGATACTCCATACTCTAGAATTGTAAAGGTGCATTCAGATTAGCGATAACACTTCTAAAAACCAACATAACCTTTTTAGATTTTGAACAATGTTTTTGCAGTTTCGTCTTCACAAACTGTAAGTTATTCAAAATATGTTAAGACCTACTGACCGTGCTACAGCAGTGAGCAGCAGAGGTGGGGAGAGGCGGGGCTATGGCTTCATCTATCGGGAAATATTCGTATAGAGGTGATCACACGGAGCCGTTTGCCCCCCCAGAGCGTTCCGGTTGCAGATCTATCCACCTTGGGACCCGTTATCGTTTGTGGGGTCCGTTTCTATCGTTTTGTTACGGCCTTGTGTAAATGAAAGGGCTATACGCAAGAGAAACTATGCGGATACAACCCGTTTCGTTCCCGTGTAAATGGGGTCTAAATCCCCCAGTTCGGCTCTTGACTTCACTTTGCTGTGATTTTGAAAGTATTACTTCAGTGCAGTTTGACATGTTTTCAGTCAAAGACATACGGCTTGAGTTCAAACTGTAGCCTGTTTAGAATATGGACATAGTCTCTGTGATGTCACCCATATGTTCCTGACAACATTGACAACATCTCATACGTTGTTGAGGGCCAAAAAAAATGACAATAAGATAGTGTATATATATTTAATTTGTTTACATTTAAAGATAGATTCAAAAAGGAGACATTGAGAAGAAACACAGTCGCTAGGCCAGCTCTATTCCTAAAACCTGAAACATATTTGATATAGAGATCTGCTAGGTTATTGAAAACTATGCAAGCAGGTACAATGACTTTGTAGCTAAGGAAATGATCGGGAACGCAATGGCCTTGAGAAGTTAGGCTCCTCCAATTTGTTGTGATGGTCTTGTAAATTTGTAAAAATGCTTGATGATGCTAGTACGTAGCTCTTTACTGACCAGTCCGTAGATAATGGGGTTGATAACTGGTGGTATGACGATAAACAGGATGCTGAAAAACCTCTTGATGTTTTGCGAGAGTGAGGGGAACCTTTGAATTACAATTAGGACCAATGTACCTATTTGGTAGAGCACGTACACAACAAGGTGGGGTGCACATGTCTGAAAGGCCTTACTGCGGGCATCTCTGCCTTGTTTTACAGTAGCATGCAGGATTCTTAAGTAGGACAAAGCAATGACGAGGAAGATGCTTGTGTTCACGCACCAGGCCAGGGACAGACCTAGAGAAACAACGAAAATGACAAATAATTTGTCAGTGAGTTATCATGCAACATGCTGAATACCTGCTGAAAAAGGGATGTTGAAAAGGGACAATGTTCAACAACACACTGCATGGTTGTTGCTTTGTAATAAACAAATGGACTGACCGTAGATGTTGTTTAATGGGGTGGGACTGCAGGCCAGGTTAAGGATAGCACGGTTGCTACAGTAGACGTGTTTGATGGTATTGCTACACAGCGGGGCATTCACATGAAAGGCAAAAAGCACAACAATACATATCACAGCTGTAGCCCAGGCCAGGGCGCAGCAGGAGTGCATCCGGGCCGATGTCATGAGGGCGTGATACCTGAGTGGTTCACACACAGCAATGTACCTGCAGAGGGAGAGCACTGTTCATTACATACAAACCACCATGCTTTTTATCTACTTAGATATAAGATATGTTTTACATTATCTTTTCAACGTTTTGCCTGTTTTTCTGCGCAAAACCCCTCCTCAGCTTTATCCTATTTAGTCTTGGCTCTCGTACCAACACATAAACAGAAACATAGCTGTAAGCACTAATTCCAGATTCAAGCCCGTTAGCGACCAACATAATCAAGCAGCATAATATAAAAACCCACGTGCAAAAGTGAGCAGTTTCCAGGTTGCAATGAGCTAAACAAAGTCCCTTGACCGAAAGACAAATGACTCATTTCAGCAGAACAATTTATGCAGCGTCTTATTGCACATTTTTTTGTCAGATCAGATGTCTACATTCTTTTAAACAAAATAAAATGTTGTTGGAAAGATAATAAACAGTGAGCCATAATTTAGGACTAAAGACTAAAGTAATGTAGAGCACTTGACCTAATAACCTCAGTAAACAGAACATCACCAAAATCCATGTGCCGTGACATCACTGAAATATGTCAACTGAGATTTCTCAAACACTTTATCCTTTGAGTCAGTCTGTCCACGTTTTGCATGACAGTAAAATAACAGTTTAAAGGATGAGAATATCTGATTTGTTTTCTTCATGTGCTCATGCATTTGAATACCTGTCATAGGCCATCACACCCAGAATAGTCTGCATTGCAAAGCCGTAGGTGTGCACACAAAAGGCCTGGGCGATGGCTGAGATGTAGGCTATTTTCTTCTGGCCCGTCAAGAAGTGCACCATGAAGCGAGGCAGCACCGTCGTGCCCCCCAGCAGATCACAGACTACCAGGTTACAAACCATTACAAACATGGGTCTGTGCAGGTTCTTGTCGATGACAATGATAGACAGCACCACACCATTTGCAAACAGCATTACCATGTAGTTACACAGAGCCAGGAAGAACAAGAAGGCGCCGTAGCCTGGTGGAACATAGAAGCCCTCCAGCTCGAACACAATAGGCTGTTTGAGAGGAGTTACCAAAGTTACGTTCTCCATCCAAAACAGTGCAGATCTGGGAAAGACAAGTTCATGAAAATCTTTCCAAAAGTTGATAATAATGATCTTAACTTTAAATGTATGTTCACATGTTGCAGTTCACCTTAGTAAAAGGTGAAAACACAGAAATATAAAGAGACCTCTGCCTCTGACATCTATCATTCTTTGTCATTCTTAACATAATTAAAAAGATTACACAGTATTACCTGCAGCAAAACAGACAACTGATACTTAATGAACAGACGTATAAGGGCAATTCATCAAGCACATGAGATTGAAAGAACTTAAGGTAAAATCTAATGGGCTCAGCACTTTGAAGTTTCTTTCCTAAAGCCTAAAGTGTGTTGTCACGCCTCCCGTCTTCTCGTCAGAGTGTTGATTCTGCTCCCGCCTTTGGAGTCGAGTGGGTTCACCTTTATAATGTTTCTATTGAAACATCGACCTGCCCTAAACCACATGATGCAGCACATGACTGGACACATGGCTGTGGTTTTCAAAATTAATTTATCAGGGAAATATGCCTTTTTTTCAGTCAAAAACATGAATCTCAAGTTCAAACCATAGACTGTATAAAGAAATGACGCAGTCTCTATGACGTCACCTATGGATTTCTGAAGAGCTGTACTAAAGCTTAAAGGGGGCACCTCCATTTTTTCCATCTTGTCAGAGAGGCCACCGTAAAACTCCCGGCTGATCTAAATATCTGTTTGTTTGTGGATATTTGGATCAGAGCAGATAGTGGTTAGCGACCTGAGATGGCACATACCTGTAACTCAAATCGACCATCCCCGAATGCGGGAATTTCAGCCCTACAACATTTTGAAGCAGTGTATTCATTTTTTAAACGTTCCTTTCTACTCACCCTAAGGCTGCCTTTGCACGGGAACGTTTGCGTTTACGCACCGTATACGTTTTCCAAAAAGGCTTCCGTTCACACGCATTCGATTCATTTAACGTGTCTGTTCACACGAGACCGCTCGACCCGCTGGAAACGCTGTAGTACATATGCCAGGCCTGTAAGTGGCGCTGCTGCCGGCACAAAATACACAAAAAGCAGCGAAGAAGACCCCGGAGCATGGTTGCCATGGTTGCCCTTCTGTTTATGCCCCGCGGTGGATTTAGCAACATGTAGTAGTTGATGTAATTCTCCATGTCCACTTGTTGCTGATGGATGTGGTAGAGGAGCTGTAGATGTTGTACTAACATCTGTAGCATGGTCAGTAGCAGTAGCACTAGCAGTAGCTACTGACAGGAGCTACTGACCATGCTACAATAATGAGCAGCAGAGGTGGGGAGAGGCGGGGCTATGGCTTCATCAATCGGGAAATATTCGTATAGAGGCGATCACACGGAGCCGTTTGACCCCCCAGAGCGCTCCGGTTGCAGATCTATCCACCTTTGAACCCGTTATCGTTTGTGGGGTCCGTTTCTATGGTTTTGTTACGGCCTCGTGTAAATGAAAGGGCTATACGCAAGAGAAACTATGCGGATACAACCCGTTTCGTTCCCGTGTAAAGGGGGTCTAAATCCCACAGTTCGGCTCTTGACTTCACTTTGCTGTGATTTTGAAAGTATTACTTCAGTGCAGTTTGACATGTTTTCAGTCAAAGACATACGGCTTGAGTTCAAACTGTAGCCTGTTTAGAATATGGACATAGTCTCTGTGATGTCACCCATACGTTCCTGACAACATCTCATACGTTGTTGAGGGCCAAAAAAAATGACAATAAGATAGTGTATATATATTTAATTTGTTTACATTTAAAGATAGATTCAAAAAGGAGACATTGAGAAGAAACACAGTCGCTAGGCCAGCTCTATTCCTAAAACCTGAAACATATTTCATGTATAGATCTGCTAGGTTATTGAAAACTATGCAAGCAGGTACAATGACTTTGTAGCTAAGGAAATGATCGGGAACGCAATGGCCTTGAGAAGTTAGGCTCCACAATTTGTTGTGATGGTCTTGTACATTTGTAAAAATGCTTGAGGATGCTAGCACGTAGCTCTTTACTGACCAGTCCGTAGATAATGGGGTTGATAACTGGTGGTATGACGATAAACAGGATGCTGAAAAACCTCTTGATGTTTTGCGAGAGTGAGGGGAACCTTTGAATTACAATTAGGACCAATGTACCTATTTGGTAGAGCACGTACACAACAAGGTGGGGTGCACATGTCTGAAAGGCCTTACTGCGGGCATCTCTGCCTTGTTTTACAGTAGCATGCAGGATTCTTAAGTAGGACAAAGCAATGACGAGGAAGATGCTTGTGTTCACGCACCAGGCCAGGGACAGACCTAGAGAAACAACGAAAATGACAAATAATCTGTCAGTGAGTTATCATGCAAAATGCTGAATACCTGCTGAAAAAGGGATGTTGAAAAGGGACAATGTTCAACAACACACTGCATGGTTGTTGCTTTGTAATAAACAAATGGACTGACCGTAGATGTTGTTTAATGGGGTGGGACTGCAGGCCAGGTTAAGGATAGCACGGTTGCTACAGTAGACGTGTTTGATGGTATTGCTACACAGCGGGGCATTCACATGAAAGGCAAAAAGCACAACAATACATATCACAGCTGTAGCCCAGGCCAGGGCGCAGCAGGAGTGCATCCGGGCCGATGTCATGATGGCGTGATACCTGAGTGGTTCACACACAGCAATGTACCTGCAGAGGGAGAGCACTGTTCATTACATACAAACCACCATGCTTTTTATCTACTTAAAGATATGTTTTACATCATAGCGACCAACATAATCAAGCAGCATAATATAAAAACCCACGTGCAAAAGTGAGCAGTTTCCAGGTTGCAATGAGCTAAACAAAGTCCCTTGACCGAAAGACAAATGACTAATTTCAGCAGAACAATTTATGCAGCGTCTTATTGCACATTTTTTTATCAGATCAGATGTCTACATTCAGGACTTTTTAAACAAAATAAAATGTTGTTGGAAAGATAATAAACAGTGAGCCATAATTTAGGACTAAAGACTAAAGTAATGTAGAGCACTTGACCTAATAACCTCAGTAAACAGAACATCACCAAAATCCATGTGCCCTGACATCACTGAAATATGTCAACTGAGATTTCTCAAACACTTTATCCTTTGAGTCAGTCTGTCCATGTTTTGCATGACAGTAAAATAACAGTTTAAAGGATGAGAATATGTGATTTGTTTTCTTCATGTGCTGATTCATTTTAATACCTGTCATAGGCCATCACACCCAGAATAGTCTGCATTGCAAAGCCGTAGGTGTGCACACAAAAGGCCTGGGCGATGGCTGAGATGTAGGCTATTTTCTTCTGGCCCGTCAAGAAGTGCACCATGAAGCGAGGCAGCACCGTCGTGCCCCCCAGCAGATCACAGACTACCAGGTTACAAACCATTACAAACATGGGCCTGTGCAGGTTCTTGTTGATGACAATGATGCACAGCACCACACCATTTCACCCCCTCCAACGTAACAGTTACACAGGATTGTTAACATGGCCCACCAGTGGAGAAATACCCGGATATTGACAAGCAAGCCTCTATCACGACTTTTGGTTCACTATGACAGAACATTTTGTGGAGAAAAGGAAGATTTGTTCAGGTCTCGCCAGGGAAATGTATATATGCTACGTATGTTACTAAAGAGGTTTTAGAATGGCCAGTGTCCATGTAAAGTTATCGTCATCTCTCACGGCGTGAAAACAGTATTTCCGGTGTCAGCATTTTCATAGTAACGTGGTTGCCAGGGACGCAGCTCTCGCTGCATACACCCGGAAATGAGTATTCTCGTCACTGTCGATTGATTTTACAGTGATATCTGCAGTACTCATCAACTAAAAACACCAGTTTGTCCTTGTTAATTACACAACATTCATGGTTTTAACTGTGAACAATGCTTTTGTGTTTTTTCCCTTTCAACGAGAGACAACATTTTTTTTGTGTTGAGTTTTGGATAGAACGAAGACATTACACTACCCATAATCCTCAGGTATCATTGAAACTCGGTGATTAGTAGTGTTACTCGCAATGCATTTTGGGAGACGTAGTTGAAACGATAATTAGAACAAAAACATTTGTAAAAAAATAAAATCATACTTTAATTTGCGTGTGCTTGCTTTTCTCTTTGAAAGTCGTCACATTACCTTGCAGCTTGTTTTGGGATCTGAAGGGGCCTGTGTGATACAGCGGAGCAGACAGCTAGCAGTTGGCGACCTGAGATGGCACCTACCTGTAACTCAAATCGACCATCCCCGAATGCGTGAATTTCAGCCCTACTATAGAACAGATGAGTTATGTAAAAATTCCCTCCTGTACAGTTGTTATTGAAGGGGTAAAGAGACTGAAACTGTTTTTTGCACCAGCCCGTCAACATGTTTCTACTGTAGAGTTGGGAATTATGTTAACATGTGTGTCTATAGAGATTGGTACCTTTTGGAGTCAGCCTCAAGTTGACTTTCATGAAACTGCAACTTTTGGCACCAAGTTTGCCACCTGGTTCAATCAAAAATAATAACCATTCAGAATGGTTTGTTTTCTTTTTCCCAGAATCTCACCACCTGATAGTAACAGTTGACAATTATTGTAGTATTAACCTTGCGTTACACCTCCTAAAGCTACTTTACTGTATGTAGCTTTTATAGATATATACAAATAGGAACAGTGCCAGAAATGCAACTTACAAAGTTAGGGTGTGTTGGGCAGACAGCCTGGGACAGAATAATAAGTGAAAAGACAAATCTATTTATCTTATTTTGTTATGTCTTCTTGGCTATTAGCTGACCACAGGTAAATCTACATTCAGAGATTAAACAAACTAGCCCTTTTCCCAGCATACAGTTAGAGATGCTTAAGAGGAGCATGACAATCAGTACACTAGCTAAGTGTCACTATCAAAGCAGTCCGAAAATACTGTAGTAAACAGTTTAGTTAGTCATAAATGTGTTCTTATGTCATTCAAATTACCCATGATTGTTGTACGTCTGAACCAGCAACATGTCAAATAACTTGAAAGCTGTCTAATAAACTTTGAAGTTAGTAATATAAAAGTAAGTAA
Source organism: Trematomus bernacchii (assembly GCF_902827165.1). NCBI lineage: Eukaryota > Metazoa > Chordata > Actinopteri > Perciformes > Nototheniidae > Trematomus > Trematomus bernacchii. Next base: position 1,069,088 of record NW_022987876.1, read on the forward strand.
TGGAACAGTATCTGAATGTTTTGTTGTTGCAGAAACTTTAATAGGCGGTTCCTTAGGGGTTACAACCACACAGAGATCAGAACCCTGCAGGGACTGTCCTCCTCTGCTGAGATCATGGCACCAGGAAAGTTAGTTTTGCAAATGATGATGCCACAGTTTAACCTGATTACTCAAACATCTGTATATGGAGTGTTGGGTGGTAGCTGGAGAGGTGCCAATTCACCTCCTGTGCCCTATCGAGGTGCCCTAGAGCAAGGCACCGAACCCCCACACAATTTGCTGTGAACATTCATGTTCCCATCAGGATCAAAGAGCCATTTGTAGAACATTAATAACAATCTCATTAATAATAATAATAATACATGGGATTTATATAGCACTTTCCTAATGCTCAAAGATGCTTTACATAAAATCAGAACAGAAACAATACAAAGAAAAAACAAAACAAAACAAAAAAACAACAACTTTTATACAATTGTCCGCTTGCGGTACAATTAACAGATAACACTGTTTGATTTTGGATACTCCATACTCTAGAATTGTAAATGTGCATTCAGATTAGCGATAACACTTCTAAAAACCAACATAACCTTTTTAGATTTTGAACAATGTTTTTGCAGTTTCGTCTTCACAAACTGTAAGTTATTGAAAATATGTTAAGACCTAAAGTTCTGAAGCTTTTGAGTTTCTATGTTTGTGTTTACATGAAAAGAGACCGTCATTTTATACCATTCCCTTATAAGCTTGTTCTGTATATTAATCACTACAAAAATTATGATATGCTATCAAATATATGTTTTACCCTGTTTTTCAAAATAACAGACGGAGTCCAGTAAGCACATTGTCAAACTATATTGGTCTTGGTCGTGTGTGTGTGTGTGCGTGCGTGCGTGCGTGCGTGCGTGCGTGCGTGCGTGCGTGCGTGCGTGCGTGCGTGCGTGCGTGCGTGCGTGCGTGCGTGCGTGCGTGTGTGTGTGTGTGTGCGTGTGTATATTATTATTATTGGGCTGTTATGAGTGTCCTGGAGGCCTTAGAGCTCCCTGGTGTCTCAGTGACCGGCAGGTTAATTGAATTAAAAGCTGCAGTGAGGCGTTCAGGGGGCGACGGACAGGAAACCTCAAGAGAAACTCAGGCCTGCAGACTGGCATTCTGTCTTTACCTTCATAATTCTCTCTTTGCTTCCTCTTTCCATTTTGTCATCCTTAGTTTCTCTGAATCTTTAGAAGTATGCGCTCTGGAAAGGCTTTCATAAAGATTTAGCGCCTTGTCTGACGCAGCGGTCATTCGGTTTTGCAGTTCATAACAAACTTGTTTGATGCGAAGTTCTGTTCATTTATCTCACACGAAACTGGGAAAACCATTACTTTATCTACGTGTTTTATTGTTCATGGTGGCATTTTCAGGGGAAAGTCCTCCACAAACTGTATAAAGTCATTATAACAATTTAGCGACTTGGCTGACAGAGTACCTTGACGGGAGGGCTATATATCAATCTATAAATATAAAAATCATGGAATGATTTAAGACGAACGGGGCGATATGCTCATTGAAGTTTTATAAGGATTGTTTATTAGATCACGGGAAGTTCTCATATTCAAATGCTTGTTTATGACAACTAATGTCAAGTTTTCATCAAAATCCCTAAATTGCTGTATTTTCTTGCAGTGGAGTGTGGAATCATACTTTGTTGAAAAATCAGCTGCCAAAGTTTCATCATGTATTGACGGTGCAGTGAGTCCCTGTTGATCCCAGGAGCTTTCATTAGCGTCTCTACATACATCTATTACTGGGCCTCTCTCTTTGCTCCCACAGGGCTAATTACCATCAGAAACAGTTGATAAGTGTTTGTTTGGAAGCAGCTCACAGCGGACCTCATTAAAGATTGTTTCAGAAACATTAACACTCATTACTGGCTGCTGTGGCAACAGTGATGCAACCAGACCATTAGGGGGCAGTGTCCTGCCCAGAGCTCCAAACATGCAACAGTTTAAAGTTTTTGATCAACTTTTTTGGTTTACTGTTCACAACAAAGTTCTACAATGCAAAATTCTCGATATTCACTACATATCTAACATTTGTTATGCTGTTGCTGCTCTTGGACAATAGGATTTATCATTATCTTTTATTGGTCAAGAGCTGTACAATAAACCCAAATAGTAAACATAATAATTGTGTGTAAAAGAGAGAAGATTACACTACTGTACATTAAAACATTTTTTACAAGCATTATACTCAAAAGGCTTCTTTTCTGACATATTCTGTTCTGTCTTCTCTCTGATGCTCGGCCATTGTTCTGTTAGATGTTTTCTAGCAGGCCGATGCTGTTTAGCAAAGAGGGAAGGTTCTGTAAATATAAAGCTCCAGATTCCAGGCCAACATTATATATTAAAAAAAGATATATTCAATCACATGAAATCAATAAGCCCTTGTGTCCCCCTTGAGATGTATGAGACCCTTACTTTGGCCCCCATGTTGGGAGTGTAATGGGGTACTGTGTTCACCTAGGATGACTCTTTTTGTAGAGATTGTGGACATGAGCCAAGAAAGCATCATTAAGATATGGCAGATGTTTTACCAATATTCTTGAGTGCACAGCTGAACCAACCCAACCAGGTCAAACCCTCGCCTGTAGTTAGGTTATACCCAGTGTTTGTGTCACAGCCGTAATCATAGCTACAGCAAAGGCCAACACTCTGTCAGCCCACGGCCTCTGCAGCAGCCAGTCATGAGACAGTGTAAAGGCAAGGCAAGTTTATTTATATATCACCTTTCAACACAAGGCAATTCAAAGGGCTTTACAAAAATGAAAGACATTAAGAAAATGGCATTTAAAATCAGTCATTAAAAAGCAAAGATAATAAAATAAACATTAAAAGAAAAAAGAAAAAATACATGGATAAAAGTTACAGTGCAGTTTAAGATGTGAATAGTTCAATTAAAAGCAGCGGCAAAAAGAAAAGTCTTCAGCCTGGATTTAAAAGTAGTAAGAGTTGCAGCGGACCTGCAGGTTTCTGGGAGTTTGTTCCAGATATTTGGAGCATAATAACTGAACTTCTCCATGTTTAGTTCTGACTCTGGGGACAGAAAGCTGACCCGTCCCAGAAGACCTGAGAGTTCTGGATGGTTCATAATTTAGCAGGAGGTCAGAAATATATTTTGGGCCTAAACCATTCAAAGCTTTATAAACCAGCAGCAATATTTTGAAATCAATTATTTGACACACAGGAAGCCAGTGTAAAGACTTCAGAACTGGACTGATCCACTTTCTTAGTGTTAGTGAGGAACCAGTGTAAAGACTTCAGAACTGGACTGATGTGATCCACTTTCTTAGTGGCAGTGAGGAACCAGTGTAAAGACTTCAGAACAGGACTGATCCACTTTCTTAGTGTTAGTGAGGAACCAGTGTAAAGACTTCAGAACTAATGTGATCCACTTTCTTAGTGTCAGTGAGGAACCAGTGTAAAGACTTCAGAACTGGACTGATGTGATCCACTTTCTTAGTGTTAGTGAGGAACCAGTGTAAAGACTTCAGAACAGGACTGATGTGATCCACTTTCTTAGTGTTAGTGAGGAACCAGTGTAAAGACTTCAGAACTAATGTGATCCACTTTCTTAGTGTCAGTGAGGAACCAGTGTAAAGATTTTAGAACTGGACTGATGTGATCCACTTTCTTAGTGTTAGTGAGGAACCAGTGTAAAGCCTTCAGAACAGGACTGATCCACTTTCTTAGTGTTAGTGAGGAACCAGTGTAAAGACTTCAGAACTAATGTGATCCACTTTCTTAGTGTCAGTGAGGAACCAGTGTAAAGACTTCAGAACTGGACTGATGTGATCCACTTTCTTAGTGTTAGTGAGGAACCAGTGTAAAGCCTTCAGAACTGGACTGATCCACTTTCTTAGTGTTAGTGAGGAACCAGTGTAAAGACTTCAGAACTAATGTGATCCACTTTCTTAGTGTCAGTGAGGAACCAGTGTAAAGACTTCAGAACTGGAGTGATGTGATCCACTTTCTTAGTGTTAGTGAGGAACCAGTGTAAAGCCTTCAGAACTGGACTGATCCACTCTCTTAGTGTTAGTGAGGAACCAGTGTAAAGACCTCAGAACTGGACTGATCCACTTTCTTAGTGTTAGTGAGGACTCGAGCAGCGGCGTTTTGAATCAGCTGCAGCTTTCTAATAGATGTTTTAGTGAGACCTGTGAAGACACCATTGCAGTAGTCCAGTCTACTGAAGATAAAAGCATGGACAAGTTTTTCCAAATCCTGCTGTGACATTAGTCTTTTATTCCTAGATATATTCTTTAGGTGATAGTAGGCTGATTTAGTAACTGTTTTAATGTGACTGTTGAAACTCAGGTCAGAGTCCATGACTACACCTAGATTTCTGGCTTCTCAGCGCTAACTTTTATACGTTCTGCCTTGGCTCCAAAACCATTACGTCAGTTTATCTTTGTTTAATTGGAGAAAGTTCTGACACATCCAGTCATTGATTTGTTCAATGCACTTACTCAGTGTTTGAATTGGAGCATAGTCTCCTGGTGAAATTATTGCGTAAATTTGTGTGTCATCCGCATAGCTATGGTAACTTATTTTGTTGTTTATCATGATCTGAGCCGGTGGTAGCATGTGGATGTTAAAGAGAAGAGGCCCCAGGATGGAGCCTTGAGGAACCCCACCTGTCATATTTGTCAACTCGGGTGTGTATTTACCTATAGAAACAAAGTTTTTTCTGTCCTTTAAGTAGGATTACCAATTTAGAACTGTTTCCGAAAGTCCCACCCAGTTTTCCAGTCGGTCTAGTAATATGTTGTGGTCAACAGTGTCAAACGCAGCACTGAGATCTAATAATACTAACACTGAAGTTCTGCCACTGTCTGTGTTTAAGTGAATGTCATTAGCCGCTTTCACACCAAGTACTTTGCCGCACTTAGTACCCCAGGGCACTAAGTACCAATCGCGTTCACACCGGAGTACTTTTCCCTGAGGGAAGATTATGCAAATGAGCCGCTGACGTCACTTCGTCTTCTTCTGCTTTGGGTTTACTGGCAGGCCGCAAACCACTTCACGGCGTATACTGCCACCCGGAGTCCCCGGCCGGAAGTCCCCGGAGTTGGGGACTGGCTTCAGTAGAAGCTGCTGGGACTCCCAGCAGCTTCTACTGAAGCCTTCAGAGTAAATCGCCAGAACGCCGACACCTCCTCATCTCCACCGCTCCCATGTTTTTTTTTTGTGTTGCCATAAGTTAGTCTCTCTGCGTTGGTGCACTGGGCTAATGCTAATGCTAATAATGCTAATGCCACAAATACAATGACGGCTTCACAAAAGTTTTCAGAGTTTTACGGGGCGTGGTTTGCAATTCGCCCAGCCCAGCCAACACATTGGTACTTTTTTGGTACTTTTTTGGTACCACCTCTCTAGCAGGCACTACAAATGGGGGTAAAAGTTCCCGGCACTAAGTACTCTTTTTGGTGTGAACGCGACATAAGGGGTACTAACGGAACTAAACGGGAAAAGTACGGGGTAAAAGTACTCCGGTGTGAACGCGCCTAATAATGAAGACCTTCACAAGAGCAGTCTCAGTGCTGTGGAAAGAACAATATTTACTATAAGAGCTACTTATGAACTAGCTGCAATGATATTTGAATGATGGGAAATGTACATTTGTTACAGCAAGTAAAAAGCCAAAGATAGCTTAGTATTAATAAGCAAGCATGCATAAAATATTAAAAATATAAGTAGACTACGCAATTTAAAATTCACTTAATACACATCCAGTACCAGTAACAGTTTTGAAAGTATAGCAGCCAGTTGAAAGTATTAAAGGTGGAAGTATACAGTATATTGCACAGTTATTTATGGCATAAATATATACAGTATATATATATTGCACAACAGGAGTGTTTTAGTCTTTGTTGTTGTGTGTGTGGGGGGTTATACAGCCTGACCGCTGCAGGAAGGACCTGTGGTATCTATCCGTGAGACACCGGGGGGGGCAGCCTGTCACTGAAGTGAGGACAGGGTGTCCTGGGGGGGTTGGGACTATACAGTCTATGGTTGGGACACGTTGTCCAGCAGGGAGGACAGCTTGGCTGCTATTCTCCTGTCTCCCACCACCTCCAGAGGACCCCCCATGACAGAGCTGGCCTTCTTCACCAGTCTGTTCAGGCGCTTCCTGTCAGCAGCCGCGATGCCGCAGCCCCCACAGACTCATAGATAGTCTACTCCACAGTAGTTCATATAAAAAAAACACTATGACCTCCCAGGTATCCTAATATTTGGTGACTTAATAAATCAAATTATACATTAACAGGAAGGTTTGTTAATGGGTTTTTGTTTGTGTCATTGACTAAATAAATGCACAATGACATTCAGTATACATGTTCAGGACTTAATGAGAATTGTATGAAAATATGTTTTGGGCAGGCTGGAGTTTAACATTTATTTTAAACTTTTTAGCTCCATCTACTGCTATCGTGTTGCTACTGCAGGGTAGGGTAACGAGCACTTACGGGGACTTTTAGGAGGTAATTATCTCATTTTTTTGTAATGGTTATATGTCTGCATATGCTGATAATGATGATGATCCTGTCTACCTCGATATTAGCCCATTATTTTGACATACATTGCAGACTTATCTTGTATTAGCAGTATTAAAACAGAGGGACTGCATGAGAAGCACCATACAACCTTAGTGGGTATATTCTGAGGGAAGAAGTCTAAAAAGAAATCAGTAAACAAAGCATTTTTAATAAGAAATCTTTAATCAACTATGTGTCATGTGTAAATATGTCTCTTGACAAACACCACACAAACCAGACATATTGAAGAAGTTACAGTGAACAATTTGGCATTTTTTTGTGTTAACATCATGAAGACTACAAACACTACCTCACAAGGTCGAGTACCCTTTTTTATTTTGGAAAAAGCGTACACATTTTAAATGAATCTAACATTTGTTCAGGAAATCATTGTGACCAAGATGTGTGTTGATAGGGACATTATAATGAGTAGAAGTGTTTATCTTTCAAAGCTATTTACTCCTTTTAAAACGACAATATATCATAGCATTTTAAACTTGTAAAATTGTGTAAACTCTCAGCCAATCTCCCAACAACATAAAAGCATCATTATATTTTATTAATTTGAATAAATAAAAACTTCTGAACACATGGTGATAATACTTGTTAAGGTCATTTCTTGCAGTGAATAAATATGTGCCTTCGTGAGAAAACCACAATGATTATCACTCGTTTTGTATGTGCAGACACAACACATGGCATGAGTAACTCATGTGGCTCCAAAGCTGACAATGTGAGGGATTAATTATGCAGGATTATCTCTGAATCATTATTAAACAACCTCAGTCATCGGTCCGCTGTGAACCTTTTATAATTGCAGTGCTTTATCATTTTATTAGAAGAAAGGATTTGTTTTAATAGAGCATTCTCCAGGTTTCCATCCAGACTCGTCTGTACCCGGAGGACCAACTGTGAGCCGTCTGTGACCCAAATATGAACAGATCTATATTTGAGTTAGCAAAGCTCAGGCAGGGTCCAAAATCTGCTATTTTACAACTAATGTATTCTTCATTTGTTTGAGAGTAACAGTTAGTTGATTGACACAGAATTCATTGATGCATATTCTGATCATTCAAAACCTCAGGTCATTTGAGCTTCAGTAGATTAACGAGATGAAGGGGAAAGATGTTAATATTTGTTATGCTTTAATAAAAGACTTCTTGTTCACAGTCCCAAATACCCCACAATGCAACGTGATGAGTTAAAAACAACCCTGCATGCATTTAAGTTGTCAAGAAACACTCAAAAGGTCTTGATATAAAAAAGTGTGGCATACTTTAACGTGATAGTGTGTGTGTGTGTGTGCGTGTGTGTGTGTGTGTGTGTGTGTGTGTGTGTGTGTGTGTGTGTGTGTGTCTGTGTGTGTCTGTGTCTGTGTGTGTGTGTGTGTGTGTGTGTGTGTCTGTGTCTGTGTCTGTGTGTGTGTGTGTGTGTGTGTGTGTGTGTGTGTGTGTGTGTGTGTGTGTGTGTGTGTGTGTGTGTCTGTGTGTCTGTGTCTGTGTGTGTGTGTGTGTGTGTGTCTGTGTGTGTGTGTGTGTGTGTGCATGCGTGCGTGCGTGCGTGTGTGTGTGTGTGTGTGTGGGTTCAGCTGTAAGACATACAGTGGTCCGTCATAATGTAAACACACGTATTTCCATCAGATGGCTTTTCCCAGGATTAGGATGCTCATGAAGAAGACCATAATGAAGAAGAGCCACATGAAGAAGCGGTCCATGACCTTGGCGACCTTCCTCCACTCCCCGATGCGCAGCTGTGCGGCCCGCTGGTCCTGGTACGAGTTGGCAATGTACTCAATGTTTTTGCGTAGTCCCTGGTGCTGGCACACACACACGCTTTTCTCCCTCCTGCCTCCGCCGGCCTCTTCACCTCCTACGCCTTTCTTTTCCTCCACATGCTCACCTCCTCGCTCCCCGTCAGTTCCTCCTGCAGCTCCTTCCTCCTCGGAGTGGTCGATGGTCACAAACATGTCCTCCGTCCACTCAGTCTGGTTGCTTGAATCCCGCCCCGGCTTCATTGCTTCCCCTGCCCCGCCCTCCTCCACCCTCCCGGCCCACACTTGCCCGTTCACGTCCCAGTTTGTTCCTTTTGGGTTGCTGTTGTTTGCTGCTCGGGCTTCAGACTCCTCCTCAGACTGAGACTGCTTGCTGGAGGTCGCCCCGCCGAGGCAGTTCTCACCGACTTCGTATACGAAACAGATGCGGGCGAGGTAGTTTAGGATGAAGCGCTCGGCCCACCGTGGGACGGGACGAGCCTCGGGGCCGCAGTGGTGGATGTTCATGATGAAGATGGTGAGCGCTGTTGATGCAGTGACCATGGTCATGGTAGCGATGTAGTACTTTCCTGTTCAAAAAAAGAGATTGGAGATCTTTAAGAGTTTGAAGATTAAAGAAAATCTTTATGTTTGCAAGAAAAGTCTAAGTTTACAAGAAGAGATACTTTGACCCAGGATAACTTTGTGGGTTTTCTTGACTCTTTTTTGTTTTTCAAAGGATGCTGTCGAAAACAATAACACAAAATGATTGATCACTTTTTAAAGGGGCCTTCAGGTTGAACACCTAACAAACATTGAATGCCAAACACACTCAATTTCTGGATCTCACAACTTCCATTTGAAGACTTTAAAAACTCTTTTTAAACTCAATTCTCTCCACTCTTTTTCATGTTGTGTTAGTTGCAGTTAAGCTCCTTAAATCAACTTTTTTTTAACATTATAAACACAAGTTTTCCCCAATCATTGTCCTTTAATCAGTCTTTTTGCTTAAGTCGACTAAGATTTGTAGTTGCTACGTGATTTTCTAGTACTCTTTTTATGCTGAATGAGTTATTTTCAGTCTTCTTGGCACATCTCAAAATGTTGAGCAAACTCAGTTTTTAAGATCTGTTCATTATATCAACTTATAGATTAATTGAAAAGTTACATCTTCGTCGACTAAGAAATGTCAACCTTGAGAAACTGGTTAAAAATGTACTTTTTAAAAACTAGACTAGCTTATAGGGATTTGTAGAAGTAGCACACATTTTGGCTTAGTACGCAGTTCAAGAATTTAGGATGCAACACTTGTACTCTTTGTACTTCAGTGAGATGGAAACAGCTTAACAGGCTGTACAGAACGTGCTCTGATGAAATGTGAAGATGTAATGAACTGCTGTTGGCATCGTTGGGACTCGAGCTCATTGCAGCGGTGATTGTTGTATTTTAAAATAGCCACTGACAGGCCTCATCAACCTTTAGGCCTCCTGTTCATTACAGTGCTGATAGCCAGCACACATAAAGAGGGTGCTTACTGCCGGCCTTCAAACTGTACTCCAAACTTCTTACTGCCTGCTCAGTTTATTTGTTAGGAAACTAAAAGAGAGCACAGACCAAACAATTACAGATGTGCTTGCTTGGCAATGATGTTCCCCTTCTCAGCAATAAACTGTATCTCATCATATTTAACATTCATTTAAATTTGTTTTGTTTTTTACGATTACATCTGATCTGAATCTCTTATGGTGAGAGGGGGAAGGTAGAAGATGCAGAGATACCTCATGGTTAAACACGAGGAAGACTGCACCAACTGTGACATAGGCTTACGGGAAGAGAGCACCATACAAAAGGTAAGCTAGTTCAGTTAGTTTATGTGTTCCCAACTCTGAGAAACGTACTGATTATTAGCCAAACTTCATACTCATGTTTAACACAAAGCAGGAAAAGTAACCCGTTTAGAAAGGCTACAAAACTCCTTCTGCAAAACATTTATTTATGTGTAACATGTCACCATGAATACAGGAATGTCAACATTTAACACTTGCAAATGCTTATTTCTAATTGCACCAGTGTGTGTTTTAACAAAATTACCCAAATCTAAATGATGAAATACCACTGTATGTGTAGGTCATCTATAACACTGCAAAACATGTAATGAGTTCTGTGTCTATGCACATTTCTAATTTATGCATAAATAACCCAGGTGCAAACACCATGAATTTGAAAAATATCAAGAAGATTGAAGATTGAATTTGCAAATACAAAAAAAGAGAAAATGATGAGAGGTTTTCGTTTCACATCTTGATGGTGTACCTGCTCTTTCTTCTTCAGTATAACAAGTGTGTTTCTGATCCTTTACCACCTGCTGCTATTGGCCACAACACAAAGAACATGAAGTGCATCCTTTTAAGATAACAGCAGCAGTGAACATTCCCAATGTATCTGAGTTACAGGCTGTGTGGTGTTTGTTCTCATTCGTGAGTATAGTAGCATCAAGTTAAGCTTGACTTTAGGTGGAGGGCAGAGGATCCACCATCATTAGTACAGGGGTTGAAGAATGGGTAGAGTTTCTCAGCGAAGGAGCAGCCGGTAAAGGAGTAGATGAAAGCTGCAGTATCAACGTCGTAGAAGGAGACCAGACCCTCCTCATAATCCACCAACACCCCCACCTTTTCAGGCTTTGACCTCAGAGAGAGAGTGACACGCTCGTCATCAAGAGCTTTGTACTCATTTTTGTTCCTCAAAGACACCGTCCAGTAACCGTCCTGAGGCCTCATCGTGATCTGTCGCTTCCTGTTAACGGACTCTCTGGCCACTCCTATGTCCCACTTACTCTTCCCTGTGACCTGAACCTCATAGTAAAACGTTCCTGAAGTGAAACTCTGCTTTCCTAAAACACTTGCATGAAAAGAGAACCTTTCAGGGATGTCTGGGAGACCCTTATACACGTCGCCAAGTTGGATTTGTTTTCCATCCTCAGGACTAGCCAGGGATTTGCTGTATGGGGATCAAGTGTCACATCCACTGCGAACTGCTGCGTATGATGGAAGACGGACACTGACCCCTGTCCAGTTCTTGGTGGGGGGAGCGACTTTCAGGGACGAAAACGTTTCAATGAGATGGAGGTGGTCTTCGGAGTTTGACAGCTGCCCCAGCTCAGCACTCCTCTTCATCAGCTTGACGATTTCTATTTGCAGCTCTTGGATACGGCCCTCAGCGTGTGTGTGTGTGTGTGTGTGTGTGTGTGTGTGTGTGTGTGTGTGTGTGTGTGTGTGTGTGTGTGTGTGTGTGTGTGTGTGTGTGTGTGTGTGTGTGTGTGTGTGTGTGTGTGTGTGTGTGTGTGTGTGTGTGTGTGTCTGTGTCGGTCTCTGCTTTGCTCTGATCCTCTCAATGAGCTCAGCTGGGCTGCTCTCAACAAACTCCTTCAGAGCGGTGTAGACCCGAACACTGTCTGCTATCTCTTTATCTGCCACTTTATTACTGAGCTCAACTGTACGTGTGATATTCTCTACCTTCAGCTCTCTCCTCAATCATTTGGGGAATGTCATCCTCTATCTTCCCAAGTTGTGCCTTTCTTTCTTCATATTCTCCGTTCAGAGGAACAATATCATGTGTCTTGTGGTCTAAGAGCATGCAGACACATGTCTGGTCACTCTTGCAGAACAGCTCCAGAGGTTTATTGTGCATCTTACACATCCTGGCTTCCAGCTCCTCCACAGGATTGATTAACTGATGATTTGTCAGGCATGGTGTTGTCAAGTGGGGCTCCAGGTGAGGCTCCAGGTGAGTCTCACAGTAGGAGGTAAAACACACCAGGCAGGACTTCAGGGCCTTCAGTTTGGTTCCAGTGCAGACAGCACAGGAAATGTCTTCTGATCTCTGAGTTGCTGCAGCTGGCTTTCTGTTGAGCCGTCTGTCTTATCTGATCACCCATCTGAGAGATCAATGTGTTGACTCGTAGCTTAGGTCTTACGTGAACAAACTCTTTACACACAGGGCACTGGGCAGGGACATTCATATCCCAGTTTTTAGAGATGCAGGTCTTGCAGAAGTTGTGTCCACATGGTGTGGCGACTGGTTCAGTGAACACTTCCAGACAGATGGGGCACAAAAACTGACCTTCCTTCATTAGACCTTCGCTGCCGGCCATATCTACACACTAACAAAAGTCAAGTGTGAAAAAAACAAAAATAATATTCATTAATAATTAATAATTTACTTGTGAGTTCAGTCAATCTAGTAATTCCATTTAAACACTTTTTTTTATAATGCATTTACGTTAAAAGTCACGTGGATATTCCAGAATGAATAGTAATAAACAGTAGTACGTGTAAATCCTACTCTAGTAGCTACAGAAAGTATCATCAGCTCTACTCACCAGTGCTTTGCCGAGCGTTTGCCGGGATATTAAAAAGGTCCTTAAGAACTCAGTTAAGTCTTTCTTCAGTGACAACGTTGAATTATTACGCCTGCAGCTTTGCTGTTGCTGTGTTTCTTCAATCTCTGGCCTTTCCAGTGCTGCTTTGCCTGCTGAAGCTCTCCGGATGACGTTTTACTGCATTTCTGGTTTGATCATTATCATTTTGACTCACCTTTAGTATTCCTTCGGTGGGAGTTGTGTACGTGCACAATGGATTTTTGTTCTTTTCAAAACTTACAAGAGTCCATAGAACATGCAATTTTAGGACAGGTCGGTTGCAGATACACAATCACTTATATTATGTTGGGGTCAATAAGGGACTCCCCTATCAAGCCCAAAACAATCTACTACCAGTATATGGTAATGCGAAGAGTTAAAACTGTAATGACATATAGAAGGATCAGAAGCAGTTGTACTTGTTTGACAGGAGGCAGGAATCCACTCTCACAAGCACTCAGTTTCTGTGATATAATCACACGCCAACTTTGTCACTGCATTCTGGCTTTGCCCATCAGGCAAACACACAACCTCTAGCCTGCCTTTGTTGACTGGTTCAAAAAGATATGTGCCCATTTTCAGGCGGCTTTAAGTATTTGCCAACAATCGATAATACATGAAAACTATGACTTTGTGTTTCATATTGTTTGTGTGTGTATCCAGCTACCGGTGGACTCAGGGAAGATAAAGCAGGATATAGTGCCCTCTAGTTGAGCAGTCACAGTATTGAAAATATAATGAAGTACCCTGTAGGGTGCTCTTCCAGGAGAAAACAAGATGTAATGACTTATGGGGCAGTGCCTTGAAGGCTGCCCTACATGCAAGACAACGTTCTGCCTGTTGAAACACAATCACATAAAACTCTTCTGCTTTTTATGTGTTCACACTACCCACTCAGCCTCAGAGTCGCCCACTGCCTTCTGCCCTCAACTCATTCTGACAATGTCAAAATTCAATGATTGTCAGTCATCTTCAAAAAGCTCTCTAATGAGAACCCAGTCTCAAGGTCCGTTTCTGAAGCGGCATAAAGATGTCTACCTTCACGTTTCCAAAGAACTTGTTCTAGCCTTATTATATAAATAAACTACTGTAATCATTGATTACAAAAACTAATAGATTGCATTAGATTCTTGACATCTATAACAACATTTAAAAATCAGGGACTCTAAGTTTTCTCACCTATCAGTGGGACGCTCTCGGAGGGTGGCATGCTCTCAGCCACCAGCAACTGAAAGACGGTGAGGGCCAGCAGCACGGTGACACCCAGAGAAACCTTTTCACCAGAATCTGCCGGCAGGTAAAAGCCCAATGGCGCCAGAAAGGAAATCATCATGCAGGGGATGAGGAGGTTGAAGATGTAGAAGGAGGCCCGTCTCTTCAGGTGGAGGCTGAAGGTGATGTCTGGGTACGGATCAGAACAGCAACCGTACAAGATTACATTCTTCTTGGCTGGCATGCCCAGGACCTGGAGAGAAAAGTATAATTTGATATTGTGAAATAATGTCAGACTGAGGTCTTCCTTTGAGTATGTTGACAATGTGACTCACCTCCCACTCCACATTGGGCACGAAGTCTGCCAGGTCCGCAGTGTCTAAGGCATTGAACAAGTCCATCTGGTTGCCGTTGTGAGTCCAGGACCCAAAGGTTAGGTGACACTGCTGCAGATCGAAGGGGAAGAAGGCCACATCCACGGAGCAGGAGCTTTTGGTGATGGCTGGCTGGTCCCACATTATCTGCCCGTCGTGACGAATCACCACGTTGGTCTCCATGGAGCTGGAAAACTCGTCGTCTGCACTGTGGTGGAGGAAGTGGAGGGTGTGAAGGCAGGGAGAAGGAACAGGAGATCACAGGGGGTCAGATTACTTTGAAATGCAGTCAGTTACTTAACACAAATGACATGGCAAATGTTCTAATTAGTAAATAATCCAATTGGATAGACGTCGTTTAATCTGATCTAAATACTTTTGGATTACTTAAAACATTGAAAACATTGTCCAAAATATGGACCAAAAATGTTAAATGCAAATTATTTTTGCAAACTCCAATTGACTAATGCAATATGCAAATCACCGGAGGCACAATATTTGGTAAATGAGAAATACCATTCTGTAACACATGATATGGTGTTGCAGAGATGTCTCGGCTACAGAGCATTTTATACAGATTTACGGAAAAATATTTAAGAACAATAAATGTGGTAAATATCCTCAAAACATGATCATGTTAATATATTTGTCAAAGAAAACAAAAATGATGATACAAAAATGATCATTTATTGATATATCAGTTGATAATAAGATACATTTTACCCAAATCCCTACTCAACACAATCTTATTTTCCCCTTCCACAAATGATAATTAATTGAAACTAATCCAAATGTTTAAATTGCCATATATTAAATATGTAATTCAACATCTTTTCAAGTATCCTTGGCAATGTAACTAGGATCTGATTGCTCTGTTTCAGATTTGATCTGAGCTGATTATAATCTGATTACATGTAATCTGGTACTACCAAACATTTGAATTGATGAGATCGTGCTTATTAGTCCTTCTTCTGTCCTGCAAATGTCCTGCAGTCGGGCAGATCAGATGTACCAACCTGTTGTACAGAACAATGTCAGGTCTCCATACGTAGCTGCTGGGTATGCGGATAGTGTCGAGACCATCATAGTCCTCTTTCTTCCACGTGAGGTAGGCGTCATTCCACACCTGGCGGACCCACAGGTATGTTGTCAGGATCTGGTTACGCTCATCCTGGAGAAAGGATATACACATCAGTTCATCCAATAATAAACACAGCCTGAAGATCAGGAGTCAGGGTGTGATTACCATGTCGATGATCTGGGAGAGAGTGATCTGCAGTGTGACGTTGATGATGTGGTCGGTGTCCTCCACCGGACGCAAGGCGTTGGTGTAGTTAGAGAACAAGTCAGTCATCAGCTTCTGAGCGTAGCGACCATGAGCAGCAAGGCACACTGGGTAATAGAAAGACAGAGAGCATGAGATCCTCATTAACCCAAGTGTGTATTTAAATAAGAACTCTGTCTTTTAACCAAGCCGCAGGACCATAGACGGAGTCACCGTGATGTTACGCATTCGTTTGTGAATTATGGTTTTGAAGCATCTAATTTTACATTTTGTTTATCGCCATCGCCAAAGGTGGAGATTAGCACAACTGCTCGAAAGCAGTATATCTCAGGGCCAAAATGAAACAATTAACTTTCATGAAGCGAAACTGGGAAAGGCTTCAAGTTATAAGATGGAAGCAACCTGTCAATCACAAAGTAGCCCTGCCCTAAAGCTTACACAGTACCTAGTATGTCATAATTACGTTTAAATCCTTGGAACCAATTTGAATCTTTCTTTTTCTCTTATTGGCTTTTTAACAAACTTTGTTGTACATCTTGAAATGAATGTTCACCTAATTATTTTTAATAGTATTTTGAAGGTTATAAGGTTGACCGTGTGTAGAAAGAGCTTTTCTCTGCTGCTTTGTTTAATCCTGAAATGTCTCATATCTCCAGCAGCTCAGTCCGTCCCACAGCGGCGCTCTGAATACACACATACCATAACACATACACATGGAAAGCACATTTCCCACTTCAATTAACCCGGTGATCACCTGCGGTTTTTCAGATGAATAAGAAAGTGTCTGTAGAACAGCAGAGAGATAATTCCTTTAAATCCTGTTAGCTAATGCTAATGGTGGTGGAAATAAATCATGCTATAGGGTCTGTTCAATTGTCAATCCTCTCTTCTGTGTCAATAAATAACACATTTGCATTCAGTTTTTAAATGTGGAGTATGTAGATATGAATCAGACCTTTTGAAGGTGCTAGATTTTCTATGTTTTGCACTTTTCCATGCTTTCCCACTCAACCAAAACGATATTTTAAAAAGATGCAATAGGTTTGCATTAAATAGAGTATAATAACGTCTTCAAAATGTAGTCTTAAGCTGTCAGAGCCCTGTTTCCTGGTACCCAGAAACAACAACACATCTCTTTGATTCAGCCTTGGACTGCACCTAAACTAGAGCACTGAATACATCTACATAAATAGAGTTAGGTTAGCTGACAGGTACCAGAATGCAATGCAACCATAAGACATGATGATAGTCACTGACTACAAGGATCATGAACATGTACCAATGGCAGCAGGTGTCACACAGTACCTCAACAACTCTCCAATAAATAGTGTAAACACACATTAGGTGTCCATAAGGTAATGAAAAAGAGTGATGCTATGAGATGTGAAGGGCATACATGTTTTAGAATCAATAATATCGGATGTACTCCATGCTGTAAATCAAGGCAGATAAAACTGAAGACTAATCTTAACCATCAGGTTGATGGAGGCAGAACTATCTTCAGTCCTGTAACCATATAAGTAAAGAAACGTCTTGAACAGCCGACACTTGAGCTGTGTAAATAGTTTATAAAGATATGTTAACGGCAAAGACTTCCCTATCAACTGCAGTCAGTCTCCTGTAGACAGGCTGGTATGAACTCTAGTAGCCAAAGAAACTTGCTCGAAGGTCAGAGAGAAATATCTTTCTGTTGCTTCAGTGTATTGGTTGGTCTGAGGATGCTGCAGTGCACTCTGGAGGTAAGCAAGGCATTAAACAGTGCAGTGTTATGGGGAATGCACTTTATTTCAGCCCTACACTTCCTAAGAGCAATATACAAGAGATTTCAGATAACATGTTTAAATAGAAATAGAAATATAAGGTTTTTACCTGGAAATTATTCAGAAGCATAATATATTTACAATCGCAGTGTTTTTGTTGGGTGGCAAGCGAGTTAGTGTTTAGTCTTAAGAGGTGTTCAGCTTTAAACCTTGAGGAGTTTCTAATTGTTGTGTTTTATTTTGCTGTTATCGAGGAAATAAACTCATAAAGCTGTCTCCTGTGGTCCTAACAGCAGGAGTTAACCGCAGACTAAATCCTCTGTTAAACAGGCTGGAGTTACCATCATTGTCTGGATAAGGGGCTCCAAATAGACCATCACTTAAGAAGTACTGTGTTCATCTGTTAGTATCTTTTGAAAACGGTCATAACTCTGAACGTGCTTTGTATCTAAGCCCAGACAGTATCAAGCCGTTATGTAGCAGTGCCAACAACATCTGATTTGAATCTGAAATGTGTTAAAGTAAGAGTTAAAAGTAAGTAAGTTTGAGTTCTTATAAGTATGTGATAAACATCAATTTAACCCAAGACGACAAAATTAAGGTTTACGCAACAAATACAATTAATTTGAGTAAAGAAATCATGGTCTCTATGTTTTTAAAGTTTACTGCATCAGCATTGATGTTCTTTAGAAACCCCCCACCTCTCCACTGCCTATGTTTTAATCATCTAGCACTAAATGCCCCAGCAGAATAATCTTGGGCCCCAAACCTATAGTTTTGGAACCACTGAATAAGTAAAATGATCATATAAAAATGCTCTTTCATGTTTGATTGTGGGAAAAATCTTTTGTGAACCTCCAACACCAAGGACAGAGATTCAGACCTGCAGGAGGAGAAATTACAGATAAAATAAGCACAGAGGTTTACCAACATGCCTTGCACAAAAAAGGAAGCACACAAGAGCACTGTCAGGAGAATGACCTTCAGATAACGAGACTGTGATATATCACTAAACTCCTTTAAGACTGTAACAGTGTTAACATCCTGTGCAAATATGGAAATGTGGGAGTAAAGCTCCAGATATGGAAAACAGGATATCTCATTATGAGAAAAGCGATAAAGACGGTCGAACTCTCTCGAAGTGGAAAATAATAGTGTCTTCATGTCTTAAAGCTGCAGAGTCATATTTTGCACCTCAAACAACAAATAAATCCAGAGTTACGGTTTCTTTACTTCCTCTACAGAATAAAGGAAAAGAAACTCAGAAATCTCAGACATCCATCCCATAATGATTCTCCGTAAACACCAAGCTGTCTCTGACGCTCTGTTTGATTCTCATATTTCTGAGATTATACCGTTTTTGAGGAACAGAAATATTGTTTTCTGGCATCACTCATTTTACGGGAAAGATCTGCATTTTGGTTTGAGGGCGCACGCTGAGAGTAAGAGGGCGCAGCGCTCCTGTTACCCGATGCAGACAAAACCCTGGGTACAATATCATCTTTTAAATATCAGGTGCAACACTACTTTTCAAGCCAATATTGCTTTACTATTCAAGCGTACTTGTTTAACTGCATTTATCTTACTTACTTAAGTATTTACCTCTAATTGACTTGATATATATTCTCTACTCTTTTGTTTTTGTTGAGCAGGAACTTTTTTCTATTATTTCCAATTAACGGACCAAACCCAACAACCCGTTAGTCCAAAAGTATCGTTATTTACTAAAGACTGATTTATTTAAAACACTAATATGTAGTTTCTTGTTAAAAAGGCCCAATCATTATAGTGTAGCCGCTCATTTTAGTTTCATTGAACTCTGGAGGAAATTATGCATTCTTTGGGACTACTTCTTGTTTTCATGCAACCTGTACAAGCAAACAAAAATGTAGTTTAAACTGAAAATCTTTCTACATTGTTATCTTCTCAGCTAGCAGAACGCCCGATGACAACAGTCTTCCTGCCTCTGTGTTCAACACCTCCACCCCAGGCAAGATATCCTAACAACTACAGGCCAAATCTCCATTGTATGTACACTGTATATACAGACTGATGACATTAAGTGTCTTTGTAAGGTGATGAAACGGCTCCAGGGCAGAAGGTGTCCATTAGAAATACATGTGGATCTCTACTGGAGGTATGAACACCATTCTTACAATATTCCCTTATTTGGTGTTTTGATGATGGTGGAGGAAAGTGTTATTGCTCCAATATGTCCCACAGGTGTTCTAACTCTAAAAGACCCCTATACTAAAAGACCACTATACCCATCTACCAGACCCAGACCCCTAAAGAACTCTTACACTTATTTAAATCCACAATTTATTCTGCCAACACTCATCTGTTTCCACTGCACCTTGGTTTCCACTGACATTTCAAATTTCTCTTTGTAGCACTTGAAAAGGTTTGGCCTTTTTTACAGGTAATGTACTTGCTGGAGTTCTTGTGGGTTAAAGTATATATCAGCTTGCAGTGTGTGTGTGTGTGTGTGTGTGTGTGTGTGTGTGTGTGTGTGTGTGTGTGTGTGTGTGTGTGTGTGTGTGTGTGTGTGTGCATGTGTGTGTGTGAGTTAGTATCTTCATGGTGGAATTCACTTATTGGAAGAAGCTTTGATAAAGAGGGGGCGTCTGGCACCACGGCAGGGACCAGGAGGTGAACTGGGACCTCTCCAAGTCTCCAGTCCACACTCCATATTTTTTAAGTCTGTTCAGGGACTTGAACCAGCGACCCTACAGCTCCCAGTCCAAGCCCCTACTGACTGAGACGGACAATTTCAACTATAGGATCCAAAGTAGAGTGCTAAACCCATATGCTATATGATAGTGTGTTGTCGTTATTTGACTCTCCCTCTCCTAACTTGACAGAGAAAGTTGAATAAAAACAGTTTTAGCATCAATATAAAATAGGTGTAGAGATGGATTTATGACCTCTCAAACTGTCTAACTAAAACCAAAATGCAGTAACAATAGAGTGTATGTTTGAGTACACAGGAATGATTGATGTTTTCTCTTAGTTTTTTACCATAGTATCAAATTAGTATCGAGAATAGTAATTTCAGTAATATCGACTAACTTTCTAGTTATGTTTTTAGAGCAGCGATGAAACACAAGCAGGCAGAGGTGAGAGATCTGCTTTTGGTCATGTTCTTTAATCGGTACAGATCCATTGAAACAGGCCTATATTGGCCCATCTAATTGACGACTTCCCTGCCAGGTGGGGATCATTACGACCCTGAAGTCTTTGTGTAAACAAACCTGCAGCTCCGCCTCTCATAGTCTCTGTTCATTGTCCAAATGTCTTCGCGGTCCGGCGAGCTCATGACTCAGCGTCAACTCTCAGAGGAGCTGAAGTGTGAGGGCTAACGGGTCTGAAAGCATGCCAGCTGGCACACACACACACACACACACACACACACACACACACACACACACACACACACACACACACACACACACACACACACACACACACACACACACACACACACACACATACACACACACACACACACACACACTCACACACACACACACACACACACACACACACACACACACACACACACACACACACACACACACACATAATGCAGCACATATTCATCATCTTCACTGCCTTGCTCATAGTAACGACTAAGTCCATACATCACATGTGCACAGATGGCCAGAAGCAGTGCGTCAGGGTGTAGTGAACAAAAACCAGATGATGGCATGTTAAGTCAATATGACCTGTGTTTGTGTGTGTCATCATTTTGTTGATTGTGAAGCTCTTTCTAGAAATCAGTTCCATTACTTCAGTCGTGTCTGTTGTAAAGATGTGTAAAAGATGTTAGATTGGGTCTTGTTTATTTACAGTTTGCTCACGTGCTGCATGTAATGGCATTTACAAGGTTGTTGTTTTTTGTCCTATATTGGTCCTAACATCGACTAATTACCGCTACTGGCCCAATTTCATCAGACTTGGTGGAAGGGTAAAGCTTGGGCCAAGGAAAAAGCCATTAAATGTTGTAACAAGTCCAAATCCTGGAGCTTATACACACATTATATTATTAATGTTGTGACAGACTTATTGGAAGATGCGACACTGAAAAAAAAACAACCCTGAAACAGATATCAATGTGTTCTTTCCACATTGTGTCTCGAAGCTCATGAACACACCAAAGTCCGAAGAACGACTTCCAAGAATTACGGAAAACCTATTGGCCCGATTTTCATGAAACCTCTTCTAAAAAATGTATAAAAAGAAAATTACACAAGTAAACAATGAGAGTCTTAAACTTTAAAATGGTGCAGAGGATAAACTATAATACTGTGGAAGACTGGTGCAAAGTAGTGATAAAAAGAGAGTTAGGGCCACAACAAAGCCCCTGTAAAATGTATTAAAATACAATCCAATACATTAAAAAGTCCAGTGTACAGTATTAATAAAACTGATAACCTGTTATATGGTCAGAATAAAATAAATGTTTATGTAAAATGTGGTGTGTACATGTATTAGCAGTAGAAGAAGTACAAATGGGTTTTCCTGACCCTGTTCTGGGATTACACATTTCCTTATGCACATTTCTATATTTTGGACATGGTTTCTTCTGTGCACAATTTCTACTAAATGATATTATGATATAATCTTTGTGGCGTGTTTGCAGCCTGAATATGTGCTGGGTTTATCTCTGGTGGTCACTTCTCTTATCTGGACGGACAGTGTACGGCTTTAATCAGGGGCGGACTGGGACTACAAATCAGCCCGGGACTCTCGACCGGCCCACTTCGGTACCGCCGGCCCACCTCGGTAAATTACTAACGGGGGGGGGGCCTAGTGACTTATCCGAGCGGCCCACCTCGGTGCCGCAAGTAAATATCGCGAGGAAATTGTCGACGGGGGGGGGTGCTAGTGACTTATCCGAGCGGCCCACATCGTCCGACCGGCCCACTTCAGTACCGGCCCATCGGGATTCGTCCCGAACGTCCCGATGGCCAGTCCGCCCCTGGCTTTAATCCTCACAGCCATCAAACTCTCATCACTGCTCAGCATTCACTCACATTGTCTCAAGTCCACCAGACCACCCACACACACACACACACACACACACACACACACACACACACACACACCAAACAGTTCCGTATCTTCAAGGACACATCGACATGCTGGGATCGGACCAACAACCTTCTGGTTTGTAGACGACCGCACTCCCTCGCAGCCACAGTCGCCCCCCACATTACTTAAAATACTCCTCAGAAAAAACATGGTTTGGGTTTCAAAGAAGCTAAAAAGGTAATGTAACTGATGCAGCGTCAGGTGAGAAAACGTCAGGAGAGAAAACGTCAGTCATTCACTGTCGGGCACAGACGCAGTTGTTGTTTGACCTATCGACCCCATCCCACCTTAACAGTCTGTTGCTATCTGATAATTATGATGTTAGGTTTACGTTGGAGTTAATGTGAGGCATGCTGCTTTCATATAGAGGTTAACACCAAGTTGTCATTGCATTCTGTAGTGAAGTGGGGGATGGTTTAACTTTTTGTGAGAGAGTATACGCAGACAATCAGTCACACTATGAATGTAACAAACTTCTTTCCAAGCCTGAACCACAGTAAATAGACATGGACATATCGCCTGATCAAAGAAAAATGTTGGTATTACAGAAGACAGGGCCGCCCCTCCCTACAGAGTGTGTGGGGCCTCATTTTACGCGCAAATGCAGCGCAATTATGCGCTCCACAATTTCCTCGCACAGTTCACGAGCGTGCTCCACTAGCACCCCCTCCCTCATGACACAACTTTGCGTAGGGCCACAAGTTGGCCAGGGGCAGCGCTGACAGAAGATGTGATCATCGACTGGATAAATAAGAGTTGGATTATTCAGCCAGAGTTGTCTAAGAGTTTGTAAACAGATATACTTTAGCTGTTGTTAAAGACAGCTCTCAATCACTTTAAATCATTACATTACATGTCACTTGTTAGACGTTTTTATCCTAATTGCCTTACATACACTCAATACAGTGGGCAGGAGTCTTTCCCAACGACATGCTGACTGCAGTGGGGATCGAACCAGTGCTCCCCTGATCTGAAGATTAACGCGCTAAGCCACTGAGCCACAGCCGTCATCAAAACAGAGTTTTCTTCAAATAATTCAAGATATGAGTGAGCAATTGTTAAACAAAGGGTCTTTTTATGGTTCCTCCATAGAGCCATTATCCTAATATAACTTATGCATTCCTTCACAATAAAAGCCCCCCCCCCCCCCCCCCCTCGGCAAAAATAAGAATTACTTTTGTGATGAAAGTATGGACAATGTCATTTTTCAAGAACTAAATATGCATACAAACAGAGCATATGAACATTTGAAGGCATCATGCTGGACGCTTTTTTCCGTTATTCACTAATTGAACAACATTTGATTAGAAAATGTAAACAACAGTTGAAGCATAATTCAAAATACAGAGTACAACTTTTGTAAAACACATGAAAACACATTTCTGAAGCAAAACTATTATAATTTATTAATATTATTTGTAGTAGCAGTATTTGTATTTTTTTGTTAATAATATTAGCTGCCGATTAAATGATACCAAAGCTTTGGGGTTTAAAAGAAAATGTTAAACTCCACATTTCTTTTTTTAATCTCTTTTTTACTATCCTATGAATCCAATCTTTTTGAATGTGAAAATAAAATAAAAAAGAGGCTGAAAATGTTCTCACCTGGGAGGCAGAAGAGCAGCAGGGAAACCGTGGATATGCTGCAGAGGAGCTTCATGGCTCCGATAGCTCTTATTGATCCGGTGAATAACGGTTTGATCACAGAGAGTACAGAGCAGCTGCTGAGCAGAGAGGAACTGAGAGGGAGTCTCTGCTGTAGTGCGGTGGTCGCCGAGTATGAGGGGTTATTAGTGCCACACTCAGGCTGGACACTGGGGGGTGGGGGATAATGTGTTAACGTACTGCCAGAGCTGCATGAAACACATCAGACGGACAGAAATGAGGAAAGATACAGTCTGTGGTTCACATTTGGAGGATATTATTCTACAGAATAACTGGACTGTGGCCACAGAATAATGCAGTGCATTTAGAGTAAAAGGTACAAGACGTACTTCTACTTTTACTCAAGTACAAGACCTGAGTACTTCTACTTTTACTCAAGTACAAGATCTGAGTACGTCTACTTTTACTCAAGTACAAGATCTGAGTACTTCTACTTTTACTCAAGTACAAGATCTGAGTACTTCTACTTTTATTGAAATACAAGACCTGAGTACTTCTACTTTTACTCAAGTACAAGATCAGAGTACTTCTACTTTTACTCAAGTACCAGATCTGAGTACTTCTCCCACTTTACAGTAAATACAGTTATCTCACTACAAGGTGTTTAAAAATACGTCAGTTAGTGAATACTTGAAGGCCAGGTCTGACCAGTTGTCTGATTCTTTTGTAACTAAAACCAGTACCTCCAACACATCAGGTGACAAACACTCACCTCCCCCAGCGCCCACCCCTCACCTTACAAGCAGTATAATTACAGACAGAAACAGATGGTATAACGTCTCTTCCTCAATCTGCTGCAACATCTGGGATAATGCAGATTACATTTTGAAATATAACATGTTTAGCCTCACTAGCATAGCGGATGTACAGATGGTCCAACAATTATCTCCAGACTAAAATATCTCCACAACCATTTGATGGAGAGCTATGAAATGTTCATATGAAGACGTTCCTCTTTGGAGTATGTGAGTTCCCAGTCTGAAATTTGAACTGGAACGTCCCCTCAAGATTCAAGGCTTTTATTCAAATATGCACAAGCTACAGTGAAGTTATGTCAATGACAATCTGAGGATCCTCCAACAGTGCAACACAATAAAACAGATAAAATAGTGCAAGAAGAGGTCGCACTTCCTGCTTGGAAACTGGGAGATTCCTCACCCGTCATCATTCAATATGGAGTCCCTGCATGTGAACACGAAGAGAACACTTTGATAATATAACATTTTTAGCTCTTCTGTATTATGTATGTCACATTAAATCAAATGTACACATGGTTCTGCTTATCCTCTATCCGTGTTGCTACCATGTTTGTATTCACAAAATAAAGTGTAGTTAGCAACCGGTCTCGCTAACAATGGCTAACAAATGTAGATACTTGAAAGACTGTGTAGATTAGTAGTACAATACTGCGTCATCCCATATCAGCATACAATTTAACTAATAACTGTTAGTGATCAAATACATGTAACACAGTGTAAAGTACGATATTTGCCTCTGAAATGTAATGGAGAAGTATAAAGTAGCTTTAAATGGAAATACTCAAGTAAAGTACAAGTACAGAATGTCAAAAAAGTACCATTGAAACGTACAAGCTGTTCAGTTGTGATTATAAAACAGGTTGCACGTTTTTATCACGTGTAAACAGAGCCATCATTTCATCCTCTGGGTCATTTATTCTGGACACCAAGATGATATCCATCAGAAGCTTTAATACAATCTGAGTACTTCTACTTTTACTGTAGTACAAGATCTGAGTACTTCTACTTTTACTGTAGTACATGATCTGAGTACTTCTACTTTTACTGTAGTACATGATCTCAGTACTTCTACTTTCACTAGAAGATCTGAGTACTTCTACTTTTACTGTAGTACATGATCTGAGTACTTCTACTTTTACTCAAGTACAAGATCTGAGTACTTCTACTTTTACTGTAGTACATGATCTGAGTACTTCTACTTTTACTCAAGTACAAGATCTGAGTACTTCTACTTTTACTCAAGTACAAGATCTGAGTACTTCTACTTTTACTGTAGTACATGATCTGAGTACTTCTACTTTTACTCAAGTACAAGATCTGAGTACTTCTACTTTTACTCAAGTACAAGATCTGAGTGCTTCTACTGCCCCTGTTATTTACTGACCTCTGAAGCATGTGATGTGGTTTGAGACTCTCTGTGATGAATAAATAATGAATGAAATGTTGAAAGGCAAAGTGAGGACGTGAAGAGGAGATTAACGGATTAGCAGGAAATAAATTGGACGACAGACAAAGTGTGAAGAAGTCAAGGAGTCACATCTCTTCTTCTTCTTTTTATAATGGATTTAATTTGCATGATTGGTTTTTTAAACTCACAAATACGACATGTGTAAGATCTCAGAGATTACCCAAAAACAGAAGCGAGGGGAGAGGTTGTTTTCTAAACTACAGAGGAAATGTGTTTGTTTATAACTTTAAATGTTGGTGTCAGCTATCACCTAAACACACCGATAAATGGCATTATGTCAGATAGAAGAAGACTAGATTCTTTTACACATTTTAAGTACTTACTTTTCCTCTGCCTTTTATTAAATCAAATGACTATGTATTTCTTATACAGCACTGTGGCTATATGTTCTTGTGTTTTATGCCGGTCTTATTCTTCTGGTGGGCGACTTTGGCTGAGAGGGAGTGCGTCGTCTCTGAACCAGCAGGTTGTTGGTTCGATCCCAGCCCGTGAAGTCAACATGTCGATGTGACACTGAACCCTGAGGTGCTCCTGAGTCCTGATGGCCAACGGTGTGTGTGTCGGTGTGTGTGTGTGTGTGTGTGTGTGTGTGTGTGTGTGTGTGTGTGTGTGTGTGTGTGTGTGTGTGTCGGTGTGTGTGTGTGTGTGTGTGTGTGTGTGTGTGTGTGTGTGTGTGTGTGTGTGTGTGTGTGTGTGTGCTTCCCTAAAGCCAGTGGTGCTGCTCTGCATGAATGGGTAAATGACTCGTAGTATTTAAAGAGCTTTGATTGGTCGAAAATACCTGATAAAGAGATATATAGGTCCATTTAGCTTGTTTCTAGCACTCTGAATAAGGCTTGTTGACATGTGATGTTTCCATAAACTCAAACGTACATAGGACATGAAAATGCAAGACAAAAACAAAAAGAGAGATATAAGTTATAAGTATGATTTTTTTAAATAACAATGTGAGCAGGTGTAAACA
Organism: Trematomus bernacchii; assembly: GCF_902827165.1. Lineage (NCBI taxonomy): Eukaryota > Metazoa > Chordata > Actinopteri > Perciformes > Nototheniidae > Trematomus > Trematomus bernacchii. The sequence continues at coordinate 1,096,415 of NW_022987876.1, forward strand.
ATAATAAATACAACAAGAAGCAGACCTGAGGCTTTCTGCGAGTGTGTTTCAGAAGCTTATCAACTGAATACTGCTTTCATTTGGACATTGAGCCGATGATCTGAGAGGTCTTAGTAACAGAACACATTACAACAAACGAATAGCATTCTTTTTAAATCATTTTTTTGTCTGCAGAAATATCTGAGAGCTCCTCTCGAACAGAGCTCCGGCTCTTTCTTTCCTACCGTCTTTAGTTGAGAGAGCTTGAAGGCATCTGAAGCCGCCCGGCCAACAGAAACCATCTGAAGGTTAATTGGTCGGGGAGGCTGCCATCCGCCAGTTCTTTCATTCCTGCTGGAAATAAAAGCCTTTCCGGTGGCCCGGCCAACAGAAGCCAGTTCTGGAGCCAAGCTTTGACAACACAGTGACACTGGGAGCAGCTGAAGGAGCTAATCTCGTAGCATATTGGCTAACGGTGCGACGACGGATCAGCCTCCTGGGACTAGGACAAATATTTAAGGGTTCGTAGCCACTGGATATTAAGTGGGATCATTGTTATCTTAAACTGGATGCACATAAAACACTGTAGGTAAGTAAACAGAGACCGTTGTCCAACTTTATCATCCTGAACGTCACCAAGCGCTCCGGTCCAAGCTGTGTGCGTCACTCTTTAGTGTCCCCTGGTCTCCCAGCTGTGTGCGTCACTCTTTAGTGTCCCCTGGTCTCCCAGCTGTGTGCGTCACTCTTTAGTGTCCCCTGGTCTCCAGCTGTGTGCGTCACTCTTTAGTGTCCCCTGGTCTGTGTGCGTCACTCTTTAGTGTCCCCTGGTCTCTAGCTTTGTGCGTCACTCTTTAGTGTCCCCTGGGGTGTTTCTCAATCGCGAGTACGCTTGCTTGGTAGCACATGTCTGCCGAGCATCTTGCTTCAGAAGCGAGTCAAGAATATTTCCTGGCATTCGGAAAACGAAGTGTGGAACACGCTAGCAAGTGTGCAGGTGTGCGTCATATGATAGGCCCCGCCTTACATCTTCCGCCACAGATTTGGGGAAATTGGTCCGTGCGCAAAGCATTGTGGGGATTTTAAGACTGCGAAGTCTACTCATGTGCAGACTCGATATTTCTCCAAACGGAGTACGCCGGGCTCGGTAGATTTCCAAGTATACTGGAGATTGGAACAGTACTTCGGCGGCACTCGATGACGTAGTATGCTTGAAATAGTGGCTCTGAAGCAGCTTTACTCGCGATTGAGAAACACCCCTGGTCTCCCAGCTGTGTGCGTCACTCTTTAGTGTCCCCTGGTCTCCCAGCTGTGTGCGTCACTCTTTAGTGTCCCCTGGTCTCCGTTGTGTTTGAGCTTCTTGCAGCGTTTGGTTTCTGCAGCTTTTAGTAAACGCTGCGCATGTCTCCTCAAGTTGCTGAATGTTCTCTAAAAGCTGCATGTGTTGTCAAATTGCTGAATGTTCTCTAAATGCTGCATGTGCTGTCAAGTTGCTGGAGATGTTTCTTCATGTGGAACATTTGGGTTTTTATATCTGCATCCTTTCTGAAGATGCAGCACGTTTCTCCTAGTGGAAATTATTTGGGACTGACGCGTTTACCGCCGTCGGCCTCCTTACGTTCCTCCAATCAAGTCACTTCAGGTACGATGGTTTCTGTTTCTGTAGAAGAAGTCAGCTTGAGACTCAAGAGTAAATTACAGCTCCAGAACTATTTACTTTGAAAATCCCCATTATACTGAGCACACTCTCTGTTTCTGAGATGAATAAAGACAAAGCCTCTCTGGTTTGTTGTTGCAGTGCTGGGGAATCTGAAACAACCTTCAAACCCAGCCTGAAGCCAAACCTCCTCTTTAATTAATTGTCCTTTCATCAGGTGAGTTATTACTGAAGTATTTATTATTATTTTGTGCTTGAGTAAAAGTAGAAGTACCAGAGTGTAGGAATACACTGTCTGTCTGTCAAAATATAGTTAAAGTAGCGACAGTAAAAGTAGTCATTGTGCAGATTGGTCCATTTCAGAATAATATCTATAATATGTTTTATAATGATTGATCATGAAAGTGTTCTCAAAGCTGGTAAAGGTGCAGCTAGTTTGAATGACTTTGTATACTGCAGGGTAGATTTCACATCATTCATCCAGATCTGTTAAGTAACTGAAGGTATTAAATACATGATGTCAGAATTTTGTGATTTTCTGGAAAAAGTCAGCATTTTCAGATTTTCACGAAAAATTCAAAATGTGGAGATATTCAGGAAGTGTCACCGTTTATTTGATTGAACATAGAAGATAATCTCGGTGATCTCTGTAATATCTGAGCTCAGGTCTCTGTGCAGGGCTTCATTTATTCACATGTTCTCATCATTATACGTCTTTCTCCATGTTCCCTCATTATATTTGACCTTATTTACCTATTCATATATATCAAATCCTTCCTCTCAAATTACACTTTTTTTTATCAATTGAGCCAAATGTTTAAATTCATTATGTAAAATTAATATTCCTTTAGTTCTATACGGAGAAAAACTATTTTCAAATAAGTTAAAAATAAGCTAAATTGTTATGAAATAAGCAGCGAAATCTTTAATATGACCAAATTCAGCAAAGGTTTTAAGAACATGTTGGTCAATTCTTATAAAAGAAACAACAACCTTTAAAAATCTTTAAAAACCAAATATATCAAAATGTTGGAGTTATGTCAAAATACAAATACAAAAAGTACAATGAGCTAAATTATTATGAAATAAGCTATAATATTAAATTATAAAAAATTATAAAATATCATCTAAGAATTAAGTACATTTAATACAACAACATTTAGCATTTTTTTCTAGCTAATTCCTTCTGAAATAATCATAACATGTGAGAAATGTTCTTACATAATAAAGCAACATCAAGTTGAGTACAAATGTAAGCATCATTGTTACATGTATATCATTTTAAAATTGAATTTTGAGATTTTGAGAAAAAGTCATAATTTTGAGAAAAAGTCATGATTTTGAGATTTTGAGAAAAAATTCATAATTTTTAGATTTTGAGAAAAAGTCATAGTTTTGAGATATTGAGTCAGAATTACGAGATTTGAGTGTGTGGGGGTGTGTGGGAGAGTGTGGGAGAGTGTGGGAGAGTGTGGGAGAGTGTGGTGCGTCAGCAGAATACCTGGACGCTTTATTGTGACTTTCCATTATAATCTCATTCTAATAATTCAGTAGCAGGATCCTGAATTTCTCTGGTATGAAGCTCTGAAGTTCTGCTATCAGGACATCTGTACTCTGAGCAGGGGCTGAATTATCATATGTTATATTTGATGGAATAGGCTATATATTATATGTGTGTGTGTCAGGAGCATGGATGTATAATAAGAACTGGATACAGCGTGGGAGGCGGGGCCTCATTCATTCCTATGAGAGTTGCTCATTCGCGCATGATGATAAAATGGCCCAACTTTTGAGAGAGCGAAACGTCACAGATTACCCGGCATGCCTGAGAAGTACCCGTATGTGCGCTCATAGCGCATGCGCAACTTTAACCATACCCCCCAAAATGCTCGTTCACATCAAGCACGTCAATTTGCGTACACGTAACAGCACCGCACGTTCATGACAGCATGGTAATGGTTTGTTATTATGATAGATTTGATATTAACGAGGCGGCAGTTAGCAGCTAGCGGTTAGCTAGTAATTATGCTAATTTACACATCAATCGTTATGTACTTTTATATTACGCTGTAACAGGATCTAGTGATATCCAAGCAACAGAGCTTCATTTAGCATGAAAGAATTATTGCACTGTATATATATATATATATATATACAGTGCAATAAGCTTCTTAGTGCAGTAAGAAGCTACAGGGACGTTAATCTACGTCGGTAATATTAACTTTATTTAATACAACATTTACGGTACAAGATTTAATCATACAGCCCATGTAGTATAATATTTTACAAATTATGAATTACAGCAAACATGTGCAATATATCCATTATTACAGCTCTGTGGGCTGGCAGTAAGGCGATATGGGTCCGTTCTTATTGTGCATCCATGGGTAAAGATAAACGCATGTACTAGTGCTGAACACGTAACATGAACGTGCCGGGCGGCGCGGTCCCGTGGGTTAGATGCGCGTTCATAATGCAGAGGGAAATAACTCTCAGAATAACGTTATTAGCACATTTTTACAACTTGAGGAACGAATGTTTTTAATAAGGGCTATAGAAGTGTTCATACTGGGTAGTTTATTTAGTTTCAAAAAAATTATCCAACGATTTACAGACCACTCTTTCCCCATGTAAGTCAATGGGAAAAAGTGTTTCCGGGCCTGGCAACCAAAAGGAAGTGTAGTACCGTCGTTTGGCCAGCACGAATATTTTCATCTGAGTCCGGCGCACTTCCTGGGGGCTTGGTCAGGAGCAGCTGCTACTCTTCCTCTGCAGGAACAGCCAGGTTAACTTCCTGCAGCTTCATGTCCTCCTGTCTGCGATGCCCCTGGTGGCCTGCAGAGACATTGCAGCACAGAGGTGACTTCCTGCTCCTCTTCGGCCCAATCCCAAACCGCCCCCTACACCCTACCCCTACACACTACCCCTCCGTTTGCGCGTTCGCGCAGAGGGTCCGCCACATTAAGTGCTGTTCCAAACCAACGAGTGTGGAGCGGTGTGGAGGGGGAGTGGGCTATCAAGCCCTCAAACAGCGAGTCTGCATCGGTGCTGCCTGGAGACCGGTCTCTACCTGACCGGAGTCACGCTGTGTGTGTCCGTCAGGAAACACGCTGTTTACAAACAGTTCCAGCAAACATCCACTGATAAACTGCGATGTTAACAACCTCATGATAACCTCATATTTGTTTAATTTAGGATCATACCTGTGTTTAGTCTAGAAAAAGGTGAATGTGTGCATTTTATTATAAAGTTGTGTATATTTACAGACTGTTGCAAAAACTAAGAAGCTTATAAACATCAGGTTTAAAACTAAAAGAGCTTTACAAAAAAGTAACACAATTAAAGATGTTTGGAGTTTTATTTGAGTTATTCATTTACATGTTTTGTCAAAGACATGCTGATTTGAAACCGTTGTTACATACAGTTACGGCATTTCCTGTTTCTGCCGGAGAGAGGGGAGGCCGTCCCAATGCGGTGCGTTGTATTTATACCCTTAACCCTTAATGGAGGGAACATCATTCAGCTGCGAGTGTGGCTACAGACGGAGGGGTAGGGTCGAGGGAGTGGTTTGGGATTGGCCCGAAGGCCCACATCACAGCCCTCTGAACCAGGGGCGGATCTAGAAAAATATTCATGGGGTGGCAAGAGGGTTGCAGGAGATTTTGAGGGGTGGCATCCCCTGGCAGAAATATATGCTGATTTAATCGCAGTCATATCAATCAATGTTAACTTGGAAATCCACAATATTGAAATGTTAACTCAATAACATTTGGTGACATTATTGTGGCACATCAGTAAAGCCTTAAATATAAATATATAAGGTGGCAGACATAATTTAATGAATTTTAACTGAACAATAACTGAATGAGTTTGTTTCACTCTTAGACCAGCAGGGGAACCAAATCTATGCAGACTGCTGCAATAAGTACATTAATTAACTGTCTCATCGATGTTTGTCTGAATTAATATGATACTATTAACAATCATATTATTCCTATCAGCTGTCAATCACTGTTAAGATTCACATATTCATTTATTATTGAATAAACTATATTTTTTGGAGGAGTTAATGATGAATGTTCCTCAAGATGCTTGCTCACCCTCCTTCAAATTTGAAAGACAAGTAATTACTATAATATATCAAAATTCTAAAGATTCAAAGGAACAGTTCAGCGCCCCACAACTTTACTGCAAACAGTTACAACCTTGAATTTACATCAGAAAGAACAAACATTAAAGAAGTGACTAACTGCATCAGTTAGGGTTAAAAAAACGTGTATTCAGCTAAAACACATCGCTGCAGTAAATTATTATCCAGTGGAAAGTCCTTACCTACTGGCCTAGTTAAATCAAAGTGGTTACTTTCTTTTGGCTGGGCAGTGTAGTTTTACGTGTTATTTGACTTTTCAGGACTTAAAACTGCTTTTTGGGGGCAGACCCCACAAAGAAAAAAAAAATATACACACATACAAGGTCATCATCTTAACAGTTTATTATGCTCATCGAGTCATCCGTGAGCAGAGCATCAAGCTGACGAGTCTATTACAGCTGAATGCGGCGATTACCATCTTGTTCAGCAAAATGCCTCACAAACGTATTAAGATCCAAAGCTTTAGTGCGTTTTGATTCAATGCTGAGTCCAGCCACACTGACACTAGGCTCTTCTCTGTCATTGTAGACCGCAAATACCTCATTCCTTCCGTCTACTTGGGTCCGAATGCTTCTCGTTTTGCGCCGCCCCGTTCAAATGAAATCGCCGCCAATCATATTTCCACGCTTGCGCCAGGGCCGGGGGAGATGTTACAAGGCTCGCGTCTTGTGCTGCATTCACTTGCACTCGGACATTAGAGACTTCTCTCATCCGATGAGCCACAACTTTTATTTCAAAACAAAGCTGCCAACTGGGGTGGCAACTGGGGTGGCAAGGCTATTTGTTAGGGTGGCAGTTGCCATCCCATGCCACCCCGGTAGATCCGCCCCTGCTCTGAACACATGCCTACCTTACAGCAGAAGTAAAGGCTGCCGTTGGCCAGCAGCAGAATCAGCAGCAGGACCACGGCTCGGATGATCAGAGGTGTGGGATCTGAGGGAACATCTTAGAATTAGAATTAGAATATAATTAGAATTAGAATATATCTTTATTGTCATCATACAAAGTACAACAACATTTCTTTGGCAACTCTCACTGCAGTAAAAAAATACACACAATAAACAAATAAGAGTGGTAAAAGCAGAGGTAGTAGCGATGACAGTGCAACGAGATAAAAGTCAATGGGCATATTTACTTACAGTCTAAATATATATTAGTAAAATAGCCATATGACTAAATAGTAGTTCATGCAGTCTTTGAGGGGTGGAGTTGTGTGTGTGTGTGTGTGTGTGTGTGTGTGTGTGTGTGTGTGTGTGTGTGTGTGTGTTCACAGTTGTTGTAATGTTTTTTCATTTTCATTTAATCGTTTATTTTAACAGGGACAGAGCATATTGATGAACACTTTAAACAAATAATGCTTCAAATGTAAAAATGCCGGATTTTAGCTTTGAGCTCATTTCCATCGTAGTCCCTGACATACAACATTTAAGAACATCACATTTATATACATGGCAAAAATAAATACATGATATGCAGAAAGAGCATGAGCAGCATACAAGCATTTATGACATGGTGGTACATGGCAGTACAATATAGCAGCTACGACATATTAAGTGCAAGAGATCATACAAGAGCTACATAAAGTGCAAGAGGAGATACCCCTGTGTTAAAGAGCATTTAGCGGTGATTACACGTCTGGTTGTTTCTCAACCATTCTCTGAGTTGACCTTTGAAGCTATTGAGAGTGGGACAATCCCGTATCTCAGTTGGGAGGCTGTTCCACAAAGAGCTGCCTTTAATGGAGAGGACATTTTGTCCAAAAGTGGTCCGTCTACGGTGGACTTCACAGTCTCCTCTGGTTTCTGACCTAGTGCAGCGTCCAGTGTGTTTTCTGTGGATGAATTCCCCTAAGGGAGGGGGGGGGGGGGGGGGGGGGGGGGGGGGGCAGTCCATGTAAACATTTATAAAGAAAACACATACTTTTAAAAGACTTAAAATGGTCAAAACTCAAGAAATTGTGTTTATCAAGGATGGTACAGTGGTGGTATGAATAACCCTTTCTGTCAAACACCTTGATAGCTCTCTCTCACAGCTGTTCTATGGGTTTCAGGTTTGTGGCACAAGCAAACGACCAGTTTGTCAAACAGTATTCAATGTGGGATAGAATCATACAGTGGAGGTAGTGGATGTGCTCTGAGGTTGGACAGGGATGGGAGTGATGGAGGCCACAGCTCTGGGATAGAAGCTGTTCCTCAGTCTGTTGGTGTGTGATTTTATTGTCCTGAACCGTTTGCCAGATGGAAGTGAGTCAAACAGTGAGTGTCCGGGGTGTGTGGTGCTGTCAGACATCACAGCATGAGTCCAACAGTCCCACTAACTGCACTCTTTAGTCTTTCATATGTTTCCCAGAGTGGGACAGCGGCCTCTTTAAAAAGCACACAGTGAGACACAGACATGATCCTCTTCCTGTGAACACTGAGCTTACCTGAGACAGTGACTCTTTAAAGTAGAGACACTACATACTGATTTACACCTGAACATCAGCAGGAGAGGACTCTTTAAAGTAGAGACACTACATACTGATATACACCTGAACATCAGCAGAAGAGGACTCTTTAAAGTAGAGACACTACATACTGATATACACCTGAACATCAGCAGGAGAGGACTCTTTAAAGTAGAGACACTACATACTGATATACACCTGAACATCAGCAGGAGAGGACTCTTTAAAGTAGAGACACTACATACTGATATACACCTGAGCATCAGCAGGAGAGGACTCTTTAAAGTAGAGACACTACATACTGATATACACCTGAACATCAGCAGGAGAGGACTCTTTAAAGTAGAGACACTACATACTGATATACACCTGAACATCAGCAGGAGAGGACTCTTTAAAGTAGAGACACTACATACTGATATACACCTGAACATCAGCAGGAGAGGACTCTTTAAAGTAGAGACACTAAATACTGATATACACCTGAACATCAGCAGGAGAGGACTCTTTAAAGTAGAGACACTACAGTACATACTGATTTACACCTGAACATCAGCAGGAGAGGACTCTTTAAAGTAGAGACACTACATACTGATTTACACCTGAACATCAGCAGGAGAGGACTCTTTAAAGTAGAGACACTACACACTGATATACACCTGAACATCAACAAAATAATAATAGTAGTTCATTACATTTATTAAAGCGCTTTTCCGAGTGCTCAAAGCGCTTGACATTACATTTGACACATATCAGACATGTAAAAGTGAATACTATCGACAATACCCACAGGAGCAAATTAAAGCCCCTTTAATCGTATTCCCTCGATATCAAAGTATTTATCAAACGTGAAACATTTCCCTCCGTCAGTGAGCACAGGGCCTCCGTGTTTGCAGAGTAAATATTGATTTTCTCCTCCTTGTTATGCCAGCTCTCCTCATCAGGTTACTCTGAGTCTGTGGTCAAACCAGTATTACTCAACTCTGCACACACACACACACACACACACACACACACACACACACACACACACACACACACACACACACACACACACACACACACACACACACACACACACACACACACACACACACACACACACACACACATACACACACACACACTGGGAGTCGGAGGCGGCGTGTTGAGTATGGAACGCACTTTATTTTCCATTAGGTTTACAGAAAGGAAAGAATAACTTGCATACATGCTACTCAAGCTAGAATGATAACAAACCCCAGGTACCCTCTCTAACAGGTCCGTGGTGCAACACACTCTATATACCACAGTGAATTATGTCCCGTAATGTTCCACGACACAAGCCCCCCCAAAATTCAGCCATACACAAAGTCCGTGCGGCGGACACTTCACCCCAAATTGCTCCTGTGGGGATTGCCCACAGTATTGAGTATGTAAGTCGCTTTGGATAAAAGCGTCTAACAAGTAACATGTATTGTGATCAGCCTTAACCCGGTCCACCGAGATGTGCTGCGAACCACGGTCTGAGGAAATGTCTGAAGGGGTTCCGAAACGACACACCCATGTTGTAATGAAGGCCCGGGCTATGTCCGCCACCGCTGTGGACACGAGTGGGAGCGCCTCCGGCCAACGGGTAGTCCTGTCCACCATAGTCAGGAGCAGAGGTTGCGCTAGACTTTTTCGCTGCCCGTCATTTTGACAGACAGGATCGTAACATTTCCGTCAAAATCCAATATCACCCGTCGGTCCGTGAACTGTCAACGGGGGGGGACGCACGCTCGTGAACTGTTAGCGCCACGTTATGCATGCCCACTGCACCTCGCGGGAGCGCGCACAGCGTAAAGCAAATACTCACGGACATTTCAATATTTCGGGAGTTTACCCAACATGGCTTTACACGTTCATTTATAAAGCCATGTTGGGTAAACTCCCGTCTTATATCTGCTCTCTACACAGAGAGTTGCAGGCAGCTATTGTCTGAGATCGCATGATGTAGTCTTGTTACATGTGCCAAGTGCAAGGACTGTCTTAGGTAAGACAGCTTTTATGTGCGCAGCTCCTCTTGCTTGGAACAATCTTCAACAAGAATTGAAACTGAGCAATTTCGTTCCTCTGGATGTATTTAAAGCTAGGATAAGTGAAATGCTCTTTGATACTGTGGGTACTTGTAAATGTTGATAAGTATGTAAATGTAGCCCTGTAAATATAATGTATGATGTCCTTTATTGTTTTATGTTTCATGTGGAACCTATTTGCTGCAGGTCTCCCTTGGAAAAGAGATCAATGATCTCAATGGGACCATCTGGTTAAATAAAGGTTTGAAATGAAAATCTGTTCGGCAAAGTTAAGTTTGGAAACGATGTAATTTCCTTTTGGGCGGGCATGCATAACACGGCATAATACCGGAGCCCCGCTGCGGGGAAACTTTGGCGCTGTTCTGAGTTTGTTCTAAACTGTCAAAATGACGGACGCCTTTCAGATTTTTCCGTCATTGTTAGAAACATTTCGTCATAGACGGAAAATATTCGGTTAACGCAACCTCTGGTCAGGAGACAGGAAAAACCCTGAGAGAAGGGTAATGGACCAACCAGATCAATGTTGATGTAGTCAAACCTCCTCACAGGCACCAAGAAACACTCCAGGGGGGCCTTCGTGTGGCGGTGCACCTTAGCACGCTGGCAAGCAACACACGTCCTTTTTGAACCCCCGCCAGAACTTCGCGGCCACCATCCACACCGAAGGCTTCCTGCCGGGGAGCGACAGGTTGAGCACCGCCTCGAACACGGAGCGCCTCCAGCTGGTGGGAACGACTGAAAACCACATCCTCCAGACGCAGTCCCATGTCAGCCCCCTTCAGGGCCTGGACGCTGGGGTCTGTGACCTGGTCCGCTGCCAAAAGTCCTGAATGTGCGGCACCGGGTAGCGGTCGAGTGTCGTGGCGTCGTTGAGGCGGCGGTAGTCCCCACACGGGCGCCAACCACCATTAGGCTTGGGAACGATGTGCAGAGGAGACACCCAAGGACTGTCAGACCGGCGGATGGTACCCAGGCGTTCCATGGTTGAGAACTCCGCCTTCGCCACTGCGAGTTAAGGGTTCAACCACCGGGCCCTGGCGTAGACTGGGGGTCCCTCAGTGGTGACGTGGTTCTCCACCCCATGCTCCGGGAACTCGACCAACAACCCGAGGTACTTGTCCGCACCTGACAGTGAGCCCGACAGCCCGTTGTACGCCGCTTTGCCAAGCGTACACACAAGGGAGGAAAACGTCAAGGCATCAACCAAGCGTTTGTTTTTAACGTCCACCAGGAGCCCGTGAGCACATCAAAAATCTGCCCCGAGGAGGGGAAAAGAAATGTCTGCTGTGACGAAGTCCCAGTTGAACCGCTGACCCCCAACACATAAACACATAGGCCTCACGCCATAAGTGCAGATGGGCTGCCATTAGCCGTCGTCAACTGCGGCCCGTGCCCCCGCCGAGCGACGTCCTCCCTCGACGCAGGAACCACGCTCCGTTGAGCACCCGTGTCACAGAGAAACCAGCTTCCTGAGACTGTCGCTAACGAAGAGAAGCCTGCTCGTGCCGCCAACGCTCAGGGCCACTACCGAGCGCCGGCCCTCTCATTTCCCGGAGGCTTGTAGCTGCAGGGAGCGATGCACTTCTTCGCCTTGGCCCCGAACCGCGCTTTGTAAAAACACTACCCCGTGTCCGCACGCCGGCCTGGAGCTGATGCAGTCTGCTCCCCCCAAGCCCTCCTACCTGGTGAGGGGGCACTGAGCATTGCTGCCAGCACCGGGCTGCTGGGTCGCCAGAAAGAAACGGTCAGCCTCCTAAGCCAGGGCGCGGGGTTCAGTAATGGTCATGTTGGCCAGCGCCATCTGAACCCGGGGCGGCAAGTGGCGCAGGAAGGTTTCCACAAACAAAATCCAGCAGATTCAGCATATTCTCCATGAGCTGGGACGGCTTGCTGTCCCCCAGACCCTGAATCTCAAAAATCTGGCGAGCCCTCTCCTTAGCAGATAAGCTAAATGTCTTAAGGCCCTGACACACCAGGCAGTCACCAGAGAACTCGCCGACATCCGACACCGACAGATCCATCGACGAGTTCTCCTGCGTATTGGCCGTGTGTCGCACTGAAATACACCGCTTTACTACAGCCGAGCACGTACGAACTGCGCATGCGTGAGTGGCAATAACTCTCCTTACCAGCAGGCGGCGGTAGTGTGTATTCGTCATTCAAAATAGGCAACAACCGGAAGACAGAGAAGAAGAACAGACTGATATACAAACAAATAGCGGGTGCCGTTCCATTTTCACTCTCGTCCATCGAAAACATGTTTTAGAATATAAAAATACATGCATGATGAAATGAGCACATAAAGTGCAGACATACTATAAAATCACAGTTAATAGACCTGCATCTGATGATCGCAGTGTTCTGGCGGGTGTGTAGTTTATTGAGTCAGCAATGTAATAATGGCCACTTCTTGCTAAATTTACGATGAGATGAAAAACCGGACTTGACCAAACACATCACGGAGCTCTCAGCTCCCGCCGATATCAGAGATGTCCCTGCTATGTGTGGGAGGTAAGAGAGGACATTTAAATCGTTTGTTTACGTCCCTCACTTCCGTTTCGCTTCTCATTTGCTAGCTGAACAGCTGATCAGAGTGGTTTCTTGGCCCGATAGCTTGTGATCGACACCCGGCCGATTCAACATGTTGAATCGGCCGGGTGTCGATCGTGAAAGGCCAAATAAGGCGTGTCACGGCCGAGGGTTCGGGACACACCAAATTGACTTTGGGCGACAAGGAACCCGTTTTCGCCCAACAACGCAAGACGGCCGATATCGGCCTGGTGTGTAGGGGCCTTTAAGGAGAAGGGCTTTAATCGCCTCATATTTGCCCTGGCGTGGGGGATCTGCGATAAATCCAACCAACCTGGACGACATGGAGCTCCCCAGCGCCGCCACCACGTGAAAATACTTCTGGTCCTCGTCACGGACCTGGCAGCAGGCAAAGTGTGCCTCCACGTGCGAGGACATCAACATCCAATATATTGTATTGTTTCTTCTATGGCTTTCTATATGGATTTTTTTTTTATCTTGTGCTAGAATTGTTGTTGTTTAAGGAACTGTTTTAAGAGTCTTCTTAGGTGTAAACAGCATGTCAAAATAAAAATAAAAGCTTCTGCTCTGCAGGGTCGGGGGTGCGACTGTGGTGCGGCCCTCATTCTGTGGTGTGTTCAATCTCTGGAGATCAAACAACGCTACACACACACCTGGAGAACAGCACGCTTACTACAGGTAACACACACACACCTCCTGCATACCTGTGTTCAGGATGGGAGGGGTCTTTGTTTAGGGTTAAAACTCTTCTCACTGCTTGTGTATGAACATCCGTATTGTTCCAGGATCTCATTTAAAATCTGTTTATTAAACATTTTATAAAATCTAGTTCTTGAATAGATTAAAGATTACAATTAGTATTATTATAATTGTACTTTTTCTTTTTTTCCCAGGTGTGATAAAGTGATTGTATTCTGTCTGCAGATGTGACAGCAACTCTTACAGGCCGTGGCTCGGTCTCTCTCTGGCGCTGCTGTCGGCCGTCCCGATTGGTGGAAGCATCATCCTGAAAAAGAAAGCTCTCCTCCGATTGGCCGACAGCGGAAACACCCGAGCAGGTGAGCAGAGGGAGGTCTCAAGCTGCAAGACCAGGGGACACTAAAGAGTGACGCACAGAGCTGGGAGACTAGGGGACACTAAAGAGTGACGCACACAGCTGGGAGACCAGGGGATACTAAAAAGTGACGCACACAGCTGGGAGACCAGGGGACATTAAAGAGTGACGCACACAGCTGGGAGGCCAGGGGACACTAAAGAGTGACGCACACGCTGCTGTATTTGCACCCTCCATCTGAAAGAAGGGAGCCTCGTTGAGCTGAGAGTGAGACTACAGACAGAGTTCACTCCATCACGGAGTGGGTGTGGATAGGGTGTGGTTTGGAATTGGGCCTGAAAGTTTGGAGAATATAACCCCCCCTTCTGCGTTATATATTTGTACTATTCCAAATTAACAGGGCAGCAAATTTCATTTGGTACGATCCAAACAGGTTCTGACTGCACCTGCTGCTCTACCTGACTTCACCTGCTGCTCTACCTGACTTCACCTTCCTCTTTCTAAATCTGATTTAAATATATTCAAAGAGTGAAAACCCAGGCTGAGGTTGAAGGAAGAGACGCAGTAAGTTTACACTCAGTTTGTTCTGAAAATGAATCTGTGATAAATATGATTATTAACTTCCTTAAGGGGGACTTTAAGGGTTACTTTAAGGGTTACTCTAAGGGATACATTAAGGGTGACTTTAGGTCGCATTCACACCTAATAGTCCGCTTCTCTGGTGCGCACCAGACAAGTTTGTTACATTAGCCACGTTCACACCAAGTACTTTCCTGTACTTAGTTCCGGCACTCAGAGCCCCGGTGCTTTTTACCCCAGGGCACTTAGTACAGATCGCGTTCACACCGGAGTACTTTTCCCTGAGGGAAGATTAGGCAAATGAGCCACTGACGTCACTTCTTCTTCTTCTGCTTTGGCTTTACTGGCAGGCCACAAACCACTTCACGGCGAGTACAGTAGGTGGCGGTATGCACCTTAAAGTTGTTTGCAATCCGCTGCAAAACAAGAGAAGAAGAAGAAGAAGAAAAACTTCCCGCGTATACTGCGACGCCCACCCACTCGCTGTACATTAGGCGTCTGTTGTTTACCTTCCGACCTCAGACATGATGGAGATGGAGTCGACTGAAGTTGTGCTGTTTGTGCTCATGTTATACAGCTTTGTAACTGAGTTAATGCAGCCTGAGCAACTTGCGTACAATAACAAAACAAGCCGAGCATGAGTGGTGGTGGAGAACGCTTTTGGCAGACTGAAGGGCAGGTGGCGGTGCTTGATGAAAAGAAACGACTGCAAGATGGACAAGATCAAAATCCAGGTGGCAGCATGTTGCATATTACATAACCTTTGTGAAAGTAATGATGAGTACAGGGACGAATGGACTGCCTTACCGGCGACCCAGCTTTGAGGCATCTGAACAGCGTGTAAATTGTACATTGTAAACATTTTGACAATAAAGCTGATATTTGTACAGTGCTTTTATTTCTCTCTTTTATTTTCCAGTCAAGACAGGCAACATTACAATAGTGTACAGTGTGGCAATATAATAACAATAAACTGTGCCAGGTGTGTTGTATGCACAGTAAATATGCTCAGCAGCAAACCCACCTTTATTATATATCTTCCTGAGACCCACTGCATCCGTCTGCCATAAACACTATGGAAACCTACATGTTAGTTTCGGCCCATAGTGGACTCCATTTTGTGTTGTGTAAAATGGGGGGGGGGGAATTAAAAGTTTGCAAATCCCCATGTCCTCCTCAGAGGACAATCATAAAAACATTTAGTTTTAGGTCAAATAATATTTAAAATGATATAAATTATCATATTTGTGTATGTGCCCCTGCCATTCCTCCACAAGGTTGCAACATTGATGATAAATAAATGACAAATAAAGCTTTGCCAGTTTATAACCGATGAAACATGATGGTATCAGAATAATCACTTACATGTGATGTATAGGATGCTACACAGGTCACTAAAGATAGTGTCAGGAGAAATAAGCAAGATACAGGATCTGTTTAACAGTAAATAGAAGTTCACATTTTTTATGTAAATAAAATAGAAGTTGTACATGTAAATTAACATTATCAATATAAAATAAAGTGTCAGTTGTATCAAGACTATATAATAACAGTAATAATAATAATATAAAATGAACTGGTGAGCATCTTGTCCTCCGTTTCCTGGGCCTTGGTGAACAGCACCATCTGATCCCCGTGCATCGACTCTTTCACCACGGCACGCCGGTCCTCCAACACCTGGACGGTGTCAAAGAAATTCGCATCCCGTGTCCGCTTTCCTAACGGACCGTCCACACAGCAGCGTTAAAAAAATCTTGAAACGCTTCTGCCCATTCACTTTGAATGGGGTGACGTCACTTTCCCTCACTTTTCGCCGAACTGCATTGTGGGCAGGCGAACGGAGATTTTCAGGATTTTCAGGATTCAAAGTTGAGCAATGTTCAACTTTTGAGGCTGAGGTGGAAGCGTCAGCCAATCAAATCCCGTGTACGCAAATCTGACAGTTCAAGCTCTAGCCAATCAAACGGCGTGTATGCTGGGAGAGACATACCGCCGGTCATTTCCTCATATTCCAAAAAATGGAGGAGAAATTAGCGGTAGGGAATCACCCGGTGCTATATGACCAGTCCCTATTTACCTACCGGGATATAAACCGGAGGAGCCAGGCATGGAGGGAGGTGGCAGAGACAGTGGTATGTTTTCGCCTGTTTGGGGAGTTTATATCCAGTTTACTTCAAACTTTTTTGCTTCGTATGTCGCGGGCGGGAGATTCATGTGATTGGTTGTTGGTGCCTTGCTCGCAAAAAATCCCCAAGCTTCAGATACGCCCACCTCCAAGATTTTTTTAACGCTGCTGTGTGGACGGTCCGTAAGAGAGGAAAATAAGCAAGATACAAGATCTGTTTAGTCGCCATGTAGTTTTACAACATACTAGGAATGTTTTTTTTGTATTTTCACAAATAGAATTAAGGTTTCACAAATCTGAAACTGTGTTATAAAGAATCTTTTGACTCTCTGGGATAATCCAGTCCAGATTTGATGAGTCTAGGTAGAGTGGTTGTAGATCAGGACCTGGTCTAATGTGGTCTACATGTAAAAAAAGCACTGAAATCTCCCTTTTTTGTATTTTCACAAATAGAATTAAGGTTTCACAAATCTGAAACTGTGTTATAAAGAATGTTTAGACCCTCTGGGATAATCCAGTCCAGATTTGATGAGTCTAGGTATAGTGGTTTTAGATCAGGACCTGGTCTAATGTGGTCTACATGTAAAAAAAGCACTGAAATCTCCCTTTTTTGTATTTTCACAAATAGAATTAAGGTTTCACAAATCTGAAACTGTGTTATAAAGAATGTTTAGCCTCTCTGGGATAATCCAGTCCAGATTTGATGAGTCTAGGTATAGTGGTTTTAGATCAGGACCTGGTCTAATGTGGTCTACATATAAAAAAAGCACTGAAATCTCCCTTTTTTGTATTTTCACAAAAAGAATTAAGGTTTCACAAATCTGAAACTGTGTTATAAAGAATGTTTAGCCTCTCTGGGATAATCCAGTCCAAATAAATCGGCTATGCAGCGATTTAAGAGGTTCAAACACGGAGGATTGTTCCTTTTTGAAGAGTGCTTCATGTATGCTTGAACTTTGTTTAATGTTGTTGAGGCAAGTTTTCTTACCGGAAGTCATGTGACCTCTAGCCCGGATGTTTACAATGTTTGTGAGAGAGTAAAAAGGCGCGAACATTTGTAAATGCCGGTCTAGGCGAATACGTTTTCACGCTGTTTCATAATTGTACCAAGAAGGAAATAAACATGATTGTGAACATCAGTTCGATGCGTAACGTTCTTTCAAGACAAAGTTACAGTGTGTGTACCTTTGCGTTTGGTTGCTGGTAAGGGGGACGACCAAGCGCTGTGATCTAGAATGCAAAGCTCGCTTGTTTCCAATCCCGAGAGTTGTCCATCCTCGCCTGAAACAGACGATTAGTGCCATGAGTTAGTGAAGCAAATTACAGAAACACTGCACAGTTATTCACAAGTCAAAACGTTTTCATAGCGGCCGAGAATATCTAGCTAGCTAGATGTAGCTAGCTAGGGGCCGGTGTTAGCCTATTCAGCCTAGCATGGCTAGCTTGATCTACTGAGCAAATAAAAGTACATATTAGACCATTATTGTGCAGATTAAAACCCCAGTGCATGTAGTTGATTTTACCTTCGTCGTGGTCGTCATCGTTGGCCACTGAATCCGCCGTTTGTAGTCCTGCCTGAGTTTCTTTATTTTTAGCCGGTGTGCCGTGGGGCTGTGATTCCCAGGTCGAGTGAAAGCTACTGAACTGGCTTCAGTAGCATTCCCTGGGTCGCGTCCTCGGCGTAGATCTCCAGAAGCGCCGACACCTCCTCATCATTTCTTGATGCTTGCCATAACTGCTTTCAAAAACAAACTACTCCGTCGGTGCGCTGGGTTTTTGTAGCGAGGAAAAACAATGGCGGCTCAACACAACATTTTCACAGTTGTACGGGGCGTGGTTTGCAATTCGCCCAGCCAATCAGCACTGGGGCACTTTTTACCCACAGGAAAGTACGATCTCTCAGCGGGCACTAAAAATGGGGGTAAAAATTCCCGAGATTAAGTAAGATTTTTGGTGTGAACGCGACATAAGGGGTACTAACGGAACTAAACGCGAAAAGTACGGTGAAAAGTACTCCGGTGTGAACGCGGCTATTGTTTCATTTTTCAGAAGGTTCGGTGTGCGTTCACACGGGCAAAACTCTAACGGACTATAAACTTTAAACAGAAGTCATGTGCACGGAAATGCTGTTAGATTAGATTACTTTATTGTCATTACATAATGCAAGCAGAGTGTAACAGGGTCTAACAAGAGTGCAAACAGTCAGTTATATACACATCTATCAGCAGTCTGTACAAAATAAATGCACTATACAAATATACAAGTAAAGGTATAAATGTAAAATGTATAAATACAAATAAATACACTGAGGCAGTATATATACACTATATAGCATCAGCAGGTTATTTTCATGCTGCTGTTAATCTGGACAGCATATAGACTCTAGCGGCCCGCACATATGAATATACAATCAGACGATGTGCGTTAAAAAATATTAAACAAATAAAATGAGTGACGTTCTGCAGTCAGGAGGAGGTTTCACCGACGACAGGTGGCTCTGACTTTTATGTAGTTGAGCATTTATACTTTACACGACACAGTTCAACACTTCATTCTGCTTCATTCTTTCGCTAAAGATTTTGAATACATCCGTACGGAGCCCCTAAAGGGACATGAAAAAAAAAAGTAATATCCTGTGTTTTGGTGCGGACTGCGTTCACACCAGAGATTAACCGCTCCAGAGTTCAATAGCAAGCGGTCCGAGAACACCTCTTTTAGGCGGACCAGAGTCAGGTTGTTTAGTTCACTTCAGAGGTCTCGGACTGTGTTCACATCAACCCAAACAAACCACACCAGGGTTCGATTCAAACGGATACAAGGCTGGTGTGAATGCGACCGGGTGACTTCAAGGTGTTTTAGTATTTCCTGCTACTTTATACTTTTGCTCTAAGATAAGATAAAATGTACTTTATTTATTTGGGAAAATGTGTTTTGTTGCAGCAGCATAAAACAAAACAAGACATTGCACATAATAACAAATTCAAAGAGTAGAAATAAAACAATTCTAAAATAGAAACATCTCAAAATAGAAATAGAAATAAACCAGCATTACAGAGTAAGAAAAACATACATATGACCGTGAAGATAAAAAATCAATAAACTGTCTGACAAATAAAATCACTACAATATAAGCAGGATATTATTTACATCAAGTGTGCATGGAATGGAATATTCAATTAAATATAAATATAAAATGTACAGTGGGAATGTAATAAGTCCAGTTAACCAAGGATAAGCTATGGAGCAGAGAGTTCTCTGCAGCCAGAGGTGATTTGTTATACAGAGGTATTGCAGTAGGCAGGAGTGTTTTCCTGTACCTGTCCTTATGACTCTACTTCACTTCAGAGGTAAATCTCCTCCTGTTCGGTGAAAACCATGAATCCTATCAGTATTGATAAATGGGAAAAGAAAAAGTAAAATATATCCTGAGAGGCTAGGGTCAGTACACTAGTATTAACGCTCAATAAATAAAATGCATTATTATTATTATAATTGTTATTTGCCTGTTACAAGAGGTGAGAGAAGTACTCAGATATTGTACTTGAGTAAAAGTAGAAGTACTCAGGTCTTGTACTTGAGTGAAAGTAGAAGTACTCAGATCTTGTACTTGAGTAAAAGTAGAAGTACTCAGATCTTGTACTTGAGTAAAAGTAGAAGTACCAGAGTGTAGGAATACTCTGTTACAGTAAAAGTCCTGCATTCAAAATGTTCCTCAAGTAAAAGTAGAAAAGTATTCTCATCAAAATATAGTGAAAGTAGCGACAGTAAAAGTAGTCATTGTGCAGATTGGTCCATTTCAGAATAATATATATGATATGTTTTATAATGATTGATCATTAAAGTGTTCTCAAAGCTGGTAAAGGTGCAGCTAGTTTGAATGACTTTGTATACTGCAGGGTAGCTTGTGAATTTACTCCAGGTGGAACTAAAGTCTAATTTATTGAATCGTTTATTTAGAAGGGACAATGCACAGTAATGAACACTTAAAACATCAAAATGTGTCAAGCGTAACAGTGCCAGATTTAGCTTTGAGCTCATTTCCATCCGCAGTCCCTCACATAAAACATTTAAGAAAATTACATTTTACAAACATGGCAAAAACAAATATATGCATACCTGCCAACCCTACCGATTTGGGCGGTAGTCTACCGCTTTTGACATGTTTCTACCGTCTACCGATTTAGCTGGCTTTCCCTACCGAATTTCAATTTTCCCAAATTATAAAAAAAAATAATGCCCCTTTGACACGAAGGGCTCACAGGAACTCAGATGCACGATTCAGTTGACTTCAAAATATCTTTTATTTATAAAATACTTTTAAAGCTACAAACAAAAAATTACTAGGTTCTACTAGGATTCCCGAACCCAATAAAATACCCAATATTAACGGTGTGTGTGTCTGCCCAAGGACAATTTAAGGTAAAACCTAATAGAGGTGTCATACATAATAACCTAATAAAAGTAAATGTAACAACTACTACAGTGCAACAAAACAGGAAGATTAAATGTGGTCTCTTAAACATAAAATCTCTAGCATCTAAAGCAATATTGGTAAATGATTTAATATCAGATTATAATATTGATATATGCTGTCTCACAGAAACTTGGTTGGGACATGAAGAATATGTCAGCATAAATGAGGCCACTCCACCCAGCCATATCAATACTCATATTGCTCGAGGCACAGGCTGAGGAGGTGGAGTTGCAGCCATCTTTGACTCAAGTTTACTTATCAATACTAAACCAAAATTAAATTATACCAAAAGCCGCATTTCTCTAACAGCTGGAATAGAGGGCTATGAGGGATTTCTAAAATGCATGATCTGTTTGTATTTTGAGAAAAACACATCATAGACATGTTTTTATATATTTTTATATATCTGAGACCCATAATATATGCCTAAAAATAGCATGATAGTGTATTTATTTATATAAGACACACTTTTAAAATATGTTAACCTGTTAAGCCCCAAAGACCCCGCCAGCGGAGCTTTTTTTTTTTTTTCACTTGCAGTTAAAAAGAGATAGGTCAAATCCACCCAAATGACCCCAGAAGTGGGTTTATTTTGCTAAATCTCTCTAAAAAGGTCAAATTTCACTTGTTTTGCATCAATCTTGATACAGGGTACTTATTATATGTTATAGTTTGAATTCCTAAAGCTTTTATTCTACTAACCCATCATCCAAGGGTAGTTTTCACTATAAGTAAAAAATAATTTTTGGACGGACACTATAATTTACAGTTTTTTACTATGTAAAATCTGAATTTACTTTAAAAGAAAAACATCTATATTGATTCTGACTCTTCTACATCCAACTCACAGGTTTATCATTGCTTTGAGAAAAAAGATTATTAATGTACCCCTTTTAGAAGGGAAGATATGGTCATTTGTTCTGGGAATGTCATTTTCGAGCCTGAGACCTGAAAAACAGGCTCAGGGCTTAACAGGTTAATAAGATCCTGTTCACAATAAATGAAACTTAAGGAAGGTTTATTTTGGGCCAAACCATTCTTCACTGGAGGGGAGGACTGACTGGATGTCATGAGGGATTAACAATTAAAGTTTGGATAATATAACCACCCCACCCCTCTCCTTTATATATTTGTACTATTCCAAATCAACAGCAAATCAAGATTTCAGTTGGTACGATCCAAACAGGTTCAGACTTCCCTCTCCTCTGACTCGCTCTTTATAAATCTGATACAAAAATATACCGTGTGTGAAAACCCGGGCTGCGGTTGAAGGAAGAGACGCAGTAAGTTCACACTCAGTTTGTTCAAAAAATCTATCTGTGAGTAACGTGTAACTATACATGTACTTAAGGGTTACTTTAAGGGTTACTTTAAGGTGTTTTAGTATTCCCTGCTACTTTAAACTGTTACTGTACTTCACTTCAGAGGTAAATCTCCTCCTGTTCGGTGAAAACCATGAATCCTATCAGTATTGAAAAATGGGAAAAGAAAAAGTAAAATATATCCTGAGAGGTTAGGGTTAGTACACTACTACTAACGCTCTATAAATAAAATGCAGATCGTATGCTTGAGTTAAAGTAGAAGTACCCGGATCTTGTACTTGAGTAAAAGTAGAAGTACCCGGATCTTGTACTTGAGTAAAAGTAGAAGTACCCGGATCTTGTACTTGAGTAAAAGTAGAAGTACCCGGATATTGTACTTGAGTAAAAGTAGAAGTACTCAGATCTTGTACTTGAGTAAAAGTAGAAGTACTCAGATCTTGTACTTGAGTAAAAGTAGAAGTACTCAGATCTTGTACTTGAGTAAAAGTAGAAGTACTCAGATCTTGTGCTTGAGTAAAAGTAGAAGTACTCAGATCTTGTACTTGAGTAAAAGTAGAAGTACCAGAGTGTAGGAATACTCTGTTACAGTAAAAGTCCTGCATTCAAAATGTTCCTCAAGTGAAGGTATAAAAGTATTATCATCAAAATATAGTTAAAGTAGCAACAGTAAAAGTAGTCATTGTGCAGATTGGTCCATTTCAGAATAATATATATGATATGTTTTATAATGATTGATCATTAAAGTGTTCTCAAAGCTGGTAAAGGTGCAGCTAGTTTGAATGACTTTGTATACTGCAGGGTAGCTTGTGAATTTACTCCAGGTGGAACTAAAGTCTGATTTAACACTTGATTATATTTCACATCATTCATCCACATCTGTGAAGTAACTAAAGGTATTAAATACATGTAGTGGAGTACAAGTACACCATGTACCTGTAGTGGGGTAGAAGTACACAGTAGCATAACATGGAAATACTCATGTAAAGTACAAGTACCTCAAAGTTGTTCTTGTGTAAAGTACTTGAGTCCCACCTCCTCCTGTTTGTGCTCAGATGGACCTGATGGCGTTGGAGACGAAGTGGAGGACGGCGCTGAGCTCCATCCTGCACATGTTGATGGACGACGAGTTCCAGAAACTTCTGTTTAACCTGCAGAAGATCCCTCAGGGGGTGAAGGGGGGGCGGCCGCGGGGCGACATGCCCAGCGTCATCATCCAGCACTATGGCACCGAGGGATCCATCACACTCATCGACCGCCTGATGAAGATCCTGCCCAGGCTGGACGCCGCCGTGCAGCAGCCTCTCAGAGGCATGAAGGACGAGCTGAAGAAACTCCGGGAGAAAAGCAAAGGTCAGAAATAACAAGAAAAATAAATACATGTAGAAATAAATCCTGCAAGCATCTAATAAACGTGCAGGTTAGTTTAAAAATAAATAGTGTTCAGTGACACTAATACCCGCTCTGGTACGTGCACATTTAAAGGAATATATATTTAACCTTACATAGTATCTGTATACACATTCACTGGCCACTTAACGCAGATATCTAATCAGCCAATCACATGGCAGCAACTCAATGCATTTAGGCATGTAGAAATGGTGAAGAGGACCTGGTGAGGTTCAGACATCAGAACGGGGGAGAAATGGGATCTAAGAAGCTTTGAACGTGGCATGGTTGTTGATCTGAGGTTTTCTGAAAGGGGTTCCAACCCGGTACTACAAGGTGTCCCTAATAAAGTGGCCGGTGAGTGTAAGTACATTCACTGAATCACAGGTTAACTAAGATTACTTTTGTTTTTTTAATTCACAATGTAAATACAAGTGTATTCTCATATGAACTACCTGCGTTCCTGTTGCTGCCATGACACGTGAATTTCCTTGGATAGATAAAGGTCCATCCTATGTTTAACAAATGGTAGAAAATGCAAATTTGTTCTAAAAAAAACATCAGGAGAAACACACTGCAGCTATGCCAATATTAAAACTGTACTTGGGCACATTTGTGTTTTTATATTTGCATATGCAGATGAAGAACCATCATGCGCCTCTTCACACTTTAACTTTCATTTTATTTTTTAGGGACCACATCTGCAGCCAAGAAGAGGAAAGCTGCAGCTGGTACAAACAAGCAAACAAACACACACACACACACACACACACACACACACACACACACACACACACACACACACACACACACACACACACACACACACACACACACACACACACACACACACACACACACACACACACACACACACTTTTGTCCAAATTAGATAATATTTACGCACAATTGTTCTGCTATGTGGATTATTATTTATTTAAGGAAAGTCAGATGTTACCAATACATGTCTAATAGGTTTTTGGATAGATTTAAGTATTTTAACCGTAATTAAGGCCTTATTTTAGACCAATCGGATCAATGCGTTTGAACAACTCTAAGGATCTCCTAAAGAGGGATCATGTGCAGGTGATATGATTATTTAGAGCCTCTACTTTCACAGGGACCAAACCTGCAGCTGACTCAGGAGCAGCGACTAAGAAGAAGAAACCTGCAGCTGGTAAACACACACACACACACACACACACACACACACACACACACACACACACACACACACACACAGGGCCAGCCCTAGACTTTTGGGGGCCCCCTCACTCTAGCGCGCTCTCACTACATACAACACGGAACCAACTTTTGTCTTATGATGTTAGCATAAGCACACATATTGTATAAATAAGCATGTAAACACCGTGGACCTAACATCCTCTAGGGGGGTCCTCACCTCCTCTAGGGGGGTCCGGGGGCATGCTCCCCCGGGAAGATTTGTTTTTTAAATATTGAAGTTAAAAGCATCAATCTGGTTCACTTTGAGAGCAAAATTAAGA
This sequence comes from Trematomus bernacchii, assembly GCF_902827165.1. Lineage (NCBI taxonomy): Eukaryota > Metazoa > Chordata > Actinopteri > Perciformes > Nototheniidae > Trematomus > Trematomus bernacchii. The sequence continues at coordinate 1,121,696 of NW_022987876.1, forward strand.
GATCTATGGATACATATCTCAACACCCATATGAAACAGAACTGTAAACAGATTTTTATTTATGGATATTTTACAAATCACTCCCCTTTTAAACTGTTTTGTCATATAGTATTTCATAACTGTTTTTCATTTATTCTCTCTGGCTGTCCATCTCATAATGTCCACATAAAAACTAGCTGTCAATAGGAATATCATTCAGAAGAATTATAATTTCATGCAAAAATCTGTCACAAAAAGAGGTTGTACATTTAAATTCAGGTGTTGTTATGGCAACGTCAGTGGCCAAACAGCCACATTTACGGCTGCAAATACATTCAAACATGCTGTCGACACGTAAAGCAGTGGCAACTATGCCACCATTTCAGCTGACTTTTTCTCAGAAATACTGTCACATAACATCCATATATTTCAGTGCTAGGTTGATGCTTAGCTAAGCTAACTATGAAACCCTTTAACTGACAGGACTCAGGATCAACTGTGTACTGTAAGCAGAGTTGGGTGTAACGCGTTACAAAGTCACACTGACAGACAAGAGGGGTTTCCGCCGCAGGTTTATATGTACGTAATCTGCGCGACTTGCGCATCCACATCTCCACGTGCACTGCTGCATAAACATGGCAGAGTCAGCGATAACTTTCGAGGGGTGGAGGTATGGCCATTATTTTGAGTTCGTCCGAAGAATAGACAGGAATGTGACGGTGAGGTGCAAACTGTGTCCAGGCCAGAAGCTGTTATCCACTGCTGCAAACACCACGTCAAACCTCAACAAACACCTGCAAAGAACACATGCTAAGGTGAAGCTAATAGCTAAGGACCCCCGAACCCAGAGTGAGGATGTTGTGAGTGCGCCACCGCCGACTCCGAAGCAGCACAAATTAGAATTTGGAGGACCGGTAACCAAAGCAGAGATGGACAGGCTTGTAGCATCCTTCATAGTAGAGGTAATGTTGCCCATTTGCACAGTGGAATCACCATCGCATCGTTCAGAGATATACTGCGCAAAATACAGATAGCAGGAGACAGAGGACAGCCATAGTCAGAGCTATCTGGATCAGTCTTATGCGACAATGGAAACTGAACTAAAGAGAACATTTGAAACTTTAGCAGTCTGCGTGATCTGCCTGTAGGGAGGGGGAAAACCCCCCGCAGGACTTGATACGCCCCCTTGATAAATACATTTAATTATAATGAAACCAGCTGCAATGGATCATGGATCCACCAGGGGGTGCAGTGATTAAAAAGCTGCCACACTGGAACTCATGTGAAATAAAAAATAAACAGCTGATAGATCTACAGGTATCTGATATAGCGAATATTTGTTAAGATCCATATGTAACGGATAGGATCATATTCTGTGCTAAATAAGAGACATGTAATCATTTACAAAACATCACCATGTTTTTATTTAACAAAATAATGTTGTTTAATCCACGTTGGCGTACTACAACTATACAAAAACCATCGGTTTGTTTTTTCATCAGGAAATGCAGACCGGCTCAAACAAACGATTTGTAATCATCATCCTCACGATCATTTAATGTATCATATGTTCGCCGAATTGACATGAAAGCACTAATAAATGTAGTTTAATCCACGTGAGTTTACAACTACAAACATAATCAGTTTGTTTTTATATCACATCCGACGGGAGGAAATGCAGCAGCTCTCACTACCGATTTTTAATCCTAATGTAATCATCATCTTCACCACGATCATTTATGTTTATGTTCGCCGAATTGAAAGCACTGACAAATATGAATATACTGTAGTCAACTTCATTAAAACTTTATTCACTTGCCCAAACTCAGTAATTCACTAAAAATAGGTTTATTTTTAATGAAGCCTCGTCATCTCACCACGGGCAAACGGGCTATAATATTATACTATTGTTAATAGTTTACTGTATTATTAGTGTTTAATATTACTGCTATAACAATCACACATTGAGTTCATTGTTGTGCAATGTTAAAATCAGACCGGTTTTTATTTTTAAATAGTCAGAATGAAACGGCAGCTCTCAGGTGATCAGCTGTGTGTTTACACACCTAATGGCCCATCAGCCATGGCCCCCACCCCCCTCTGAGTGACAAGCTTAAGGCCCGGACACACCAGCCTGATTTTGGGAGTCAGAGGCCGTCAGAGGCCGTCAGAGGCAGTCGGGCATTCGTGGCGCCCTACTCAGGTTTGTGTGTCCCACACCGTCGTCTCTTTACGGCACCTTTTCATACCTCCCGACGCCGATTCAACATGTTGAATCGGCCGTGTTGAATTCTTTGGTCTCAGGTGGGTGTGTAGCGGCCTTTACAGTTAGCTGTCTTTTGGCACGTTTCCACTGCATCGCGGAGCCCCGTTTAAGAGAGCTGTGACGTCAGCGGCCCGTCTTTGGTTGCGTTTCCACTTGGCCTAGTACCGGCTAGCGGGTCCTAATTCACAGTTTTTCTGGCCCCATAAAATCGTTGTTCTAGGGCCAGGAACAACGAGGCTGAGTCGGGCTGAGTATGCTAAACTAGAGAGAAAATCGCTGGCAAGGGGGCTACAACTACAACAAGATGAACATATTTGACCGTGATTTAATTGTAATACACGTTTCAAAATGATGCCGAAGTAACAACATACTGATACCGGTTAGTAAAAACCATGAATGAATGCTTTGACAAGTCTGCAGACAGACGGCAGGCGAAAAACCTTTTAAAATGCGTGTTTTCTAAATGGAGATTGGCTAAGCTAACGCAGTATATGCTCCGACCGTCCACACTCACAACAACGGCCTACAGACATAAATAAACCAGCGACTGTATTCGCCATGACACAGACAGTCTGTGGTTTGTACTTGTTTAACTTTTGTCTAGTTTCTGAACAGATATGAGGAGCTGTGAGCTTGAGTGCTAACAGCTAACGGCTGTGTTGTTTTTCTGGGGTTCTCATTGAAGATGACGTCACGGCTCCGCCTACACTGCGTTACTATAGATACTACCCTAGTTCCTAAACTGTAATGGAAATGCGCCATAAAGTGAGCCAGTCCTAACGAGGCCTAGCCATACCGAGCGAGGCCGAGCGAGGCCGTGTAGTGGAAATGCGCCATTTGTGTATTGCAACCAGGGAGAGCAGTGATGGACGCTGCCACAATGAAACTCATATGAAATAAACAGCTGATTCCTCACACACACAGTAGCCTGTTGTTTCTATGCATAAAATAGTGAGAAACATGCCTCTGGTTAATTATTATATAACTTATTTTCTCCATAAAAGCTGGTTGGTTGAAAGCAATAGAGAGGCGAAGTCCCTCCCCTTCCGGTGGACCTTCATGGGACCTTATTTCGGAAAAAGTATGTATTGAAGTTAATGGGGAGAGAAACATTATCCTTCGATCCCGTTTGAATTGAGCCACAAATTACACATATGATGTTTGTCAATTTAAAAGATAATTTTACAAGTAAAAAAAAAAAAAATGTGTCGTAAAACTGTGAAGTAACACTTTTTTTGGTGTGAAACCGCTCAATGAACTACATCTCCCGTCTCGCACCACACACCAAGACGGCCGTCACGTTGGCACATTTCACTTCTTTCTTTCAGAATGAGGCGGAAAGTATTAAAAGAGGTGAAAATCACTCCAAGTCTGGGCATGTTGAGAGCTGTGCATACACACAAGGGGAGTTAGTCGGTTCCGTAAGAGCCAGCATGCGGGACCGGGATTCTGGGATTTGTAGTCTTTCTAGTTGCATATTTTCCACTATTCATTAACCCTGAAACCCCCCTCTGTTAACAAGAGATACTGTTGCAGTCTATGGCTGCTTTTACACGGGAACGTTTGCGTTTATGCACAGTATGCGTTTTCAAAAAAGTCTTCCGTTCACATGCATTTGTTTCATTTAACGTGTCTGTTCAAACGAGACCGCTGGAAACGCTGTAGTACATATGCCGGGACTGTAAGTGGCGCTGTACTTCCACACGAGACCGCTCGAAAGCGCTGGACACGCTGTAGTACATATGCCGGGACTGTAAGTGGCGCTGTAACTTCCGCCACAAAATACACCAAAAGCAGTGAAGAAGACCCCGGAGCAGCCCCGCAGCAATGTTGCCATGGCTACCCTTCTGTTTATGCCCCGCGGTGGATTTAGCAACATGTAGTAGTTCATGTAATTCTCCATGTCCACTTGTTGCTGATGGTTGTGGTAGAGGAGCTGTAGATTTTCCACTAACATCTGTAGCATGGTCGAGCTGTAGATGTTGCACTAACATCTGTAGCATGGTCAGTAGCAGTAGCACTAGCAGTAGCTACTGACAGTAGCTACTGGCCATGCTACAGCAGTGAGCAGCAGAGGCGGGGAGAGGCGGGGCTATCGTTATTTTTTCAGGAAATATTCGTATAGAGGCGATTACACGGACTCGTTTGACCCCCCAGAGCGTTTCGTTTGCAAATCTATCCACCTTGGGACCCGTTATCGTTTGTGGGGTCCGTTTGTTACGGCCTCGTGTAAATAATAGGGCTATACGCAAGAGAAACTATGCAGATACAAGCCGTTTCGTTCTCGTGTAAATGTGGCCTAAATTGCGGACTCTTTGTTTAAAACTAATTGCCCATCGGAATGTGTGGAGAAAGTCTCCCAAGGGGGATGGGAAACTTCTGACTATTGTCACATTCTGATCGGAATTACATGCAGGGCAGCATTGCCGGTCTGACAGGGTCTCTGGAAATATCAAACATTTAATTAAAGTTTTAAAAACAGTGACAGGTTAAAATCAGAGGTGGAAGAAGTATTCCGATTATTTACCTAGGTAAAAAGATGTGTTAGAAGCAAATGTCCTGCATTCAAAATTGTCAATAGCCCAAGTGAAAAGTATTATCATCTGAAAGTAAAATGAATCATTATGTTATTAGTATTAAATACATATAATTTGTACAACTTATATTTAGAAATACTCCGTTGTAATTATTGATGCATAAATGTGTTCATCCATTCAATGTGGCATCTGCTATAATGGGGTTAATGTTAAAGGTAGGGTAGGTAAGTTTGAGAAACCGGCTCGAGATACACTTTTTGTTATATTCCATGGAATGCTCTTAACATCCTGATAGCAATGAATATCTTAAGTGCTTTGACAAAAAATCCATAAAAAAATGTCATCTGTGGAAGCCGTAATACTGTAAAAAGCACGACCAATCATCTGAGCCGGCCCGGCTAAAATAACTGGATGGCCTACCCAGTGGCGACTGGTCATTAGGGGCAGGTGTGGCACAGCCCCACCTAGTGTCAGCAGAAAGTATTACACATAATGATTACAAAAAATGCAAAGAGATGCAAAAAAAGAAATAAAAAAATATATAAAATATATTTTAAGGTCATGTTTAATCATCTGATTCGTCTGTACATTGCTGTTTTAGTCTGTGTTCTTCTAATTAGTGTCTACAGTGCCGTTTTGAGCCATGTGGGACAAAACCTGATCATGCCCCACCCTCTCACTGTCAAAGCGAACGGTGACTGTAAAAACTACACTGCGCATGCTCAGAGTATTTTTCAATGTAATGTGTGTGGCAAAAAAAAAAAGACCATAGGGGCACAGAGCTGCCATCCCCACCATACGTCATCTCACATCATTCAGAGCTGATTGGCTGTAAGTACGTGTGCCGCGAAAAGTGTGGTGTGTGAAGAGGAGACGAGAGAGCTGCAGTGACGCGTCCTAAAACCAGGAAGTAAGCTGCAAAAAAGCAATGAGGTTTCTCCATAGGATTTTAGAAAATAACTCGAAATAAGATCTGTGGGAAATGTACCTGTTAGATAATTGCACGTTTTGTTCAGCCGGATAACATCCACATGTCTACCCTACTTTTATAATTTATCATAAATCTATCGATTAGATTTATGATAGACTTTTGAAACTACAAGAAGATAAGGAGGACTTTTACAAAAAAGTAATAGAAATGTTTGTCCAGAAGGATAGGCAAATAGACTTCATCTTCAAGTCAAGGTAAGACCGCAATTTTTTGAAAATGGGATCTTACTAAGAGAGAACAATTCAATATTTAAATGATAAAATGACATTTTTTGGGTATCCTTTTGTTGAACTGTCTGTTTAAAATTAATCGAAGCATCAGACAAAAAAAGCTTTTGAAAATAATATTATATTTTGGTTTAGGTCAAAATATAATATTTGTAAACCTGAAGAGTCAGTGCCAGTGCCTCACCAGCCATGAACCTCACTGCACGTCACTGCAGAAGCTTATATATAGACATCTAAGTTTTTTGTGCCCCACCACTTTTGTACATATAAAAACGCCACTGGGCCTACCTGCCTGTCAGCCTTCCATCTGTGCACAAACTTATCTCGTGCCCTCATTGGTCATGTGCGCGTTCGTGTGTGTTGGAGGAGGGGCTCTGTAAGGAAGTGGCAGATTTTCTCCAGTTGTGTATTTTCAAATTCTAGCGATCTCGAGCCGGTTTCTCAAACTTACCTACCTTTAATGTGCTATAATGATATTACTTAATAATACCACATTACTGTATAATACGTGATAATGTATGAGTTGATTTACTTCAATCTACTGTACTGTGTACACCACAACAATATTACAAAAAATATACTGCACATTAAAGCAAACTATTGTAAAGGTAAAAGTATGAGCATAACAAATAAAGAAGTGTAAACATTATTATTATGATTATTTAATATATAAAGACTATATATTATTGAATTACAATTAAGATAATAAGATTAGATGTACTTTATTTGATCTAAAATATATATATTTTTTTGTTATAGCAGCCTGTGAAAACCATAACAAATAAGTGATTAAATGCTCTTCAGCAAACACAACTGCAGAGCTGCAAACATTGCAAACAAACTGAAGACCTAAGTTCACCCAGTTGTCTTTGTGTAGTTGTGAATGAAGCGCCATCTTATGGTTAAATCCTGTAATTGAACAAATGGGGAAATTTGGCAACGCCCTCTAGCAATTTGGCAACGCCCCCAGCCACTGGGATCCGCTGGGTTTTTGTTTGGAATCCGCTGGGTGGAGTCCTATCTGGAGTGCTACATCTGTAGCTTACCCCCGCGATTCAAAGTAACGTCAACGTAGCTGTAATTTATGCTTTGCTTACATGTTCGCATAATTGGAAGTTTACTGACATTTACATACCTTGTTTACCTGGCTCAAGTGGTGGCTCTGGGGTTGTTGTGTGAGCCACCACTTGAGAATTGTCGTCTTTTTTAAGAAATTCTTATGTCCATCTTCAAAAACTCTGAGTCCGACTGACAGTTTATTTTAAACATTGTCACAGCTCACAGGATAGGTACCTGTCAGCCAATAAGACAGTTGTTTATTTCCATTCAACTCTCTGGTTGGTCTGGTGTCTTGCCTCTGTTGCATTCACTGAACACGGGAAATTACAATCCTGCCGTCCTCTCTAGTGTCATGATGAGGTTCAGGTAAAGCACGGTTAATGTATCATATGATTGACTCAATAATATAATACATGACTTTGAGAGTAGACAATCTAGGCATATTAACTAAATTAATTAAACATACTTATCACGGCGACGGAGTACTGAGATTATTATTTTTTTTTTTGTTGCTAGGGGGCCCTTAGTGGCTGCGCGGCCCTAAGCGGCCGCTTATGTTGCTTAATGGGTCGGGGCCGACACACACACACACACACACACACACACACACACACACACACACACACACACACACACACACACAGTATAAATATTATTTATCATATATTATTATATTTATCATTTTCAGTGCGTTAAACTTTTTAAAATGTATTTGTTTAGCGGCCACGAGCAATGCAACTGACTCAGGAGCAGCAACCAATAAGAGAAAACCTGCAGCTGGTAAAAAACACACACACACACACATCCTGGTAACCGGTTCTACTACCTCTGCCCTTTATCTACAAAGCAATAATCAAGCAGTTCTTCTCTCTCCAAAGATATTTATACTTTTATTATAATGTAGTCTAGCTCCAGCCAGCCGTCAGCATTCACCCCCATGTTGTGGTTCTTCTCTGAGGACTTTATTACATGTGACACGTTTAAACACACGATTCCGCAAGTGTTTCCGCACACGTTTCCGCAAGTGTTTCCGCAAGTGTTGCCGCACGTGTTTCCGCACGCGTTTCCGCACACGTTTCCGTACACGTTTCCATACATGTTTTCTAGACACGTTTCCGCACACGTTTCCGTACACATTTCCATACATGTTTTCCAGACACGTTTCCATAAACGTTGGACGAGAGCTTGGCCTGGGCCAGTTAACCACGTTCCCGTACACGTTTCCATAAATGTTTCCGCACACATTTTCCGCACACGTTACCGCACAGCAGCAGCTCCAAAGGGGCGTGGCCAGCAGCAGCTCGGTTACATTTAAAAGGCCAGAATCAGCACTTTAGTAACAGGGCTGAAATAGAGGGGGATGAGGCTACAATGATCTGTTTGGTATTTTGAGCAAAACACTTCAGAGACATGTTTTGTATAGATATGGCCCTATAATATATTGTTCAAATATAGCATAATAGGTGAGCTTTAACTCTTCTAACCCTAATTAAGGCCTTATTTTAGACCAATCGGATCAATGCTGTTGAACATCTCTAAGGATCTCCTAAAGAGGGATCATGTTCAGGTGATATGAATATTTAGAGCCTCTACTTTCACAGGGACCAAACCTGCAGCTGACTCAGGAGCAGCGACTAAGAAGAAGAAACCTGCAGCTAGCTCACACACACACACACACACACACACACACACACACACACACACACACACACACACACACACACACACACACACACACACACACACACACACACACACACACACACACACACACACACACACACACACACACACACACACACACACACACACACACACACACACACACACACACACACACACACACGGATGAGTAAGTTAACATACACCAGATGGTTTTGGTATGTAATTATAATAGGGTTTTAATAAAATAACACAAAGGCATACAACAAAAAGGGAGCAAAGGTAACCTAAGCTAAACAAAGAAGCCAAAAGGGCGCAAGTCTACTGCTAATAACAGAGAAAGGCCTCTAAAACATGAGCCTAGTTATCACACCTGAGATCACTTCCAATCAGCACTAATGGAAGGAGCTGCAGGAAAACACAGCTAACAAAAGAAACTAAACCCACCACTTTAAACACATATATCAACACTCAACACACGACACTAAGCACATATATCACACCAAACACAGTCTGTAGTGTCCACGACACAAGAGCAAAAGGTGTCTGATTGCAGCAGAGCCTCCCGAGTGATAATTGTCCCCAGGCTTTGTAGTCATCTCCGGAAGGTGTGCTCTGGGATTGCACGGGGATTGGAGAGCGTTGGGCCCGGCGTGCTCCAATCAGCGTCTTCGGAGGAGGACCAGGAGAAGACAGCCAACGACATTGGGGCAACCACACAGCTCATTTACATATTACACACAGCTGCAAACAATCTCAGACAGGTTAACGAGCAGACAGAAACAGCAGCTGTAACACACACACACACACACACACACACACACACACACACACACACACATAGTATACATATTATTTATCATATATAATTATATTTATCATTTTCAGTGCGTTAAACCTTTTTAAATGTATTTGTTTGAAGGATCCATCACACTCACCGAGGGATCCATCACACCCATCGACCGCCTGATGAAGATCCGGCTCAGAGGCATGAAGGACGAGCTGAAGAAACTCCGGGAGAAAAGCAAAGGTCAGAAATAACAAGAAAAATAAATACATGTAGAAATAAATCCTGCAAGCATCTAATAAACGTGCAGGTTAGTTTGAAAATAAATAGTGTTCAGTGACACTAATACCCGCTCTGGTATTTAACATTTAAAGGAATATATATTAACCTTACATAGCATCTGTATACACATTCACTGGCCACTTTATTAGGTACACCTGTTCACCTGCTCGTTAACGCAGATATCTAATCAGCCAATCACATGGCAGCAACTCAAGTATTTCAGAAAGGGGTTCCAACCCGGTACTACAAGGTGTCCCTAATAAAGTGGCCGGTGAGTGTAAGTACATTCACTGAATCACAGGTTAACTAAGATTACTTTTGTTTTTTTAATTCACACTGTAAATACAAGTGTATTCTCATATTAACTACCTGTGTTCCTGTTGCTGCCATGACACGTGAATTTCCTTGGATAGATAAAGGTCCATCCTATATTTAACACATTTTTGGCATGGCCGGATGCAATCGGTCGCTTCGGTGTCGGGAAAATCAACGAAAACGGAAACTGTACAAATGCCGCAGTTTTTGCGTGGCTGTGTCTTGAAAGCCCCCCCCCCGTTGATGATTCACGATCGTCGGCACGCTGATAAAATACTTTTTTTTTAATGGCACTTCATATCAAAAAGGTTGCCGACCTCTGGCCTAGTAAGATGCTCCAGAACTTACCCCACTGCGGATGGTGATACTGACTACTCGCTTGTTCTAACCCAGATGAACATGCCTAAACGAAAACCTACCCCAAGACAAAAAGAGAAGCCGCGCCTAAACACCGCAAGAATTAAGTGCGCAGAAAATGTCATAGCATTCCGGAAGTCGTTTGCAAAAAAGATGGCTGCAAGCAGTACCGACACAGGACCAGAAGAGAACTGGCAGAGCCTGCGAGCTGCTATGCATGACGCGGCTACCGAATCTTTTGGCACGAATAGGCCGCCGCAAGAAGACTGGATGGCCAAAAATGCTGTAGTCCTGGAACCGCTGTTCGCTGCCAAGAGCGAGTCGCACAAAGTGTACAAGCAACGGGCAACACGGAGTTCTCTCACTGCACTCAAGGATGCGCAGCGTGAACTTCAGAGGACAGCTCGATTCTGTGCTAACCAGTACTGGAACAAGCTCTGCAATGACATCCAACAGGCTTCAGACACTGGTAACCTGCGGGAACTGTACAGGGGCCTGAACAAGGCTATTGGGCCGAGAGCAAAAAAGGTGTGTCCGCTGAAGTCTGCAGAAGGAGCACTGATCACTGACACAGGGCAGCAGATGTTACGATGGGTTGAGCACTACTCAGAGCTCTATGGCAAACCAAGGAGCATCAGCGACGTGGCTTTGGCCTCAACACCCAGCTTTGACATCAATGCTGAGCTGGACAACTTGCCAACCATGGTAGAGCTAGTGAACGCGCTGAAGCACACTGCAAAGGGCAAAGCTGCGGGCACGGACGGCATCCCGGCTGATCTCCTCAAATGTGACAGCTGATTACTGCCGCACATGCACAAGCTGCTCTGTCAATGCTGGCAAGCTGGCGCTTTCCCATCGGACATGAAGGACACCAAGATAATCACGCTTTACAAGAACAAAGGCGATAAAGGCGACTGTAACAACTACTGTGGCATTTCGCTGCTGAGCGTGCTTGGCAAGGTCTTCTCCAGAATTCTGTTGGTGCGGCTCCAGAAATTGGCCGCTCGCGTGTACCCAGAGTCACAGTGCGGGTTTCGAAGTGGCCGCTCAACAACAGACATGATCTTCACGGTGCGCCAGGTGCAAGAAAAGTGCAGAGAGCAAAACAAACCACTGCACATGGCGTTTGTCGACTTGGCGAAGGCGTTCAACATGGTGAGTCGGGAAGGACTGTTCGCCACCTTGCAGAAACTGGGCTGTCCACCGACACTGCTCGGGCTGGTCCAATCGCTTCACGAGGACATGTCAGCAACGGTTTTCTTTGAAGGATCTTCTTCAGACAGCTTCGCCGTTCCCAGTGGAGTCAAGCAAGGCTGCGTGTTAGCCAGGGTAGGAATTTCACGGCGGCCATGACGGCCATGGCCGTCGTTGCCCCTCGGTCTGGCCGTTATGTCCCACTAATAATTGTACGTCCTACGGCCACCGTGGCCTTTGTGCCCCTCACACTGTTAAAATCTCGAAGTTGCTTTAAAAACGTCAGAACAGTGGTTTCTGAACTGCATTATGCTGCGTTCACAACGGACGCGATATGAATATTCGCATTGCTCTAATCGCTGGAGTTTCACTGCGGCTGTCAGCTGTGTTTACTCCTGTCATTCAAACAGGACGCGCTGGAGAGGGGGCGGGGCTTATATCCATATAAATACTGTGGTAGACTCAACTACAACAACATTTACATATTTTACCGTGATTTAATTGTAATAAACGTTTCAAAATGATGCCGAATTAACAAAATACTGATAATGGTTAGTAAAAACCATGAATTAATGCTTTGACAAGTGTGCAGACAAGACGGCAGGCAAACAAACTTTTAAAATGCGTGTTTTCTGAATGGGGATCGGATCGATCAGGCTAAACTAACCTGTAGCTGCTCCGTCCAAACTCACAACAACGTCCTAAGGACAGAAATACAGCAGCGACTGTATTCACCATGACACAGACAGTCTGTGTTTTGTTCATGTTTAACTTTTGTCCAGTTTCTGAACAGATATGATGAGATGTGAGCTCTGTGTGCTAACAGCTGCTGTTTTGGTTTTCTGATTCAACGTCAGTGGCTGAGATCCTCACTGCTGTTTGGCTACCGCGAATTTGAGGCTCGAGTTGAAAATTGTTATTAAAGAGACTCTCTCACACACACACACACACACACACACACACACACACACACACACACACACACACACACACACACACTTTTGTCCAAATTAGATAATATTTACGCACAATTGTTCTGCTATGTGGATTATTATTTATTTAAGGAAAGTCAGATGTTACCAATACATTTGCAACTCAGAGATAAACATAAATCCCCCTTAAAATGTCTAATACGTTTTTGGATAGATTTAACTATTTTAACCGTAATTAAGGCCTTATTTTAGACCAATCGGATCAATGCGTTTGAACATCTCTTGCCCCTTTCACACCAACACGTTTTCAGCTCCGGCTCGGAGCTGGAGCTGAAAAGTACCGTTTTTTCCTGTTCACACCGCAGCGGCGCCGCCTCTTAGCTCCGGAATGCGGTTCACTTCCAGCTCCAAAAAATTGTCGGTCTAGAGGCAAGAGCTTCGGAGCTAAGAGGCGGCGTCACTTACGTCTCTCTTACGTCGAGGCGTGCAGGAAACTAAACCCACCTCTCCTGAACATGGGTCGACTGAAGAGTCTCGTCATGCCTGCCTACAAGCAGTAGCGCTGAGCAAATTGACTAGAAGGCAACCACACACTTTATAAAGTCAGGCAACACTAACCAGGCTTCGTGTGATTCTGTTTATTTGTACCTTACTTTGACCATCCGTTCGCTGTTATTGATCATTGTGGAGAGCAGGCAGACGTTTTGTTTTTTATTATAGCAGCTATCGGATGGAATCAAAACATGGGCTGCACAGGTTGTCATGTCCGACTATCACAAGTAGAATCATAATGAAAAATACGCCGGTAAAATGTGCCTGTAGAAAACGGCTTAGCAAGTAGTCAGTTTAGCTTCGGTTGCTATGCTAACATCACCCATGTTATACCAGAGAAACTTTCATAACAGCGTTGTGATGCCAAACAGCGTCAATTCAGACTGACACACATTCACTTAAGGGGAACTGGGGATATGTATCAGCTGCTTGTGTGACAGTCAGACAGTGAATACTTTAGAGCCGTGTGAGCTAACCCGGAGCTAACGGGAGAATACACTCCCGTGGAAGAGCAGCCAGCACTGCAGCGGTCGGTAAATGCCGCTGAAACACATTAATAAACAATGAACCACGGCACTCTGGAGAAAAGTATAAGGTTGGAGAAGTCGTTATTTAATTTAATCTGGCTTCGTATGATTAAAAGCAACACGATCATCGACCCGACGCAGTCCCCCGTTGTTGTTGTTGTTGTTGTGAGCTCCGTTGGGGAGAAAATCAGCGATGTAAACGGTGACGTCATGACGCAGCAGCGGCAGCTCTGTATGGGCTCAGAACAGTCTCATAATACACACATGCACACAAAAGGATTCACACTTGTATTTCCGGATCCACACTTGTGTTTTTCAATGCACACACAAATGTGTTCCGTTTCATATACATGTAAATAAAATCCAAACACAGAAAAAAGTTTTACATATGTATTTTTGATCCTCACATATTTGTTTTCCGTTTAAATCCCCTGAACCTGCAACACAACCCGCTTTCTGTGCATGGATCGCTGTGCATTCGTGTGTGTGTTTTTTGAGACTCCCCTGACGGTCACCCGATTCGCACTTGTAATTTTTTCTATCTATAGCCAATCAGATGTCTCCTTCATTCTAAGCCAATCACATCCCCACGAGGGTATGATTTATTGCGTTCATGACACTTCATGTACGCATTTTGCGCTGTCCGGAGCTGGGTTTCCACGGACAGAATTTATTTTACCGGACAAATTTGAAACTTACCGGTCATGTTTCAATAATAATAATAATAAGAAGAAGAATTGTGTAGCAGAGTTTCCGTTAGCAGGTAATTACCGGACTATGACCGGATATGGCTAATACGGGATCATCTATTTTCCTCTCTCCCTCCCTCTCTCCTGACAGCCCGTCAGTTTCTCATGCAGCTCGCTAAAACTTCACTCGCGTTTATGTCCATATCGATCAGATCCAGCTCTCCTGATCGGCCTTTATAGAGAGCACCGATCAAACTATTAAGAGTGAATATCGACCGATAATGACCGGCGGGGCTCCCCCCGTTGACAGTTCACTGTCTAGCACTGGCTTCGTAGTGCACTGATCGATTAGGCTAAGCTAACCTGTAGCTGCTCCCTCCACACTCACAACAACTTCATACAGACATAAACAAAGCAGCTGTATTCGCCATACAGGAAACACACATTTAAAACGGTTTTGCCTGCCGTTTTTATGTACACAAGCATTCATGAATGGTTCGGAAAGTGGCGCTGTACCGTAATAATATAAAGGCTTGTATTTGCGTGCATTTCCTGTTCGGAAAGTGGCAATGTACTGAAAGTGGAGGTGTCCTGAGATTAGCGCCTGCAGGCAGGCTCCATGGACCTGTCAGCTCCGGACAGCGCAAAATGTGTACATGAAGCGCTACGTCATGAACGCAAGAAATCTACCCTCGTGGGGGCGCGCTCATGTGATTGGCTTAGAATTGAGGAGACATCTGATTGGCTATAGATAGAAAAAATTACAAGTACGAATCGGGTGACCGTCAGGGGAGTCTCAAAAAACCCACACACGAATGCACAGCGATCCATGCACAGAAAGCGGTTTGTGTTTGCAGGTGCAGCGGTTTTAAACGGAAAACAAATATGTGAGGATCAAAAATACATATGTAAAACTTTTTTCTGTATTTGGATTTTATTTACATGTATATGAAATGGAAAACATTTGTGTGTGCATTGACAAACACAAGTGTAGATCCGGAAATACAAGTGTGAATCCTTTTGCGGATCATGAAATACAAGTGTGAATCCTTCTGTGTGCATGTGTGTATTATGAGACTGTTCTGAGCCCATAGCTCTGGGCGGTGTGAACAGAGCGGGAGCAGAAAAGGGAAACCGGAGCTGAACCAGAAAAGCTCTAGCTAGGAGCTAGAAAGGGAAAAGCGCTGGTGTGAAAGCCGCATCTGAGGATCTCCTAAAGAGGGATCATGTTCAGGTGATATGATTATTTAGAGCCTCTACTTTCACAGGGACCAAACCTGCAGCTGACTCAGGAGCAGCGACTAAGAAGAAGAAACCTGCAGCTGGTACACACACACACACACACACACACACACACACACACACACACACACACACACACACACACACACACACACACACACACACACACACACACACACATACACACACACCCTGGTAACCGTTTCTACTACCTCTGCCCTTTATCTACAAGGCAATAATCAAACAGGTCTTCTCTCTCCAAAGATATTTATACTTTTATTATAATGTAGTTTAGCTCCAGCGACCCGTCAGCATTCACACACACACACACACACACACACACACACACACACACACACACACACACACACACACACACACACTCACACACTGTAAATTATTTTTTTTTAATCTCATGTTTTTTCAGAGGTTTCCGGCGGCAGTCGTGAAACCCAGATCCGGAAGCAAGACTCAACCCTGAAACTCGCCCTGAACCCTCAGACTCCACAGGTCGAAGATGTGCTCGGCTTGGTTAGTTTTTCCCCTTCTTCATGTCTCTTCTACATCAACATGTGTCCCCTCTTCTTCATGTCTCTTCTTCATCAACATGTGTCCCCTCTTCTTCATGTCTCTTCTACATCAACATGTGTCCCCTCTTCTTCATGTCTCTTCTTCATCAACATGTGTCCCCTCTTCTTCATGTCTCTTCTACATCAACATGTGTCCCCTCTTCTTCATGTCTCTTCTACATCAACATGTGTCCCCTCTTCTTCATGTCTCTTCTACATCAACATGTGTCCCCTCTTATTCATGTCTCTTCTACATCAACATGTGTCCCCTCTTCTTCATGTCTCTTCTACATCAACATGTGTCCCCTCTTCTTCATGTCTCTTCTACATCAACATGTGTCCCCTCTTCTTCATGTCTCTTCTACATCAACATGTGTCCCCTCTTATTCATGTCTCTTCTACATCAACATGTGTCCCCTCTTCTTCATGTCTCTTCTTCATCAACATGTGTCCCCTCTGTGTAAAGAGACTCTGAACGTTTCAGGAACAAAGATTCTCTCTCTTTTTGATCCATTTATATAAAAACCTGTCTGAAAATGAGCTGATCAGATTTTGGCCACTTTATGATGTCATAACGATGTTTTGGCTTGTGTAACCATTAGCCAATCAGCAACCAAGGTAACCCCCCCCCCCCCACCTTATCACCTGAATCTCCTCCTAGAGCACCATTGGGTTCTTTGTAACCAAATCTCTCTACCCCATTCACACCAACGGTGTTTCAGGGCCGGTTCGGAGCTGGAGCTTGAAAAGCACCGGGTTTTCCTGTTCACAACGCAGCAGAGCAGCCTCTAATACCCCATTCACACCAACGGTGTTTCGGGGCCGGTTCGGTGCTGGTGCTTGAAAAGCACCGGGTTTTCCTGTTCACACCGCAGCGGAGCAGCGTCATAGCTCCGGAATCCGGTTCGTTTCGAGCACCAAAAAGTTGTCCGTCTAGAAGCAAGAACCGCTTACGTCGGAGGGGGGCGAGATTAACCTGAGCTAACAGTTAAGGCGAGTACGGCAAATACAAGTTGTAACAAGCAGTAGTGCTGAGCAAAGTCACTAGAACGCAACCACACACTTGTAAAAAAAAAAAACACGCTTTATAAAGTCAGGCAACACTAACCAGCTGTGATTCTGTTTATTTGTACCTCACTTTGACCATCCGTTCGCTGTTATTGATCATTGTGGAGAGCAGGCAGACGTTTTGTTTGTTATTATAGCAGCTATCGGATGGAATCAATACATGGGCTGCACAGGTTGTCATGTCCGACTATCACAAGTAGAATCATAATGAACAATACGCCGGTAAAATGTGCCTGTAGAAAACGGCTTACCAAGTAGTCAGTTTAGCTTCGGTTGCTATGCTAACATCACCCATGTTATACCAGAGAAACTTTCATAACAGCGTTGTGATGCCAAACAGCGTCAATTCAGACTGACACACATTCACTTAAGGGGAACTGGGGATATGTATCAGCTGCTTGTGTGACAGTCAGACAGTGAATACTTTAGAGCCGTGTGAGCTAACCCGGAGCTAACGGGAGAATACACTCGTGGAAGAGCAGCAGCACTGCAGCGGTCGGTAAATGCCGCTGAAACACATTAATAAACAATGAACCACGGCACTCTGGAGAAAAGTATAAGGTTGGAGAAGTCGTTATTTAATTTAATCTGGCTTCGTATGATTAAAAGCAACACGATCATCGGCCCGTTGTTGTTGTGAGGTGAGCTCCGTTGGTGAGAAAATAAGCGACGTAAACTGTGACGTCATGACGCAGCAGCGGCAGCACCAGTCGGGCTCTGAGCGGTGTGAAAAGAGCCGGAGCTAAACCGAAGTACCGGTTCTGAACCTGAAAAGCTCTAGCACGGAGCTTGAACCGGAGTTGCGTTGGTGTGAAAGGGGCGTGGGGAGGGGCTCCTTATTTTCATCTAAAGTAACAGACAGAGAATCAGCACTTTGGAAACAGGGCTGAAACAGAGGGGATTATGGGTAATGCTGCAATGATCTGTTTGGTGTTTCAGCCAATCAGAGACAGGCTCTGGATATATCTGAGACCTGTGATATATTGATGAAAAACTGTATAATAGGGGGCATTTAAATATATGTATTTCCACCAGACAGGATCTGTTCACACCTGAGAGTCTGATATGTAGTGTTTTATGGTCTGTATTTTATACAGTGAGTTTTGGTTTCATGTTGCACCGAAGAACTCTCAGTGACGGACCGACGTCTCGACTTTAAAATGTATATCCTTAAAGGTCTCCTATTATACTCTTTTGGTTTTGGTCAGATGGATCCATTTGGAGGCGTGAAGCTCATGGGTCGAGACTCAACCCCGAACCCAGCCTGGTTCCTCCCAACCCTGAAACCAGCCGGGTTCTTCCCAAATCCAAAGGTAGTTGAAAGATGTTGTTTTGTTTGTTAGCAAGATTGCGGAGAAACTTCTGGCCCGATGTTTCTGAAACTTGGTGGGAGAAAGAATCTAATGTTGGAAAGTCTTTGGTACTTTTTTAAATCTGGTGTTTTATTCAGAAGGTTCCAGTCGGAGCTGTGGAGCCTCAACAGAAGGTTCCAGTCGGAGCCACACAGAAGCCAAAGGTAGGAAATCAGTTATTGTTCTACAGAAATGTCAGGTTGTTCATGATGTCGTGTAAGAAGAGTGTCCAGTAGATGTGAACATGATCAGAATGTCGTTTTTTGCACTAAAACAAAGGGAACAGTTTGGAGTATTTATGGGTTATTATTTTACTGGTCCCGATCACATTTGAGATCACATTTGAGATCACATTTGGCTGAACGATTGAACACCTTTATCTGATCATCTTTTGGTATGAATGTGATTTGTGTGTTTGTCCAGGATCAGAGTGCTGCTCCTGTGCAGATCAGGAAGATTGAAGTAATCACATTACTCCGCACCAACAACACAAACACTCACCTGAAGGTGCAGTTGGGGGGTCGTCTGCGGAACCTTTACGGAACAACTCAAGTCCTTTCTGAGGGAATGGGCTTCAAAACCGTGGAGGAATTCACCAAATTATTTTTCCACATGCTGCCTCTCACTGTGACGGCTAACATGCAAGGAAAGAGGATCCTGGAGATGAGAATGATCTGACACGTCGTTTATTATGGGATGTTTGGGAAACGCAGTTTGCTTTGGGTCACGTGGAGGGGTTTCAATCCTCTCCTTTGTACTCCCAATTACTTTTATACTAATTAAAAACATTACTGAGTGTTTCTTTTTATTATTTTGTGCTTCAATAAGTTGGTCCTTATAGTGAATATGTAATAGATTGTTTTAATAGAAGAAAGTAAATTCATGTTTTCTTGTGATAAAATATGTAATGTGGTAAAAAGATCATATATTACATTAGACACACAAAGATTGTATGGTATATAAATACTAAACTGTGAAGATAACTAATATTTACGTTTTGACATGTTAAATATAAAATGTTGATCTTTGATCCACTTAAATGTCTGATCTAGGATCCTGAGATCCATTGCTTTTGTTTGTCTCCACCACATTTGGGGTTCGCGGGTAATTCCCTCACTTGAGTAAATGTACGTGATAAAACACAATTTTCACTCTTGTGATAATTTCTCCCCATCTGAAAGGAAAGGGGCGTAACATGTACAACTGTTCTCACAGCAGTTTAACATAGATATTAAAACGCAGAGGGGGGGGGGGGAGAAGTACTCAGATCTTGTATAGTACTTCTACTTTAACTCAACTATACTTGAGTAAAAGTAGAAGTACTCAGGTCTTGTACTTGAGTTAAAGTAGAAGTACTCAGATCTTGTACTTGAGTAAAAGTAGAAGTACCAGAGTGTAGGAATACTCTGTTACAGTAAAAGTCCTGCATTCAAAATGTTCCTCAAGTGAAAGTATAAAAGTGTTATCATCAAAATATAGTGAAAGTAGCGACAGTAAAAGTAGTCATTGTGCAGATTGGTCCATTTCAGAATAATATATATGATATGTTTTATAATGATTGATCATGAAAGTGTTCTCAAAGCTGGTAAAGGTGCAGCTAGTTTGAATGACTTTGTATACTGCAGGGTAGCTTGTGAATTTACTCCAGGTGGAACTAAAGTCTGATTTAACACTTGATTAGATTTCATATCATTCATCCACATCTGTGAAGTAACTAAAGGTATTAAAAAGTGTGTGGCTGTGGATAGTGTGCTGGACTTTGAATCAGGGGATAGCAAGTTCGAGTCCCACTGCAGTCAGCATGTCGTTGTGTCCCTGAGACACTTCACCCCAAATTGTCCACAGTATTGAATGTGTGTTAGTCGCTTTGGATAAAAGCGTCTAACAAATTACATGTAATGTTAATGTAAAAGAACACCATTTACCTCTGAACTGTAGTGGAGTAGAAGTACACAGTAGAAGATTGAAGTAAAGTACAAGTACTTCAGAATTGTACTATACAGTACTTGAGTAAATGTACTTAGTTACTTAACACCTCTATTAGTGAGATGTCCTTCTAAAAGATGCTAAATGTGACGACGACAGAAATACACCTGAACCTCCACTGAGAGGCGCCACCGGTACATTTTCATTAGTTTTCAACTAAAATACAGGAAATACAGTTATATATTACTGCTTACAACCCCTTAAAAATAAACCATAAACCTAATGTATAATACTCATTGTTTTTTACACTTTTATGGACTATGTTCCCCCTCAACTTTAATTAAGTCAAACATTGAATCATTAATAAGTTAAAACAAAGAAGAAACAATATTGTAATACAAATCCTCAAAGATAGGATGTAATTTATTGATCCCAAATTAGGATATTGTTTTGTTAAAGAAGCATTTTAACAATGTATTGTACACAATTTAAAATAAATTAAATACATAAATAAGCAAAGTAAATATATGTACACATCAACAGTAGAGAGAGATATGTTAATAAAATACCCATCAAAAAGTCTCAAAGTGTTATGCTTGTTGCAGAAAGTACTTTTATTATCAACATGTTTACACTTTCATTGTTATTGCCCTTCTCTTCCAGGCATTACGTAATGACACGACTCCGCTCTCTGATTGGCTGAGCTGTCTGTCACTCTGCTTCGCGGCATCCAATCAGAACGCCCGTTTCAGGCACTCACAAGCTGTGTTGTGTCTCTGGAGGAGGTGGAAACAATTGAGGAAAAATAAGTCATTTAAAGACATATTAAAATGCAACTTTGTACAAACAAATAAATATAAAAAATACAATAACAATATGAACTTGAAATATAAAATGGAAAAAAATATTTTATTAAAATATTGAGTCAGGGAGACTATTAGGTTATTTAAAGGTCTCCTATCATGCAAAAGTCACTTTTTGATGTCTTTTATACATCAACATGTGTCCCCGGTGAGTCAGGGAACTCACGCAGCGTCAGAAAATAAAACCCTCTCTCTTTTCCTCCGTACCCAAATCTCTAAAAACGGGGAACAACGGAGCTGATCCGCGTCCGATATGACGTAATATCTGAAATGTGGACCCACGGCCCTATCAGAAAGTTGCTATCAGAAACAATGCCCGACTGTTTTGGACGTAATATGGTCGGTGTTTACATTAGCATCGCTAACACTCAGAGCTAACCTGTACTGGAGAGCATGTGTGTGAAGAAGCAGGAAATAAAAAGGAACTCACCTTGTGGTATAACCGGCAAGAGAGAAAGCCTTTGAGCTCCATACTGTTTCAGAAAGAATCCTTGATAATCCATGATATGGCGTTTCATCACGGCAGTATTTAGTTTAGACAGTAGCTGCCGGGTCCCGCATGAGCTCACCCCCCTCCTTTTAATTTTTTTAAAGCTTTATACCCCAAATCAGCACTTTTGAAACAGGAAGTGAAATAGAGGGATATGAGCCATGGCTAGAATGGGTGATCTGTTTGGTATTTTGAGCAAAACACTTCAAAGACATGTTTTTTATATATTTTTATATATCTGAGACCTATGCTATTGCCTAAAAATAGCATGATAGGTGACCTTTAAGACATATATTTGAGGGTAGATCATTCCAGTCCACACTCCAGTACAGTAGGAAGGTGGAAACATTTGAGGAAAATCTTTAAAAAAGAGAGAAAATGTATTTAAAAAAATAAAAAAATATTCAAATCCAACTTTGTACAAAAAAGATTATATGAAAAATACAATAAAAATATGAATCTAAAATGGAGAAATAATAGCAAATATATAAACAAAAATATTGGCATGGGATACTTTTATATTATTTAAGACAACAAGAGAATAAGAACAAATATTTATTGTACTTGGGGAGGCTGTGGCGCAGTGGCCGAGTGCGTTGGTGTTGGGATCGGGGGAGCACAGGTTCAAACCCCACTGCAGTCAGCATGTCGTTGTGTCCCTGGGCAAGACACTTCACCCCAAATTGCTCCTGTGGGGATTGCCCACAGTACTGAGTATGTAAGTCGCTTTGGATAAAAGTGTCTAACATGTCATGTAACGTAATTGTGGGTTATCTGTCGCCACTTTTTAATAGCGGGTGGCTGTTCCTGCACATGAACTTTTTCATTTCTCAAAATAACAAACATTAATCCTATGGTTAGGGTTAGGGTTATTTAGAGAGTCTGAAAAAAGCTAAAAAAGTGGCGACAGACAAGTAACGTATTTATTTTAATTTTATATTTTGGGGGTTGATAACTCCGGTCCCCGCTCCAGTACAGGAGGAGGGGGAAACATTTGAGGAAAATGTTTTAGAGAAAAAGTATTTAAAAAATAAATAAATGAAAAAAATATTAACATCCAGTCTGATAAAAAAATATATAAAAAATACAATAAAAATATGAAATTTAAATGTAAAATGGAGAATTAATAGAAAATATAAAAAAAATATATTTGAGTGATTCTATAATTTAGGGTGCATTTCACATCAACAAAACAGTACAAAGAAAGTGTTCTTTCTCAATAGAACAATCAGTGGTTCAAGTTAGTATATTCTTCAGTGTAACATATCCACTAGTTGCAAAGCTTAAACATTTTTTTATTTTATTTTATTTTAAGGGAAAGGATGTTTTCACTACTCAGTTTGTCAACTATGTTACGGACAAACTTGATGTCATTACAATCATTTGATTAAGTCCTGCACTTCAAGTAAAATCACATTTGAAAGGCTCTTGAGCAGGGGTCTCCAACCTTTCTTCATCTGAGAGCTACTTTCAAAAAATGAAAGTGGCCAAGAGCTACTTGCATCACATCGCTTACATTTATTCACATAGCCCTCATCAGTTGAATTAAGCTATACTTTTGTACACGTGTGAAATTGCAATACCTAAAGCTTATCAAAAATAAGGTCCAAGAAAACGAAGATTTCTCACATATTATTATGGCCCACATAATAAGTACATCACTGAACATTCACATAAGTGTCCTTAATCACCACCTTACAAGCATTTCACTCTTTTGTTAGTGAGATTAATGGCACTGCATACAGTCCACCATAGAGGTGTATGCTGGACCCACTTAGGTTCACTTAATAGAGTCATTTAAATGTTCATCAGTCGGTCTTGTTCTGTATTTAGATTTCATTCATGTCAGAAAAAGCTGCTTCACAAAGGTATGTAGAACAGAACCAAATAAAGCAGACATTTTCAGTGCTGCTTGGTGAATGTTCTTATAGTTTTCTGGGTCTACAAGGCTCCAGAAATGTTGTGAGTTTTGCTGAGACTTAAGCTGAACATTATTTTGGAGATCTCCACAGGATTGACACTGAACAGTTGTTCAGCCATCTTTTTCTTCTTCTTCTTCGTCTTGACATTAAATTATAAACCATAATAAATCAATTGTATAGGTCTAGCCTCCCTATATCTGTGTGTGAAAATGGTTCCATCCTCAAAAACAAAAAACTAATACTTCTGCAGTCTAGCTGCAGCTTCTAGCAACGGTCTTCTGTTAAAAAAAAGACACACATGACTTGAGTCTGAAAACAGCAGGATTATTTACAATAGCATTATAAAAACAAAAATAGTGCATGTGGGTGCACACTTACATTCTCTGTCTTACTGTTACATAAATCCCATGAATGTATGAGATTAAGTTAGCTTCATCATATCTCAATCAGTGATTAAGTGAATAATAAAGTTTCTATCGGGTCACTATCAGCCTGTCACTCATTATTTTCAGGGAGGGGGCGGGGTTTGGAGGAACGGAGAGGAGACGGTGATCGCGGAAGCTTTCCTCCTGCCTTCACAAACTTTACACAAGTATTTATCAACTGAAAATAGCAAGAGGACATTCATACTCTGCAATCCAAGACTTGATTAAATTCACCAAAAACCTGACATGACGATAACGAGTGTTTTTCAAAAAACACAAATCCCTCCCTGTGTGTCTCTGAGGCGCAGCGACAGGGCCTGATTCAGAGCGGGTCATTCTGCTGTTAGTTCTGGACTCGTGCTGGTGGAGAAAGCAGACTGCTCCGTGTGTGTTGTCGCTGTGCTGCTGTCACGTCTGTTCCTTGATCTCTGCGTCACCGACCATTTGATATTCGTGTGACAGAAAAAAATCTAAAATAAAAAAACGTTATTGTCCAGCCGCGGCCGAAAAATCAATAAGCAACCTTACTACGCTATAATCGATAATCGAGCGGCGAGCTACTGAAAAGCTGCCCGCGAGCTACCGGTAGCTCGCGATCGACGTGTTGGAGAGCCCTGCTCTTGAGTCTATTCTACCATATATCCAAAGATTTTTTAAAGTTTAAAAAATAATTGTATTAAAGTTTTGTTTTTTCATGTGATATGTTCAGCACTGTCATTAAGTTTAGGGATATTTTGTATTATAAAACTACCATACAGGCAGTGGCGGCCGGTGGTCTTTTTTTTTGGTGGGGCTCTTGACGTACCGTAAGTGACCTACCCGGGGGGTCCGGGGGGTTTCCCCCCGAAAATTTTTTTCGAGAAATGACCCCTTAAATGATGACTTCTGGTGATGTTAGAGGGGGGGGGGAAAGGAGAAATCGAGGCTTAAAAATATGAGAAGACTGATCAATACCTCCATAATCTTCAGTGTGGAAAATATTATTTATCAACCTGAACATCTACTACTTTACCAGGAATTTGTGTTCTCAGAACTGGTCTGTTTTTTTCTTTCTTAAAACTGTTCATGTTTTATGAACCAACACCTTCACCAAGTAGCTTTACAGTGAACTGCATGTGAGATATAAAATTAATAGCATCTTTTCAGTAGCATTAATTATAAATATTTAAGTGGTTCAATACAAGTCACTACAGCATTTCAAACTGAACTGTGAATAAATGCAATTTAAAAAAAAATAACCACAGCACAAAATGTCATAAATTGTGTTTTTTCTTTGTTTCTCTGAGGATTATTTACAAACAGGCTTATTTACATATAGCAATAACTCAGAAATGAAAAAGCTACATCGTCTAACACGAACAACCAGTTAGCATAATGATAATATATGTGTTATGTACAATGTAACTGGCAAGGCTAGAGCAAGAAAGAACATAAAGTTTGCAAAAGGTTTAAATAACTTCAAGTATCTGTCTTCAGATTACGTGGAGGTTTTAGTCCGATGGGAAGCAGATTTTAAGCGACACCGAAGATAAACCAAAAATGTGGTGGAGCTGCAAACCGTGTAGTGTTGCTGGGACAGAACAGGAGCTATAACCGTTGGAAAATACATCACAGACAATGCAACAAACGTGGAGACAGAACAATCACTTCTGTGATAAATGCCCACTTATTAATAAACTTCTAACAACCATGGGAAACCTCCTCTCTACATATAAAGTGATATCCAAGCATGGGAAACAAAAGACAGCATTTACCTGTTTGCATCCAGCTAGCCAAGCCTTTCTTGTGTACCAGCTACTTGTGAAGCCTCGTGTATAAATGTTGTCTTTTTCACGAGATTGCTGCGATATATTCAAATCGGGTTGGTCCGGTGCAAGGTCTTTAAGCAACAATTTATCTGCCAAACTTCTCCTTTCGAAAGGATTGGAGATTAGCTCTTGAACAGAATTAGGCGGGGACCGAGGTCCGGAGACTCCACCTGCACACGAAGCCATCCTCATCAACTACTGCGTCAACCGGATACGAGTCACTGTCCAAACTACTCACAGACTGCACTGGGCGCTGACATTGGCGCCCGGTGACCGTCATCTTTGACGACGCTGATTGGCTGAAATTATATTTTCGCGGCATAGTTTACACGTTACAGATAGCAACAGTCAGCTGCTGGTGGCTGCTGCTGCACTGGTTGAAGGCTCCTCTCTTAGCGCCCAGACGAGAGAAGGTGCATGGGCAAGGCCA
Source organism: Trematomus bernacchii (assembly GCF_902827165.1). Classification (NCBI taxonomy): domain Eukaryota; kingdom Metazoa; phylum Chordata; class Actinopteri; order Perciformes; family Nototheniidae; genus Trematomus; species Trematomus bernacchii. The sequence continues at coordinate 1,148,146 of NW_022987876.1, forward strand.
GGCAGGAAACATGTGACTTATCAGTAACTTTAGACATCGTAACACAATTTTAAACGAGATTTTATTGTAGATTATACATTTTACTGATACCAATTATATAATATTTACCTTGTTCATTAAAAATAAAAATAAAAACATATATATTTTTTTAAACATTTTTTTTTTTTATTTTAATTTTAATTATTATTTATTTTTATTTTTTTCAATATGGGAAGAGGTGGGGCGGCGCCCCTAGCGCCCCTATGGACCGGCCGCCACTGCATACAGGTCATTTTGATAGTTTTAAGAGATGTCATGTAAAACTCCAACCTGTGTAGATATACATTATACTATAAAGGATATCAGAAGCACTATTTTAGATATTTTAAATTTGAAAAAATGAGGTGCAACATAGTTGACAATGAAAGTCAAACATTTGACGCAAATAAAATAGTTGACTGGACATATTATTAACCATCAGCACTATGTTAATTTCAAGGCAGAAGTGCAAAATTCCATTGATAATGATGTGTAATGACATCTACATGTCCTACAAATTGTCAACTAGGTTACCTGTCAACTAAGTTACTACAGTTATTACAGTACTGGGTAACTCAGTTGACAGGTAACTTAGTTGACAATTTCCCTATTTTGACCCATCACTTCAATGGTAGGCCTTGCTTGGATGACCACATGTCATTTTCTTGAACAGGTTAACATCACATTTGAACATATAATTGAATTAAAATCATTAAACAATTGTAAACCATAACAATGTACGTAACATTGTTGATTGTCAATGAGTATATTAATTGACCATGTGCTATTATACATAAAATATTGTAAAAAATTAGAGGACAATCACCACAGTGTGTTCAAAATGTCTGCCAAAGAGGAACATGGCATCATGTGATGCTGGTGACATGGTATTGGGACAAACCATTTTTGAGTTAAAGGGGGGGAGTTCTCTTAGTAACATAGTTGACAGAACTTTTGCGGACATTCATATATTAAGATATTTTAATTATTTAAAGGAGGAAATCAATTAAAAAGATGTTATTATTCTTTAGTATTTAGACTTTTAAAATAAATGAATACTTTTTTTTATTTACTTTAATGGTTTTTATTCATTATTTTGAAACCAAGACACCCTCAACTGAAAAACGGACAGAGCAAAAATTGACAATTTAAGAACATCATGACACATTTCAAGCTAAATAAAGCATAGGATGCACATAATGTTTGTGTGATATTATAACATGCTTTCCAATAATAGGCAAAATATGATATTTTTGAAGAAAATACTTAGAATAATTATAATTATCATCAATGGACATCAATGGACATGGAATGTACCCTAAATTGTAGAATCACTCATTTGCCAGGAAGATTATTAAATTATTGAAGACAAACAGAGTTAATAACGACATTTTAAAAACGAATTTTATTTTATTTTTGGGGTAGATAATTCCGGTCCACCCTCCAGTACAGTAGGAGGCAGTAACGCGCCTTTTCCGCTGGTTTCCACCCTCCATACCCCCGTCAGAAGAAGAGGATGTGTCTCCGGGGTCCAGCAGCAGAGCTCCGGGAGTCCACAGTCCGATAGTAAACATCCCATCACGGTGGCTCTTCTGGAGGAAAAGAACCGCAGTAGCTGGGAGCCATGAGCCGCCCGTCCTCAGAGGGGGCAGGCGGGGGGAAACCAGGCGCGGTGAAGCACGGAGGATCCGGAGGTCCTGCCGCGTCTGCCGCTATATCGGTAGCCGCCGCCGCTGCAGCGTCAACCGGCGTTAGCTCTCTTCCTGGACCGGGGACCTCCGCCGCGGCTCCTTCTTTCTCCCTCACCGTGGGCGGTCTCCAGTCCCCGGAGCTCACGGCCCTGTTTGAGTGCCCGGTGTGCTTCGACTACGTGCTGCCGCCCATTCTTCAGTGCCAGGCGGGCCACTTGGTGTGTAACGCGTGCCGCCAGAAGCTGAGCTGCTGCCCGACGTGCCGCGGCCCGCTCAGCCCCAGCATCCGGAACCTGGCAATGGAGAAGGTGGCGTCCACTCTGCCCTTCCCCTGCAAGGTGAGAGGGAAACAGAAGGGAGAAACACACACCTACAGACACACACACTCTCACAAAGACATTCACACACAGGCAACTTCCTCATTCTGCGACACACAGGTACGTTCGTGTGCGTACTGTGACGTCAGGGGCTCCATACAGAACCAAAACAAAGTGAAGTTGTATTTTTTACTTTTTTCACGAGTGATTTAGTTTGAATATTTCTCAGCATTGTGATGATTGCTTTTATTAAGAATTATTATTTATTATTAATTTATGTATTATTATTTCTTACACACACACTCAGACACATACGACTTTCTCATTCTGCGACACACAGGTGCGTTCGTGTGCGTTCTTTGACGTCACGGGGCTCCATACAGAACCACAACAAAACCTTAGTTTGTCTGAAGTTGTATTTTTTACTTTTTTTTAGGAGTATTTTAGAATACATATTTCTTACCTTTGTTATCAGTGATTTTATTTAGAATTATTACTATTTAATTTATTATTATTTCTCTATTTTTGGACATGCTTAAAACCAGTGGTGGATTTTCTCAGTAAATGAATGCTGGTATTTTTAATATGTGTTTATTTACATGGTATTTGTATTTGTTTACAATTATTATTCTGGAATTTTGACTTTCCCCATGCGATGAGATTAAAGAAGTACATTAGATGTTCTCTGAAGAGTTGGCTCGTCATAAGGCTCCATTATCTTTCATTGTTTATGTTTTTAATGACCTGTTTTCTCACAGAGTTAACAGCTATTTTCTTAAGACATTTTCCAACCTTTATCTGAAATCATATTTGAGTTTTTTGCTAAATAATTATGTTTTTTTTAATCATTTTTTACAGCAAAAAAAGTTATATTTTCTTCTTAATCTCAGTATATTTGAGTATAACTTCACTCCACCAGCTTGTACATAGACCGGAGGCCAGAGGCCTGTACTACGAAGCCGGATTTTCGCTTAGCAAGCTAACTTCAGGGTAAACTCTGGGTTTCCAGTCCTACAACGCTGGTTCTCTTCTTAGCGGGCTAGATCTCCATGGTAACTTATGCTGAATGGCTAACCTGGGGCCTATACTACGAAGCAGGATTTTCGTTTAGCGAGCTAACTTCAGGGATTTCCGGTCCTACGACGCTGGTTCACTTCTTAGCGGGCTAGATAACTTATTCTGAACGGCTAGCCTCCGGAGCAGGATAGGTTCCAGGAAAAAAGCACTGCCTGCTGACCAATCAGAGCTCAGTGTGCGGAGTTTAAAGCGATCAATTCATATGACAGGAGAAAGGAAATACAGTTTAAACTGCCGTTGCAGGAAAGACGGCCGGCCAAAATCACCGACTGTGAACGTGAAAATGAATAGAATATCCCCTCCCATCTTCAGAGCAATCTGACTATTATAACATTAGCGTTAAGAAAGCTTACTTAAATATCTGCCACAACATAAGTAACCGGATCAAAGTAACATTAAGTACAGTCTGCGGCACTGTGAGTGCAGACGTTGATGTGTCCCATTATCATTCATATCATATCACATCATAATGTATCATATATTTCCTTATCTGAGTCAGCTTCTTGAGCCGTATCTGGCCGTGCAACACTCACAGTGTCACATACTGTATGCAGAAGTATTATTTTAAGCAACACATTAAGTTGACGAAACACTCGAGTCAAATGTAATTAAAGTCAGATCGTGTCTTGGACGGGGCAGTGATATCATAAACCTGTTGATGGACGCATTCAAACACTTTTTCTTTTACCAGCTGTATTCACCTTGCAGGTGCAGCTATGTGGCTTTGATCCTGGATAAAGTGTTTAAGTCATGGATGTTTAAAGTTTAACGTCTTCATATTTGTCTAATATTAGTTGACTTTTCATTCAGGAAGTATGACGCTGCGCTGTCAGTACGCTTGTCCATGTTTGTGATTGGTCGATCACTCCAAATACCACCCCTTTTATGTGAACGCGCACCTAACTAGATAGGACACGGCTGGCTTGAGCGATCGAGTTGATAGCCAGCGTCGTAGGACCGTTTAGCGAGAGCGGGTTTGTTTTGGATTAAGTCAACCGGCTAACTCAAACATATCCAGGTTATGTTGAACTTGATTCGTAGTACAGGCCTCTGGTCCAGAGCAGGTTAGGTTGCAGGCTAAGAGATCAACTCAGTGAAAGCACCGCCTGCTGACCAATCAGAGCTCCGTGTGCGGAGTTTAAAGCGATCAATTCATATTACAGGATAGAGGAAATACAGAAAAACTGCCGTTGCAGGAAAGACGGCCGGCCAAAATCAACTGACTGTGTGAACGTGAAAATGAATAGAATATCCCCTCCCATCTTCAGAGCAATCTGACTATTATAACATTAGCGTTAAGAAAGTTTACTTAAATATCTGCCACAACATAAGTAACCGGATCAGAGTAACATTACGTACAGTCCGCGGCACTGTGAGTGCAGACGTTGATGTGTCCCATTATCATTCATATCATATCACATCATAATGTATCATATATTTCCTTATCTGAGTCAGCTGAGCCGTATCTGGCCGTGCAACACTCACAGTGTCACATACTGTATGCAGAAGTATTATTTTAAGCAACACATTAAGTTGACGAAACACTCGAGTCAAATGTAATTAAAGTCCGATCCACTCGTGTCTTGGACGGGGCAGTGATATCATAAACCTGTTAATGTACGCATTCAAACACTTTTTCTGTTACCAGCTGTATTCACCTTGCAGGTGCAGCTATGTGGCTTTTATCCTGGATAAAGTGTTTAAGTCATGGATGTTTAAAGTTTAACTTTAGCAGATAAATGCATCTCATAAGAAAGCGTGTTAAAGAAGGGATTAAAGGACCGTAATAATGCAGAGTATGTGTGATAATGTGGTGCAGAAGTCCGGATCACGCCTCTGATTGCATTAAAGTTGAAGTGAGCGTCTGAGGCCGACTGAAAGACGAGCAGCGAGAGCAAAGAGAGCCGAGAACACACTCAGAAAACACACAAATAAATCATAAACACGCATTAACATAAAGGGATTTCATGTATTTCATTTAGTCCCTTCATATTTACACACATGACGTTATAAATATCATCTTCTTGCACAAGTTGACTAACATTTGACACTTGATTGGTTGATTTAATGACTGCTCTGTAACACTGAGACTCATGCAAAAGCAACACTTTAAATCTGGTAATATAGTCAAAGTAACCAGGGGTGTTTGTAGAAAGATAAAGTATGAGCACTGTGTCTCTGATCTTGTTTATAAGATATATTAATTATCTGAGAACATGACGCCCATATACAAGATGTCTCCTGACGTAAACAACAACGTGACGTAAACAACAACGTGGCGTCTGAGCTCCATAAAAACAAAGCTGTCTCTGCCGTCTGACGCTCTGTTTGATTCTCATATTTCTGGAGGAATTATACAGTTTATTGACACACAGAAATATTGTTTTCTGGCATCACTTTAAAGGGGACCTATCATGCAAAAGTCACTTTTTGATGTCTTTTCTACATAAAGATGTGTCCCCGGTGAGTCGGGGAACTCACGCAGCGTCAGAAAATAAAACCCTCTCTCTTTTCCTCCGTACCCAAATCTCTAAAAACGGAGGAACAACGGAGCTGATCCAGATGTGCGTCCGATATGACGTAATATCTGAAATGTGGACCCACGGCCCTATCAGAAAGTTGCTATCAGAAACAATGCCCGACTGTTTTGGACGTAATATGGTCGGTGTTTACATTAGCATCGCTAACACTCAGAGCTAACCTCTACTGGAGAGCATGTGTGTGAAGAAGCAGGAAATAAAAAGGAACTCACCTTGTGGTATAACCAGCAAGAGAGAAAGCCTTTGAGCTCCATACTGTTTCAGAAATAATCCTTGATAATCCATGATATGGCGTTTCATCACAGCAGTATCTAGTTTAGACGGTAGCTGCCGGGTCCCGCATGAGCTCAGACCCCTCCTTTTTTTTATCAATTTTTAATTTCTTAAAGCTTTATACCCAAATCAGCACTTTTGAAACAGGAAGTGAAATAGAGGGATATGAGGCATGGCTAGAATGGGTGATCTGTTTGGTATTTGGAGCAAAACACTTCTATATATCTGAGACCTATGCTATTGCCTACAAATAGCATGATAGGTGACCTTTAACATTTTACGGGAAAGATCTGTATTTTGTTTTCCCGGTGCAGACAAAACCCTGTAATATTATAAATGTTGTTCGATTACCTTGTGGCATTCAAGGAAATTCTGATTTTAAAAGTGTGTGTGTGTGTGTGTGTGTGTGTGTGTGTGTGTGTGTGTGTGTGTGTGTGTGTGTGTGTGTGTGTGTGTGTGTGTGTGTGTGTGTGTGTGTGTGTGTGTGTGTGTGTGTGTGTGTGTGTGTGTGTGTGTGTGTGTGTGTGTGTGTGTGTGTGTGTGTGTGTGTGTGTGTGTGTGTGTGTGTGTGTGTGTGTGTGTGTGTGTGTGTGTGTGTGTGTGTGTGTGTGGTGTGTGTGTGTGTGTGTGTGTGTGTGTGTGTGTGTGTGTGTGTGTGTGTGTGTGTGTGTGTGTGTGTGTGTGTGTGTGTGTGTGTGTGTGTTGGATGTGCTCCTCTGAGTGCTCATCAGTGTGTAATTGAATTAGGGTTTAGGCCTGCCTCCAGATTTCTGATTTATTTTCCTCATGAGTTTAATGCTGCGTACAAAGATAATTTGACTTCATGATGGGAGGAATTAGCAGGTTTTTAATTGAACGCTTTCAATCAAATACATCGTTCTCATGCCGCTGCATCAAAGTATTCACTGCAGTAACTGTGTTTCACCAGGAGGGGGCGCTCTTCTGACTTTCTTCAAATGTTCAAAAGCTCTTTATTGTTCTCATACTGCCTGTGCTGCAGCACCTCATTTCACCCTCTGTCTGAAACCAGAGCCCAGTCTGCTCTGATTGGTTAGCTGGCCGGCTCTGTTGTGATTGGTCAACCGCTTACAGATGTCCCGCCCCTTAACCTATCACGTACAATGTGTTGGAGCGCTAGCCAATAGGAGCGTGAGTGGAAAGTGATGTGACTGCTCTGGATGTAAACAAAGGAGTCCAATGGAGGCACATCTGTTTCAAAGATAACATCTTCTCTGCGTTCAGTGTGAACACAGCGTCAGAAAGAAAGTGAAGGTCATGAGTGAATAAAGGCAGAACACACACACACACACACACACACACACACACACACACACACGTGATGTAAACACTGCAGAGGAGAGACTACAGTGTGAGTGTGTGGACAGATGCTGGGAGGAGGAGGAGCAATACTCCCCCTTTATTCTCTCTCTGCTTTCTTTCTCCCCGCCCCCACTCTGTGTGTGTGTGTGTGTTTTCAGCAGAGTGTGTGTGTATGTGTGTGTTAATGCGTCTCCGTGTTGCTGGCTGAATGTTTTGTCCAAGAGACGTTCACTGACAGCAGAGTGTGTGTGTCGCCGGTCGCTAGGTTGGACAGTCTGATACACAGCGGAGTGTGTGTGTGTCAGTGTGTGTGTGTGTGTGTGTGTGTGTGTGTGTTGGTGTTCTCGGTGCCTGGTCTCGTGACCACAGAAGAAGAAAACAGTTTTTTTTCCCCTCTCTTTCTTCTTCTTCTGCTGCAGCAGGAGAGAGAGAGCGGAGCTGCATTACTGCTGGTACGTGTGTTTGTGTGTGTGTGTGTGCTGATTGATTATGTATTGGTTGTTGTTGTTATTTTTAGCACCTTAAACACTTGATTATTGATGAGTTTCTAGTAATAGATTACTCGATCGTCACCTAAACAATAGACTGTTATGATTGTGATATTTAATTGTATTTTCTAATATTTTTTTCCTGCAGAAATGGAAAGTGTGTTTCTGTTTTATATCATATTAACGTGAATATATATATATTTAAACATTCAAACACATCCTTTAAGATTCTCTTTTCTGATATTTGATAAACCAAAAAGCTGCAGTTTTGTTATTCGTGAAGGATTTGTTAGATTTAAATGTAACTCTTTAAGGTCTTTAGTTGTGTAAAACTGTAGTCAAGTGTCTCCTCTCAAATGGAGTCAGCGGGTATCTTTGTTATTGTTTAGAAATAATGAGAAAGGTCCTTCGTCTCCAAACATACGGCATGTTGTGTCCTGTCTGAGGTATTCATGATGAGAGCAGAGCAGCTGGTGTTTAGTTTGTAAAAAGACATGAATTATTAATTAAATGTTAAAATTCTTTATCATTACCCTGATTTAAGACGAGATATTGTGTTGTGTTTTGGAAACCTTATACTTGCCAATAAACCAGATATATTGTTATAATACCCAGCCTTAATTAATACCTAATATCATAATTCAGAGTTAATTGGACATCATTTCTGCCTCAGATTTAACCAGAGCTGCTATATTAATTGACTATTTAATAAAAAAGGCCGTATGATTTTGCTTCTCGTCCTCGTCGGTGTAAAAAGGATTTATTTCCACATGTGACGTGATGTTTTAATCTCTGATATCTGATCTCCACGTGTTCCTGCAGTCTGCTCAAACAGCTGCTGCCTGATCTGTTCCTACGGAGAGCGGAGAGGGACAAAAACATAAAGAAACCCTCGAAATCTGACCCTGGATTAAGGACACAAACCAGCGTGTAGCTCTGGAGAGAAACGCCGCTATAGTCCACACCAGTACCAGTGGAATCAAACGACTTTATATGCCAGTTTAATACCATTTAAAAACGTTAAAAAAGGCATTAAAATGTGAGAATAAATAAACTTAATTTATCTAGTTTACACACTAATCTCTTGCTAACGATGTCGTATTATCACGGAAATAATGGGGTTCGTTGACGGGTAGATTGTGAGATCACTGCGTTTAAGACTATTTGTATCGTCCATGGCATGCCATAAACCAATTACTGTGACATTATCAGGAAACGCCATCAACTTGGTGTCTGTAGTCTGATACGCAACCACAGCTCATTTTTTTATTTAACCAGATGAAAACATTGAGACAAAATCTCATTTACAATGCTGACCTGGCCAAGAAGGCAGCAACGTTACACATTATTACACATAACACAGACATATAAAATACAGAGAACACAACTAAGTAAACAAAAAGACGAAAAAGCAGTCACTACATTGTGCACATTGGGACAGTAAGAAAGGTACACTACTTGTTACTGTAAGAGCAGCTGGTGGTGAGGACCTCAGACAACTTCAATTTAAAACTGGCTATTGAGACAAGTGCCCTCAGTTTGAGGCGTGATTGAAGGTCATTCCAAGACCAAGGACCATAATAAGAAAGACTCCTTTTTCCAGCCTCAGTCCGCACAGCAGGAACCTGGACCCGTATCCAGGCACTGGGTCTGAGGTTGTGAGAGTCACAAACTGGAGCAAATCTGACACATATGTAGAGTGGAAGCTTACCTAAAGTGGCTTTATACATTAATAAAAACCAGTGCTGCATCCTACGCATAGTAAGTGAGGACCATCCAGTTAGGCTATACAGTGTGCAATGATGAGTCCTATAGGGTGCATTTGATATGTATCGCAGTGCAGCATGGTAGAGTGGGTCAAGTTTGGCCTAATCAGGTGCTAACTAACGTTTGTGGACTCAGAGTTTGTAAGTAATCCCGGCCTGTGTATATATGTGTGTGTGTGTGTGTGTGTGTGTGTGTGTGTGTGTGTGTGTGTAGTGTGTGTGATGCTGTGCCCGGTCTCGTGCCTGCCTCTCCTCCGGGAGTTGGGTCAGTGGCGTTGTCTGCTCGGTTTTCCCCGTCACCATGGCGTCGCTGCAGCTAGCACCGCGGGGCTAACGGCCAACAGCGGACAACAGCAGGGGTCAGAGGTCAGGGGCGGCCGACCAATCGGACACAGCAAACCGCTGACGGGCAGACAGGTGAGTCCGCAGGTGACCAGGCTCTCCTGCTTCAGTGGATCTGTTTGTTGTTGTAGGGAAGAGTCCAATAATCTCTAGGAGTGTTTTGATTTGATCGTCAAACGAACCTTCAAAATGTCGCTAACAAGAGTTTTTTCCACGAAGCGCTGTGTTTGAATCTCTCTCAAAAGAGTCCTCTGTGCTGAAACACTGAGATCACCTCCGTTACTGTGATCACAACATGAGATCTGAATTCCCTTTTTATATATTCTGTTTCTCAGTTTGCGTACTCCTGTGGTCTAGAAGTTGAATGTGGATCACTTCTTTATCCGCCCTCTTCGCTAACAAGCGTTTTGTACATATGGGTTTATTCAATATTCAATACTTGTGCGTCCGGTTCATTTTATCCGATTATTGAGCAGTTTGTTGTGATTTGCTGCTGCGTACAATACCATTGCTTGCTGGCTATCTAGCTAACAGGTGTTATTGTCACTTCCTGTGAGGGCACGGCAGCCATGTTGGATTTGACTCAACGCTACACGGTCAAAATCCACGCTCTGCTTCAGTATTCAAAATGTACGACGTGCATTGAACTAACTATGGGAATTGAGACAACAGTCAAACCACTAACTAGCTAGCTGCTAGCTCGCCCACCATTTCATTAAAACAGGAAGGAAGTGGATACGTAATAAAGCCCACCTCCTGCTTGATTTGATTGGTTGCCAAGACCAACTGGGACAATGACCATCTGAAAAGTTAAGAATATTTATATTTTAATTAGTTTTATGAGCAGGGTTTTGTCTGCGCCGGGTAAATTACTTTATCTTATCATATATCAGCCATCTTATGGAAACAAGACAGCAAAGAAGCTATTTAAAATAATATCTTTCAGGACTTTGAACATCAATGTGTGCCTTTGGTTGATCCGTACATGATATCCAGGGTTTTGTCTGCACCGGGTAACAGGAGCGCTGCGCCCTCAAACCAAAAGGCTGATTTTCCCCGTAAAATGTTAAAGGGGACCTATCATGCAAAATGCACTTTTGTACGTCTTTTCTACATGAATATGTGTCCCCGGTGTTCCAGGGAACTCACCAAGTGTCAGAAAACACAACCCTCTCTATTTTCCTCCATACCCAAATCTCTAAAAAAGGGGCTGCAACGGATCTGATAAAAACTGATCCAGATTTGAACACTGTCCTGACGTCAGGACGGTGGCGCTACGGCTATTGGGCCAACTCCACCAATCAGGAGGAGACAGACACGGCCATTGCCGTTCGAAAGCGCTGGAGACGCTGTAGTACATATGCCAGGCCTGTAGGTGGTGCTGTTCTCACATAATCTGCCCTTGCAGAGCAGAGCTAAAAAAAAGTGCAAATTGAGCGAAATGAGGCATGGCTAAAATGCATGATCTGTTTGGTATTTTGAAAAGAAAAAAGTATAAATATGCCTTGTATGGGTATGGTCCTACACTATATTATTCAAATATAGCATGATAGGTCCACTTTAAGTGATGCCAGAAAACAATATTTCTGTTCCTCAAAAACTGTATAATTCCTCCAGAAATCTGAGAATCAAACGGAGCGTCAGACGGCAGAGACAGCTTTGTTTTTACGGAGCTCCGACTTCACGTTGTTGTTTACGTCACGTTGTTGTTTACGTCAGGAGACATCTTGTTTACTGGCTTCATGTTCTCGAGATAATTTATATATCTTATAAAGAAGATCAGAGACACAGTACTCGCACTATATCTTTCTACAAACACCGTCTTAAAGATGCTACTGCTCAGTCCCACAGGAAGACAATGGTTTCAGCTGTTTATTTCCTAAATACAACGTACCCCTCAATCTCTGAAGATGGACAAGTCATACTGTTATTTAAACGTATTTGAGAAGCGTAACCCAAACACACCACCTGCCTCTGAGCTTTCAAACTAACCTTGTCGATAGCAACGATATGCAGCGCTTTGATTTCCTATTCACACGTTCTCTGTGAGCTCAGTGGTTTAACATCGCAGAGTTTAAACCGTACAGGGTGACGGGTCTTCATCTGATTTAGAAATGACTTCATTATCGATCTGAAACAGACTCCTGATATTCTCCTGGTGAAAAATGAAGCACGATGGAGGAATCCTTTTACCTCTAATCCATTTACACACACACACACACACACACACACACACACACACACACACACACACACACACACTCACTACACTCACTCACTCACACACTCACTCACCTCACACACTCAGCCTGATTGGTATTGATCGTGGTGAGTTTATTTCTTGCTGGGTTTCAGTTTACAGGAGGTTTTAGTTTAAAGTATTTTAAAGGTCTTTGTTAAATGTGAGAGAGGGTCTTCTGTCCTCCAGCAGCAGCTTGTTGTTCTTCAGGAAGCTGCTGAATATTTAATCAGACAAACAGTGAGGCACACACACACACACACACACACACACACACACACACACACACACACACAATATACCACATCCGAAAGGCCAACACTCTTGAATCCTTCAAAAAATCTCTCAAAACTCACTTATTCAATGTAGCTTTCAAACTGATCAACAACCCTTTACTCACACTTGGATAGGACTACTATTTATGTTTTGTTTTTCTTTGTACTGTTTCGGATTTTATGTAAAGTGCCTTTGAGCATAAGGAAAAGCGCTTTAAAAATCCAATTTATTATTATTAATATCACAGTATCCACACTGACGGTTGCCCCTTTCCACCAGTTCTTCCTGTTTCCACCGCAGTGGGGCCAGCTCTAATATACCTTGATACCGTATCTAGGGAAGGTCAATAGCCATAGTATAGGCTAGTATAGAGGGCGGGAGCATTGATCCTCCGATTAACGAGCGTTGGGGAATACCGGTTTGAAACCAGCCACTGCGACAAACCATTGTGTCCTTGGGCCGAAGACACTTCACCCTAATTTGCTCCTGTGAGTATTGTACACAGTATTCACTGCTACATGTCTGATGTGTGTAATATGTAATGTGAAGCGCTATGATTCAAGATTCAAGGCTTTTATGGTCATTTGTACATAGCTACAGTGTCAATGAACATCTTTGTTCACAGGCTCCTCCAACAGTGCAACACAATAAAACAGATACAATAGTGCAAGTAAATACAAATAGAATAGAGATAGGGCAAGATTTGAGCATTTGGAAAAGCGCTCTAAAAAATGTAATGAATACTTATTATAATTATTATTATTATAACGTTGGAGAAGACGCTCTTTAATTTAATCTGGCTTCCTATGATTTAATAGCAACATAGGCACCGACTGGATGCAGTACCTGATGTTGTTGTTGTTGTTGTTGAAAATCAGCGAGGTAAACAGTGATGTCATGACGCAGCACCAGTTGGGCTCTGGGGCTAAAAAGAAGGACCGGTTCGGATCCAAAAGAGCACAGAACAAAAGTAGTTCCAGTTCAGAGCTAGTGCAGATTAAGCACCGGTTCTTCCTGTGTACCTTGATGCCATACGGAACGTAAATAGCCATAGTATAACGTTGGAGAAATCGTTATTTTATTTAATCTGGCTTCGTACGATTTAATAGCAACACGAGCATCGACCCGACGCAGTACCCCACTGTTGTTGTTGGTGGAAACACAGCTGGGGCTTAAAAGAAGAACCGGTTCAGAACCAGTAAAGCACGGAGCTAGAACTGGAAACATTACCCCCTTTCAAGATTCAAAGCTTCAAAGCTTTATTGTCATTTGCACAGCAGCTACAGTGTAGATGTGTCAACGACAAACTGAAGTCACAGGCTCCTCCCACAGAGCAACATGTATGTAGGACATAGACAACAAATACAACAGATAAAATAGTCCCTGTCCCTCCAAACCGTGATTCCTCTCATATTTATGGAGGAGAGGATCAGACAGCATCACTAAAGACCCCCCCCCCCCCTCCGGTCTATCTGTTGTTCAAGATAAAAGAGGGGGGGGGGGTTGGGGGATCCTCTCTGTGACCTTCAGCAGCGTCTCATGATATTTGAGCAGAAATCTGAAGCCATAAATATATAAATAATATCTGGATAATTTACATTAATAAGGAGTGAATTATTAATCGTGATGTTTCTCAGCCGGACAGAGGAGGGACGCTATTAAAACTGCCATAAATGTATTTGGGCATTTCACTCTTTTATTTCCCCCAGATTAATAATCCATTTTTATGAAATTTGGGGAAACCGCAAAACAAATTATTATTACATATTTTTATAAAATAATAATTTTAAATAATGTTTGGAATTAAATATTTAATTACACTTTCCCTTTTTTAAGTTTTGCATTTATAAAAAAAATCAGTTTGTATTATTGCATCACCTATTAATTGCCTTACCATAAATACAGTACATGCATTCAGGTACTCTCCGTAGTGCTATAAGTACACGAGCGCACCTATGACTCGCGCGGGCGTGACCAACAAACAGAAACGTATGGACATAGGTTACTATATAAAAAGTGTGCAAATGTATTGAGTATCCTATCCATGTGAACATGTTTTAAGTGGGGGGTGGACCTCACATCCTTTAGGGGGTTGAATGACACACAGAGACCCAGAAGTACTTGTACTTTACTGTATCATATTATTTCGATGGCTTTATTGTATGATTAGTATGACAGATGAACAAATCGTTCCAGTGCGTTCCGGCAACACTACACCCCTGGGTACACTACATGCAGCTGATGGTACCTGTGTAGTATATTAACCTCATATATCTTCCCCCCCAGTTCTCGTCGGCCGGCTGCCTGCTCTCTCTGCACCACAGCGAGAAGCCTGAGCACGAGGAGGTGTGTGAGTTCAGACCGTACACCTGTCCCTGTCCTGGAGCCACCTGCAAGTGGCATGGAGCTCTGGAGGCTGTGATGCCTCACCTGATGCACGCCCACAAGTCTATTACTACACTGCAGGTACACACACACACACACACACACACACACACACACACACACACACACACACACACACACACACACACACACACACACACACCCCTGATGCACGCCCACAAATCCATCACTACACTGCAGGTACACACACACACACACTCACACACACACACTCACACTCATGCACGCTGCAGCTCAGAAACATTGCTTCCTCACTTCTGGTCCCCTGGTCTGTAAGTCAATGGTTTTCTGGATGTGTTTTTGGTTGTGAGCCTGTAAAAAGGTCTGTTTGACTCAAACTGACGAAATGTTACCGCTCGTCTCCTCAGGGCGAGGACATCGTGTTCCTGGCGACGGACATCAACCTGCCGGGCGCGGTGGACTGGGTGATGATGCAGTCGTGCTTCAGCCACCACTTCATGCTGGTCCTGGAGAAGCAGGAGAAGTACGAGGGCCACCAGCAGTTCTTCGCCGTCGTTCTCCTCATCGGAACCAGAAAACAGGCGGAAAACTTCGCCTACCGCCTGGAGCTCAACGGGAACCGGCGGAGACTCACCTGGGAAGCGACACCGCGTTCGATTCACGACGGAGTTTCTGCGGCAATTATGAACAGCGACTGCTTGGTTTTCGACACGTCTATCGCTCACCTGTTCGCCGACAACGGGAACCTGGGCATCAATGTCACCATCTCCATGTGCTGAGGTAAAACAAACTGCTGTAGTAGAGACGATTTCTATCGAGATAGATGGAAGGAGTGAAAGAGGTTTTGATCGCTATGGACAGGACGTTCGGACGCCGATTCCTCGAAGACAGGGATTCTTTTTTTCCCCGTTCTCCATAAAAACTGTGGATGTTTTAGAGCTGCAGAAATATACCATATACGTTTTTTTTTCCCGTGTTCGCAATATTCTCTCCGCAGACTGAGAGTGGGACTAAAACTGGATGTTTCAGAGCTGCAGAAATATACCATATACTGTTTAATGTATGGAGGGAGAAAACTGCCAAAATAACAAATACATAAATAATGTTAAGTTGATAATATGCCGTTAAATGCATTAAAAATAATATTAGAGGTAAGCAAGGATTAATTGATGAATATGATATAAGTTAATATTTCTGTTTACATTTTTTATTTGCAGTTTAATTAGTTCATTTGTTATCTGTTTTATTTTTTTATTTTGGCAGCTTTCGTCCTCCGTATTTGCCCGACCAGATATGTTCATTTTCACACTGTACCATGTCTCTGCTCTGTATGAACTATAAAAACGAATCCATGGGATCCGGATTTTTTCAACGTGTTTTAAACAATTAATAATAAAGGACAATATTTCCTCATCAGGCGTTTCAAACTCTCCAAAATAAAGTGTGAAATATAATAATGAAATACGGGACAACTTAGAGCGTGAAGCAGAATAATGTGAACACGTTTATCAAACTCTTTATTCTCAGATGAAAACAGAGACTCTGTTTCAGCCGCCAGCGCCTTAACTTTGCTACCAACCTCTTCCTCCTCATCCTCCTCTTCCTCCTGGATTCAAACACTGATGGACGGACGGTTTCCTCTTTATGGGGTGCAAATGATAATCGTCTGTAAACCTTTGTGTAGCATCGGAGCAGAAGAGGAACGTCAGCAGAAACATCTGGAACCTCACCGGGTTTCCTCTGAGTTTAACACGCCATAAAACACGGGTTTAAAGTCAGATCTCTAATTCTGAAAACAACATATGAACTCCACATTCAAAGGAATACAGTTTAGAATCAACATGAACAACAGAGACTGGGTTTAGTGCCATTTGGAGCACATTTAAAGGTCTTTAGCGATCTTAAAACGGGGCAAAGTCTGGATGTAAAATACGTTTTATTTGGTCTTATAAAATGCTACCTGGTGCATGGGTGTGTAAATGTCGAATTGGAGAAGAGAGGGTTGCATATATTTAAAAGTGTGTTCAAAAAGGTCTGCAGAATTTGAAATATTTAGAAAATGTCTCTATCATTTGATAAAAAAGCTCAAATATATATTTGGGAAAAGTCTAAATTTACTGAGCAAAAAGTGAAGAATATTTTGAAAAGAAAAGTCTTAATATTCAGAGGAAAAAAAGGGAACAATTATGAAAAAAAAAGTGAATACAAAATGTAGGTACACACTCACCTGATGCACGCTCACAAGTCCATCACTACACTGCAGGTACACACACACACACACACCTGATGCACGCTCACAAGTCCATCACCACACTGCAGGTACCCACACACACACTCACAAGTCCATCACCACACTGCAGGTACACACACACACACTCACCTGATGCATGCTCACAAGTCCATCACCACACACACACACCTGATGCACGCTCACAAGTCCATCACCACACTGCAGGTACACACACACACACCTGATGCACGCTCACAAGTCCATCACTACACTGCAGGTACACACACACACACACACCTGATGCACGCTCACAAGTCCATCACTACACTACAGGTACACACACACACACTTTTTCACAATTAAGAGAAAAAAAGTGAATAATTTTATACCTAAAGCTTAAAAATTGTCCGAAAATTCAAAATTTGGTACAAAATCTACTACTTACTAAATTTCCTGAAAAACAAAAAAGATGTAATATTTTGGTTTAAAAAGTCTGAATAATTTGAGACATAAATATTTTATTTGTAATCGGAGTTATTCAGGTGAGGCGGTCGCTAAGCCTGATACGGTCTTAATTGGAAGGAAAATGTTTACCTATATAATTGATTTGAATCAGTTATCTCAATTATTTTCCCCCAAAATCCTGACATGTTTCTTGAAATTCTGTCTTTTTCCTCAAAATTTTAAAATTCTGACTTTTCCCTCAAAATGTTAAAATTCTGACTTTTCCCTCAAAATGTAAAAATTCTGACTTTTCCCTCAAAATTCAGAATATATTTTCCACTACATCGTAATTATTTACTCTTAATTAAACGAGCATAATGAACCCAGAGGAAACTCCGTCCTCTCTCTCTCTCTCTGATCATCGCCTTTACAACCCGCCGACTTTCTACGAGATGTTTTAAAATATTGTAAATGAAGTTAAAACGAACATTATATTTTATAGAAACGAAGAGACTGCGACGTTTATTGTGTTTTGTTCGATAACGATGTACAGATGTTTTACTTTTTTTGTAATGTTTCTGATGTTGTTGATTCTGATTCATCAAAACACAAACTAATGCTCACTTTTGACCTTTTTATTGGATAATAAAATCTGAATTTAGTGAAAAAGACTCCAATTAAAAGTAATTAAAATATAATCCTTTAGTTAAATGTATTTGGGATGTTTACATTAGTCTGATCAAAACAACTCATTTCAGTCGTGGCAGATCAGCTCCTGATGAAACGAGGTTATTAACATTTTATCTGTTCAGTATTTCTGTGATGTTTCATAATAAACGGTTGCAGTTTATTTCTGTGTGAATCTGAGCTTTAATCAATTCTACATCACAGCAGCCGACCAGAGTGTCTGTGTGTGAGGAGCTTCACGGATTGGTCCATTTGGGTATGGGCACGTCACTGTACCCAGGAAGAAAAGGAGAAATGTCCAACGAGGCGTTCTGGGGCAGCATAGACAGGTCTTTTCTGTGTTAGAGTTTTACTCGCTACAGGGTGTACTTTGAGGGTGTGTGACTCTGCAGACCGTTTACATGCAGAAAAACCTTCATAACACACAAGGGGACAGGTAATAACCGGAAAAGCATGACATGGGACCTTTAACGCTTTATACCCCAAATCAGCACTTTTGAAACAGGAAGTGAAATAGAGGGATATGAGGCATGGCTAGAATGGGTGATCTGTTTGGTATGTTGAGCAAAACACTTCATAGACATGTTTTTTTATATATTTGTATATATCTGAGACCTATGCTATTGCCTAAAAATAGTATGATAGGTGACCTTTAAATATTAATCATTTAAAACCTGATTCATAAAAACACCACAGCTGAAGACGTTTTTTTTCTTTTATTACAAAAACTGAAAGAATACAACATTTAACTTGAATTGTGTGACTGAAGCTGAGAGGATATCAGTAATGTTATCCGGGTGTAATGCACACTGCAGCCTCTAGAGGAAGACATTCTTCCACAAGTAACAACATGAAGAAACACTAAAAAACTACAGAATCCTGGAGAGTCAAATGAGAATTACAATTATTTTCTCTCCCGTGTTTATGCTATAAAAACAGCACAACAAATGAAACCGACAGGATAATTGTATTAAATTCTTTAAAAAATGCAATCTGTGAAACAAATGCCAGGGTGATATTTAAAGTTTTCCACCTGGACATTCTGGTGTAGTGCTGCACTACAGCCCCTTGTGGCTGTATTGAGTATTGCTGCACTTCAGCCCCTTGTGGCTGTATTGAGTATTGCTGCACTTCAGCCCCTTGTGGCTGTATTGAGTATTGCTGCACTTCAGCCCCTTGTGGCTGTATTGAGTATTACAACAACAACCTAACAAAAACGAATCACACCGATTTTTCAAACATTACTTTTTGTTTTTGTAATTTACAGATTTAATTTAAAAAAAATAGTTTACAGATGAAATTAAAAAAAATATATATATATTTTTCCCAAACTTTTTCAAAGATGACTTTTTTTTGGATAAATAAAAAAAGATAATCTTGAACATAATAATAAACAAAACAATTTTACATCCAAAACTTTCTAATATTCCTTTTATAAAATATGATATGTCCAGGTTTAAACTGCTATCCTCATTAAGCTGCATTAAAGGAATTTAGTTTCACTGTTCATTAATCTGCCGAGTAGTTTCTCCAATAATCTGTTTGGTTAATAAAATGTTGTGACTTTAAACTTTGATTGGGATGTTTTTGATAGTTCCTGTTGAGTTGGCAGTCTGTTCTGGTCTAAAAGAAGAACCAATGATTCATGTATCTAGAAAATATTTACGGTGTTTTCAGTTTGATTCTATTCTCTTTTGTTAAAATGATTGATAGATAGAATGGGAGGGATGAAACTCTCTTTAATAGTCACACATGCAGAGCACACAGTGACATGTGTTCTCTGCTTTTAACCCATCCTAGCACCAGGAGTCTAGCACCAGGAGTCTAGCACCAGGAGCAGTGGGCAGCTAGTGTACAGCGCCCAGGGAGCAATGGGAGTGAGGGGTTGTCCGGTGCCTTGCTCAAGGGCACCACGGCAGGGCAGGAGGTGAACTGGGACCTCTCCAAGTAGCAGTCCACACTCCATATTTAGGTCTGGTCGGGGACTTGAACCGCCGACCCTACAGCTCACAGTTCAAGCCCCTACTGACTGAGCCACTGCCGGATCAGACTGTACCAAAATAAAAAGGCTTAGAAACCCCTGCATATTGTTGGTGTTTTGCGGCACATCATAAACATGTCATTCCCTTGTTTTAGGGCCGCTGACTGCTGGATGTCACTCAAACTTACATTTGAATGAAAAATATTTTTAAACTCTGTGTGTTTGTCCCGGTTTGTTCCCAGTGAAGGACTCCAGCACACAATAGGCGCCTTCACACCAAGTACTTTTCTCAGGAATAGTTCCTGGAACTCTTTATTTCCTGGAACTCTTAATTCCTGAACTTTCTAGTAGATTGCGTTCACACCGGAATAAGTCCCTGAGGATTACGCAAATGAAGCCGCTGACGTCACTTCTTCTTCTTCTGCTTTGGGTTTACTGGTAGGCCGCAAACAACTTCACGGCGTAAATCGCCAGAAGCGCCGACACCTCATCACTCCACCGCTCTCATGTTTTATTTTGTGTTGCCATAAGTTAGTCTCTCTCCGTTGGTGCGCTGGGCTAATGCTAATGCTAATAATGCGAGCAAATAAAATGGCGGCTTCACAAAACTTTTCTGAGTTTTACGGGGCGTGGTTTGCAATTCGCCCAGCCAATCAGAAATTGGAACCTTTTTCTCCCCAGGAAAGTACCACCTCTCTAGCAGGGACTGAAAAGGGGGGAAAAGGTTCGCATGAACTAGGTTCTAGTTCCAGATCTTTTTGGTGTGAACGCAAAATCCCAGGAACTATCGGAACTATTCCTGGGAAAAGTACTCCGGTGTGAAAGCGCCTAATGAGGTATTAACCACCAAAAAGTGTGTTTCTCCAACAGTTTAAGTCTCTGAACACCTTTAAAATAAGTCAAATTCAGAAGGTTAAAATCATTGTTTCAATGGTTTGTAGTGGAATAACTTTCTGGAAAATAAGTCATTTAAATGCCAAACATTTCCCATTTTTTTATTTTAGGTAGCAGCAAAACCTTTAATAGCAACACCATTTTCGATGCTAATTAACATTTAAATCTGGCTCTTGAGCGCTCTGAAGTGAAGTCTACTTCTTGCGCCAAATCCATCCATCAAATTCAATCAATTTTCGTTTGAATATCGTTGGAGAAATTTACAAAATTAATATTTGCAAAAAAATAAAGAAATCACATGTTTTCACATTTGTTTCAAACATGATCTGAAGTCATAAACACAGGAGAAAAAATTACAATAATAAGATTTTTTTATTTTTGCCCCTCCAGGCTTCCCTACTTTTCTCCATCTCCACTTCAGTGTTTACGTCTATCCTCTCTTCTTCTCTCGTTCTCTCTCTCCCTGTCTCCCTCTCTTCTTCTCTCATTTTCCCTGTCTCCCTGTCTCTCGCCCTCTCTCTCTCTCTCGCCCTCCCTCCTCCTATCTCCCTCCCTCTCTCTCTCTGTTTCTCTTCTTCTGTCGTTTTCTCGGTCGCAGTCAAACTCCCTTTTCATCTTGTGGTCTCTCTCGCCCTCCCTCCTCCTGTCTCCCTCTCTTTCTCCCTCTCTTTTTCTCTCGCCCTCCCCCCTTCTCTCTCTCTCGCCCTCTCCCCTTCTCTCTCTCTCGCCCTCTCTCTCCCTCTCTCCCTCTCTTTTTCTCTCGCCCTCCCCCCTTCTCTCGCCCTCCCTCTCACCCTCTCTCTTTCTCTCGCCCTCCCTCTCTCTCTCGCCCTCTCTCTTTCTCTCGCCCTCCCTCTCTCTCTGGTTGTATTTCTCGTAGGCGGCGTCCTCTCTCTCTTCTTTGACTCTGATGGCGGCGGGAGGAGGTGAGGAAGACGAAGAGGAAGAGGAAGAGGGGGAGAGCCTCTTCTTCTTCTCTTTCTTCTCCTTTTTCTCCTTCTTCTCTTTCTTCTTCTTCTTCTTCTCTTTCTTTTCTGGAAAGCAGAGATATGAAAATCAATCCCGAGAAATTAGTCAGCATTATGAGTTTCAAGCCCTGACATTTGAGAGCATTAGGAGACATAAAA
Organism: Trematomus bernacchii; assembly: GCF_902827165.1. Classification (NCBI taxonomy): domain Eukaryota; kingdom Metazoa; phylum Chordata; class Actinopteri; order Perciformes; family Nototheniidae; genus Trematomus; species Trematomus bernacchii. Next base: position 1,170,223 of record NW_022987876.1, read on the forward strand.
CTCAGAAATTAGTCAGCATTATGAGTCTGAAAACCCTCAAATTAGTCAGCGTTAGGAGACATTACATTTAGAAAAGAGTCAGGATTATGAGTCCTTAAAACCTAGAAATGAGTCAGCATTATGAGTCCTTAATCCCTGAAATGAGTCCTGATACTTAGAAATGAGTCAGCAATATAAGTCTGAAAATGCTCAAAATGAGTCAGCATTAGGAGACATAAAACGTAGCAATGAGTCAGCATTATGAGTCCTTAAAATCTAGAAATTAGTCAGCAATATAAGTCTGAAAGCCCTAAAATGTGTCAGCATAGGAGACTTAAAACCTAGAAATTAGTCAGCGTTAGGAGACATAAAACGTAGCAATGAGTCAGCATAATGAGTCCAGAAACCTAGAAATGAGTCAGCAATATAAGTCTGAAAACCCTCAAATTAATCAGCATTATGGGTATTAAGCCCTGAAATGAGTCAGCACTGGGAGACTTAAAACCTGTAAATGAGTCAGCATTATGAGTCCTAATACTTAGAAATGAGTCGGCAATATAAGTCTGAAAACCCTATGCATTAGGAGACATAAAACGTAGAAATTAGTCAACATTATGAGTCCCGAAACCTAGAAATGAGTCAGCAATATAAGTCCTGAAAACCTTAAGATGAGTCTGCATAATATGTCCAGAAACCTAGAAATGAGTCAACAATATAAGTCTGAAAACATACAATTTGTCAGCATTAGGAGACTTAAAACTCAGAAATTAGTCAGCATTATGAGTCCTTAATTCCTAAAATGAGTCAGCATTATGAGTCCATAAAACCTTAAGATGAGTCAGCATTATGAGTCCATAAAACCTTAAGATGAGTCAGCATTATGAGTCCATAAAACCTAGAAATGTGTCAGCATTATGAGTCCTTAAACCCTGAAATTAGTCAGCATTATGAGTCCATAAAACCTTAAGATGAGTCAGCATTATGAGTCCTTAATTCCTAAAATGAGTCAGCATTAAACACCAGGGAGATGCTAACTTCAGGTTTCACTACAGAAATACGTCGCCCCTGCTCATACTTCCTGTTTCAGGGTCAACAGGAAGTGACCTCACTGACCTTTCTTAGCCTTCTTCACGGGGATGTGGTACTGCTCCTCTTCCTCTTCCTCTGAAGAAGAGGAGGGGGGGGGAACCTCCACTAATTTGGGCGCGCAGCCTTGCTCCCTCAGGCTCTTGGTGATGTCGTCCATGTCCTCCGAGTCTTTGGGGGGGCGGTAGTCTTTCACGTGGTCGACGCGGATCGTACGCCCTTTGATCTGAAACACAACGTTTGAGTTAACACACAATCTACTGTCAGACGGGAAAAGTGAGGAAGAACCGAGTGATTCACAGAGTTTTTACTTTGTTCAGAAAGTTTTGAAGTTTTTTTTAGAATTTGGACTTTCTGAGAATTGTAACTTTTTCTCCGAATTTTGAGTTTATTTCGCAATTATGACTTTCTCAGAATCTTTTTTTTTTTTTACTATATTTTAGAATTTAAAAAAAATCAGAATTGTAACTTTTTCTCAGAATTTTAACTTTTAACTATTTTTTTTACTTTCTCAGAATTTTGACTTTTTTTTCTAAATGTTGACTTTCTTTTAAAATGTGATTTTTTTCAGAATTTTGACTTTATTTTGGAATGTTGACTTTCTCAAAATGTTCTGTGACTTTCTCTACTTAGAATTTTGAGTTTATTTCGGAATTATGACATTCTCAGAACCTTTTTATTTTTTTGACATTCTTTTAGAATCTGATTATTTTCATAATTGTAACTTTTTGTCAGAATTTTTACTTTTAATAATTTGTTAGACTTTCTCAGAATTTTGACTTTTCTACAAAATGTTTTACGCACATACGGGTTCTTCTGTCAGAGCAGAAGAACCCGTATGTGCGCTCACAGAGCTGGCGCCCCTTAAGCCCCGCCCCCCCACTCTCGGCTCGTATTTAGTCTCCTGATTTTAAATGGGAATTCAATCATTTGAGTGTTCCCAAAGCCCCGGTGTTCTGCAGTTTGTGTGGGCCTACTGTACTGTTGCACAGTTTATACTGTAACTATGTCCAGGACAAGGTATTTGGAAGTTTTGGAAGATTCATAGCTAACCACACTGAAGATTATGGATTATCTCATATTTTTAAGCCTCAATTTGTCTTTCCCCCCCCCCTCTAACATCACCAGAAGTCATCATTTAAGGGGTCATTTCTCAAAATGTTCTTCCGGGGGAGCATCCCCCGGGACCCCCCTAGTATGGTTTGGTCACCATTTCCATAGCCCCACCAAAAATATTTTCCACCAGCCGCCACTGGGGAAAAGTCTTTTTGGGCCGGGTGACGTCACGGACTGATACGGAAGTTGTAGTACCACCGTTTGGCCACAACGAATATTGGGCACAGAGTCCGGCGCACGTCCTGGGGGCTTGGTTTGACCCTTTGCAGACCATTTACATGCACTAAAGCCTATAGAACTACAGGAGAGCAGAACACCACAGAAGAAGAACAGGGCCGCTCTTTAAAAGACGTTTCTTCACCTTGATGCCGTTGAAGTTGTCCACAGCGAGGATGGTGCTCCTCTGGTCCTCGAAGCAGATGAAGCAGAAACCTTTGGACTTCCCCGTCTTCTGGTCCCGAACCAGATTAATGTTCACGATCTCTCCGTACCTGAGACACACGGGTGAACTCTATTCATTTATATCAACTAAACAACCTTAACGTTTGAATAAAGTTTTCTCTGAACGTACTGAGAGAAGACGCAGATGATGTCTCCTTCGGTCAGCTCGTAGGGAAATCCTCCTGAAGGAAACAAAAGATTATTTTGAAAAATGTTAAAAATGGAAATTAATTACGGATGCACTTATTTTTATTGGCCTATTTATTTAATTAATTTTTTTTGCATTAAAAACAGATTTTTGTCTTAAAAAAAGACAAAATAATATAGAAATAAATTAATATATAAATTAATAAAAACAGATAAAAAACCACTTTTTCAAAATTAATTAAAAAAAAAGAATAGAATAAAATAATAATCAACAGTTCCTATATTTTATAAATATATAATACAAATGAAGCTCAGCGCAAGTTCAACCAGGAAGACCGTCTTTACTCATTCATTTACCATGCTATGTTACTACTCTAAATAAATAAATCTTACTACTTTAAATAAAAGCATGGATGCAAACAAACTATCTCCAACTGAACATCATCATCGGCCCCCCATCCCGTACCAAAGCCATCCAGAATTCCAACTTCACCATTGACAGCAATACTCTATCCCCCCCCCTCACATCCGCAACCTCGGAGTCATCGTCGACAGTCAGCTCAAATTCAGTCACCACATCAATCACATCACCAGAGGCCTGTACTACGAAGCCGGATTTTCCTAACCTGGATATGTTGGAGTTAGCCGGTTGGCCCAATCCAAAACATACGCGCTCTGGCTAAACTGTACTACGACGCTGGTTATCAAGTGGATCGCTCAAGCCAGCCGTGTCCTATCTAGTTAGGTGCGCGTTCACATGAAAGGGGTGGTATTTGGAGCATTCGACCAATCTCAAACACGGACAAGCGTACTGACAGCGCAGCGTCATACTTCCTGAATGAAAAGTGAACTTTAATATTAGTCAAATATGAAGAAGTTCAACTTTAAACATCCATGACTTAAACACTTTATCCAGGATAAAAGCCACATAGCTGCATACAGCTGGTAAAAGAAAAAGCGTTTGAGTGCGTACATTAACAGGTTTATGATATCACTGCCCCGTCCAAGACACGATCTGACTTTAATTACATTTGACTCGAGTGTTTCGTCAACTTAATGTGCTGCTTAAAATAATACTTCTGCATACAGTATGTGACACTGTGAGTGTTGCACGGCCAGATACGGCTCAAGAATCTGACTCAAATAAGGAAATATATGATACATTATGATGTGATATGATATGAATGATAATGGGACACATCAACGTCTGCGCTCACAGTGCCGTGGACTGTACTTAATGTTACTCTGATCCGGTTACTTATGTTGTGGCAGATATTTAAGTAAGCTTTCTTAACGCTAATATTATAATAGTCAGATTGCTCTGAAGATGGGAGGGGATATTCTATTAATTTTCACGTTCACACAGTCAGTTGATTTTTGCCGGCCGTCTTTCCTGCAACGGCAGTTTTTCTGTATTTCCTCTATCCTGTAATATGACTTGATAGCTTTAAACTCCGCACACTGAGCTCTGATTGGTCAGCAGGCGGTGCTTTCACTGAGTTGATCTCTTAGCCTGCAACGTAACCTCCTCCCGAGGAGGTTAGCCGCTCAGCATAAGTTACCATGGAGATCTAGCCCGCTAAAAAGAGAACCAGCGTCGTAGGACCGGAAAGCCCGAGTTTTCCCTGAAGTCAGCCGGCTAAGCGAAAATCCGGCTTCGTAGTACAGGCCTCTGGACTGCCTTTTTCCACCTCAAAAACATTGCCCGTCTCCGCCCATCACTCCGCCCATCACTCTCCTCCTCTGCTGCTGAAACCCTGATCCATGCATCCATCACATCACGACTCCACTACTGCAATAGCATCCTCTAGGGCAGGGGTTTTCAAAGTGTGGGAAGGTGAGCCTCCCCTCAGAGAACATAAGAACAGCCGCGCCCCCCCTCCCAATTATTATTGCTATTATTATTATTATTGTTGTTGTTGCTATAATGCAGGGGTATGCAATTGCATTTCAAAGAGGTCCAGTACGAGAACATGTCATTAAATGCTCTGTTTTCGCTGTCTACCTTTCTCTTTTTTGAGCACGCCATTTGAAATGACTCCGACTGTTTCTCTCTTCTTGTCTCGTCTCTGTGTTTGAATCTATCGTGCTGCTGAGTCTTCTCTGATGTTACACTGCAACCTGCCTGTGAGACATAGTCCAAGCACACACTCTGTCTGTCCAACACATGTCCTGCAACACACATGCTGCAGCTGCCCAGCTGCTCACTGTTTGTAAAAGTAAATAAATAGTATTTTCATTTCAATAATGTACTTTCTATACCCTGCTTCATAAACAATACCGACATCCCTGTGCTCCTCCGAGTCTGGGGGTCCGGGTATGTGAGGACAGCGCTCGAGGACACAAGACAGGGAGGCTGCTTTACGTCATAAAGGAAAATGGCGTCAATACTTAACAACATAGGACTCAAACGCTCAATAACCTTCATTACATGTTAAAGAAAGAACATAAGAAAGTTTGGACAAGATTAGGCTGTTAAACGGGCAGCGGATCCGCTGTGTGTAGTAAGAGAGAGAGAGAGAGAGAGAGAGAGAGAGATGAGAGAGAGAGAGAGAGAGAGATAGAGCAGAGATGTCAAGAGAGGCACGAGAGATAGAGAAGAGAGAGAGAGAAGGAGAGAGAGAGAGACGGCAGGGAAGCAACTTAGATTGCAGTGCGCTCGCTAATGATTCTCTAGACGAGTGAGAGCATACGAGCTGAGAAGAGCAGAGACAGAGACAGAGCTGTGGTCCGCGGGGCTCCGCCTCCTGTCCTCACAACACTTATTATTCCCGGGACCGGACAATTGTTATTTGTTCCTACTCGGAACCGAGTTTCCCAACCCTGCCACTGTGCTGCACGTCCCGCCCCGTCTAACAGAAAGCGGCGAGATGCATTTCCTTAGGAATCGACAAGCAAAACCGAAACTAACATGTGTGGGCGAAAAACGCCACTTGTCCGTCGGACACGTCAATGGAAAGATGTACATTTGTCCGATATTATAAATAACACGTCCCGGACGATCGGATGTGTGCTTTTTCGCACACTGCGCCTCCCTGAAGCTCTCTGGCTCCCCCCAAGGGAGGCGCGCCTCACACTTTGAAAACCGCTGCTCTACGGCATCCCATCCAACCTCCTCAATAAACTCCAACATATCCAGAACTCTGCTGCCCGCCTCCTCACCCACACCCACTCCCGAGACCACATCACTCCCGTCCTCCAGAACCTCCACTGGCTCCCCGTCCGTCAAATAATCCACTTCAAAGTCCTCCTGATTACTCACAAAGCCCTCAACAATCAGCCCCCCCCCCCCCCCCTCCCCCCCCCCCACAGACCTGCTGCACCACCACACCCCTTCCCCCTACCCTCACAGACCTGCTGCACCACCACACCCCTTCCCCCTACCTCACAGACCTGCTGCACCACCACACCCCTTCCCCCTACCTCACAGACCTGCTGCACCACCACACCCCTTCCCCCTGCCTCACAGACCTGCTGCACCACCACACCCCTTCCCGCTGCCCCCGCTCATCAGAATCATCACTTCAATTAATGCTTATATCTTAATTGTATTTACCTACGAACACGAATGTCCTTGTAAAGTCAAAATAAGAATAAATACAAATAAGAATCTACAAAGTTAATGAAATAAAGGAATGAATTACAATTAAAAATCTCACTTTACGCCAGAAATCATCCACGTTTGTGTCAGGTTTCTGAGGGTTAAAGTCACAATTATCGCTTAAATTAATGCTTATTTCTTAATGGTATTTACCCACGAACACCCAGGCGCTGTCCTTGTACTCCGTGTGCCACGACACCGACTCGTTGACCCCGAGACTCGCCTCGCGGTCGTTCAGCTCGTTGATCAGCTTCACCTTCGTCAGAGGACTGAAGACACAGGAGGGTTTTATCTCTGAGTAAAGTTCACATTAACATCAGGTTTAATATGTGCAATATAATATATACCTGGCTGCTAAATCCTCAGAACTGGTACAGGACGTGTATTTTGTAAATTGTGTAATTCTTATAATTGTTGTATGTTTAATATTGTTTGTATGCATGCTTCTTAGTTAACATGAAGCTGCTCTTTTCTGCTGTAACAATGTACATTTCCCCTCTGGGGGACGAATAAAGGGATTCTGATTCTGAAGTATCTGTATTTGAAATGAAATATCTGCCATTTATTGCATGACATATTAAAAAAGTTAGATTTAAATCTGACTTCTGAAGGCAGGTTGAATCACAAGCTAGATGTATTTCATTAGAAGATGATCAGTATGAATGAACAAAGCATATGCAGTAATATGCCATTTCATGTTCCAACAATAAATCAATTCATGTGTTTATTTAATGCTGTTTTAACATTATTTTCTTATTGTATTACTTTTATGCATTTCTTCTTTATAATTAAACTAGGGGAAAGTGCAAAGGGGGATGTAATTCATGATATAATGAAGGTTTCTCATTTCATCAAATCCCCCTCCTCGACTCCTCGGTCCTCCGGTAGTGACCCGGAAATGAATTTTAGCGCGCCATGTTGAAGGACATCTCATTTCTCTAAATGCACATCGAGGACCGAGCATCGAGCGTCGAGGAGGCTCTCTGGAGGAGCTCTAACCGAGGAGACACTGATGGGTCCTCCACGGTCCTTCACGGCTCCTTCGTGGATGCATTTCCGGGAACAGAGATGTTTCAAAGAGTCGTGACGAACGGCCGGACTGATCTCAGCCAATGACAGCTCTGCATGCATCCCCTGGATATTATTTTATTAACTGCTTTCATCGCGACGCAATGTTTACAGTGAGAACAGCTGTGAGGTCCGTGCAGAAAGCAGAGCAGTGTGTAAAATATATATCACTCAGTATAACAGGCCTACTCTCTTTATTTGCTTTAGTTTAGTAGATATCTACAAACAAAGTCGAAATTTTTACTAAAACCATTTAGTGCTTCACAAAATAAAATACACAACAGCTGTAGCCTGATGATATGCTTTAGGAGCTGTAGGTGTGTGTGGTACAGTGTGTAGGTGCGTGTGGTACAGTGTGTAGGTGGTACAGTGTGTAGGTGCATGTGGTACAGTGTGTAGGTGTGTGTTACGTGTGTGTGTGTGCGCGCGCGCGTGTGGTGCAGTGTGTAGGTGTGTGTTACATGTGTAGGTGTGTGTGTGTGTGTGTGTGGTACAGTGTGTAGGTGGTACAGTGTGTAGGTGCATGTGGTACAGTGTGTAGGTGTGTGTTACGTGTGTGTGTGTGTGCGCGCGTGCGGTACAGTGTGTAGGTGTGTGTTACATGTGTAGGTGTGTGTGTGTGTGTGTGTGTGGTACAGTGTGTAGGTGTGTGTGGTGTGTGTCTGTGTTTGTGTCTGTGTGTGTGTGTGTGTGGTGACAGGTAAATAAAACGTTTGCCCCGTCATTTCAAGTGAATGATGATGAAGCTTCACAGGAAAACTCCTCACCAGACTTCATTAAAAAACAAAACAATTGTACGTTTCACTATTAACTGATAAACTACACGTGTATGTGATACAATCATAATGCACAGTGCAAGGTTATTATCAACAGATGTATAAAATGTAGTTAGAATATATCCTGAATCCGGGAAATCAAGAGAAACTTAAACAACAACAATCAAAAACAAATCCTCCTGCAGTACAACTAACCATTCTGCGCCATAACAAAAAGCACAAAACACAATAAAACTCAAATAGTATTGACTAAATAACTGTTTTATTTACGCCGAATTATTACTACACTAGTAAATATTTAATATAAGTTAACAATGTGTGTTTAAAAGTGTGTTTAAAGGCAACAAAATAAAGGAATTCGTTAATTTATGGGATTTTCTAACGGGGTTCGGTAAAGGTAATCAACATAATGACAAATTAATTATGCACAGTGCAAGGTTATTATCAAATACTGGATAAAATGTAGTTAGGATCTTCTCCTCAAGTCGGGAAATCAATATAAACTAAACTAAACAACAACAAACAACAACAAATCCTCCTGCACCAAACCAACCATTCTGCGCCATAACAAAAGACACAAAAAGGCACAAAACTCAGATATTATTGACTAAATAGGTGTTTTATTGACGCCGAATTAATGAAATGCCTCTATATATTTATTATAAGTACATATATTGTGTTGAAAGTGTGTTTAAAGCCAACAAATAAGGAAAATTGTTAAATTATGAGTTTTTTTCACGGGGTTCGGCATCGCATCTTAAACGTATGACGATACCTAAGTTATGATATTGTTATTGATATTAGTGAGCAAACATTAGAGGAATAAAACACCATATTAACGCAGAACAGAAGAGATAATAAGATATATATAGTATTTAAATGTTAAAAGACTTACTTCATGTTGAATGGGAGGAAAACAAACGCTGCGATGCTGGTAATTCTCTCAGAGACACTTCCGGGTTAATTTCCGCTACTGCTGCCACCTACTGGTTGGAAGACTGAACTACAAGCTGCGGTAAAAAATTTGTAATAATTCATTTAAAATATGATAATAATTATGGTAGTAATAACAAAAATGATGATAGTAAAAACAACAAATGAAATAATAATAATATTAAAAAACCTGACTGAAAAATGTATAATAATAATAATGCAAAAAAGACAATAATATAATTAAAAAACATTTTAAAAAAATTAAAAATAGTGATAGAACTATAATAATACACATATCGTGTACATCATATAATAATAGTAAAAAGTAACAAAAAAACAATTAAAATGAATATAACTGTTTTTGTTTTTTTTTTTTTAACATATTTTATGGTTTGTGAGCTGGGTGTGATTTTTGCATTTTATTGATTTATTTATTGATTTCTCTTGCATATCAATTGACCTAAATATGTCAAATAAAGCAGTACCATTCTTATCACACACTCCATACTAATAGTAATAATACAAATAATAATAATAATAGAGCAACTACTAATATATTAGCCAGAAAACAATCACAAGATAATCCAAAACATGATAAAATAAATAAAAATTGCACATTAAATTTAAAGTTCCAAAATAGTATTTATTTCATTTATTTAACATCTTGTTAATTGATATAAATATAAATATATAAAATAATGCAGTACCGTTCCCCTCCGGTGCGGTAGGGGGCGCTGTGGTGTTTCCCGCCATCTTCTCTGACCCGGTTTGTAAACAGCAGTCTGTCAGTTGAGAGCTAAGAAGCTACAGACATTAATATACCTTTAGAGGAGCTTTTAATGCTTTATTTAACTATTTAAACTGTCGAAATGTATCAGCGTTGATTCATGAACGTTGTTCGGATCGTATGTGAGTTATTAGCAGTTTAATTATGCTGTGATAGTCAACTTTAACTGTTAACGGACCACCGTGAGCTGCGGTGAATTAGCTCCAAATGCTATTAATGGCTAAAAACAAACGGTTTTAGTGTATTTTATGTTATTAAACTCCTCTGTTTCTCTGTGAATCTACTCAAGGTAAGTAAAGCACTAACTGGCAACTCATAACATGTTTTATTTGATAGCTCTTTATCACATGTTAACAGCTGTAACCTCCTAACAGTTTCAGTCAATGTAATATTCCCTTACTCACCTAGACAACATATACTTTATTGAACCCAATTTGTGGAAGTGTTTTCTTCACAGCAGCATTGCACACAAGTTAATGGGGAAACTGATTAAACCTCGGGGAGAGCAACAGAAGAGGGATCCCTCTCTCTATATTAGATTAGAAGCATGTATTGTCATTTATACAAGTACAACAAGAAGAGTCAAGCTACTCCTTTCAAGGTGCCATCAAAACATTCATAATAGACAATGTTGGGGAATCATTTGCTTAGATATTCAACCTTTGACCCAGTTCATCATTTTCTCTTTTCACTGTCTCTTTTCCCACGGCACTGGTCTACGGCCTGGGGTTCTGCTGCTATCTCTCTTGAGGAGGGGCAGCTTGGCTTCTGCTGCTATCTCTCTGAAGGAGGGGCAGCTTGGGTTCTGCTGCTATCTCTCTTGAGGAGGGGCAGCTTGGGTTCTGCTGCTATCTCTCTTGAGGAGGGGCAGCTTGGGTTCTGCTGCTATCTCTCTTGAGGAGGGGCAGCTTGGGTTCTGCTGCTATCTCTCTGGAGGAGGAGCAGCTTGGGTTCTGCTGCTATCTCTCTTGAGGAGGGGCAGCTTGGGTTCTGCTGCTATCTCTCTGAAGGAGGGGCAGCTTGGGTTCTGCTGCTATCTCTCTTGAGGAGGGGCAGCTTGGGTTCTGCTGCTATCTCTCTTGAGGAGGGGCAGCTTGGGTTCTGCTGCTATCTCTCTTGAGGAGGGGCAGCTTGGGCGCATCGTTGTTGCCAGCTGTTGACCGAGCACAAGCTGACATGAGATAGTTTATTGTTCAGGGACATCTAGAAGCCCTTCTTTTTAGGGACGTAGGTTCCCTGGCGCACGTTCTTTTCTATGGACGACAGCTCTAGTTAGATTCAGGGTCCATATTTGTTTAGTCTAACTTTTGAAGAATGTTGATTATTACCCTCTGAACTAGTTAAAACCTGGAACTACAGAAGAGCTCTTCAGAATTGATTGTGGCATCTCAACCGTGTGGTCAAACAGTGGCCCGTGACATGTCTTATGAATTCTCCGGCCGAAGCTCCAAATAAACCGTCAGTGTTTGCCATCAAAGCTCCAGCTCTCCTCGTGTCTCTCTGAGTCCTGACTCCATCAAAGCTCCAGCTCTCCTCGTGTCTCTCTGAGTCCTGACTCCATCAAAGTTCCAGCTCTCCTCGTGTCTCTCTGAGTCCTGACTCCATCAAAGCTCCAGCTCTCCTCGTGTCTCTCTGAGTCCTGACTCCATCAAAGCTCCAGCTCTCTCGTGTCTCTCTGAGTCCTGACTCCATCAAAGCTCCAGCTCTCCTGTGTCTCTCTGAGTCCTGACTCCATCAAAGCTCCAGCTCTCCTCGTGTCTCTCTGAGTCCTGACTCCATCAAAGCTCCAGCTCTCCTCGTGTCTCTCTGAGTCCTGACTCCATCAAAGCTCCAGCTCTCCTCGTGTCTCTCTGAGTCCTGACTCCATCAAAGCTCCAGCTCTCCTCGTGTCTTTCTGAGTCCTGACTCCATCAAAGCTCCAGCTCTCATCGTGTCTCTCTGAGTCCTGACTCCATCAAAGCTCCAGCTCTCCTCGTGTCTCTCTGAGTCCTGACTCCATCAAAGCTCCAGCTCTCCTCGTGTCTCTCTGAGTCCTGACTCCATCAAAGTTCCAGCTCTCCTCGTGTCTCTCTGAGTCCTGACTCCATCAAAGCTCCAGCTCTCCTCGTGTCTCTCTGAGTCCTGACTCCATCAAAGCTCCAGCTCTCCTTGTGTCTCTCTGAGTCCTGACTCCATCAAAGCTCCAGCTCTCCTCGTGTCTCTCTGAGTCCTGACTCCATCAAAGCTCCAGCTCTCCTCGTGTCTCTCTGAGTCCTGACTCCATCAAAGCTCCAGCTCTCCTCGTGTCTCTCTGAGTCCTGACTCCATCAAAGCTCCAGCTCTCCTCGTGTCTTTCTGAGTCCTGACTCCATCAAAGCTCCAGCTCTCATCGTGTCTCTCTGAGTCCTGACTCCATCAAAGCTCCAGCTCTCCTCGTGTCTCTCTGAGTCCTGACTCCATCAAAGCTCCAGCTCTCCTCGTGTCTCTCTGAGTCCTGACTCCATCAAAGCTCCAGCTCTCATCGTGTCTCTCTGAGTCCTGACTCCATCAAAGCTCCAGCTCTCCTCGTGTCTCTCTGAGTCCTGACTCCATCAAAGCTCCAGCTCTCCTCGTGTCTCTCTTTGAGTCCTGACTCCATCAAAGCTCCAGCTCTCCTCGTGTCTTTCTGAGTCCTGACTCCATCAAAGCTCCAGCTCTCATCGTGTCTCTCTGAGTCCTGACTCCATCAAAGCTCCAGCTCTCCTCGTGTCTCTCTGAGTCCTGACTCCATCAAAGCTCCAGCTCTCCTCGTGTCTCTCTGAGTCCTGACTCCATCAAAGCTCCAGCTCTCATCGTGTCTCTCTGAGTCCTGACTCCATCAAAGCTCCAGCTCTCCTCGTGTCTCTTTTGGCGCATTTCCATTGCAGCGCGTAGCTCGCTTTAAGCGTGCCGTGTCGTGCCGTCCCCTTTTTTGGTTGTGCTTCCACTAGGCCTCGTTCCGGCGCGGCACGGCGCGGGGCCACTTTTTCCCCTCTTTTCTGGCCCTAGAAAATTGTGGTTCTATCGGGGCCAACAAACAGGGCTGAGTCGGGCTGAGTATGCTAAACTAGAGAGAGGAGCGCTGGCAAGAGGGCTAGAACTACAACAAGATGGACATATTTGACCGTGATTTAATTGTAATACACGTTTCAAAATGATGCCGAAGTAACAACATACTGATACCGGTTAGTAAAACCATGAATTAATGCTTTGTCAAGTCTGCAGACAGACGGCAGGGGAAAAACCTTTTAAAATGCGTGTTTTTCTAGATGGAGATTGGCTAAGCTAACGCAGTATATGCCCCGACCGTCCACACTCACAACAACGGCCTATACAGACATAAATAAGGCAGCGACTGTATTCACCATGACACAGGCAGTCTGTGGTGTGTACTTGTTTAACTTTTGTCGAGTTTCTGAACATATATAAGGAGCTGTGAGCTCTGAGTGCTCACAGCTAACGGCTGTGTTGTGTTTCTGGATTTCTCATTGAAGATGACGTCACGGCTCCGCCTACACTGCGTTACTATAGTAACTACCCCAGTTCCTAAACTGTAATGGAAGCGCAGCATGAAGTGAGTCGGCCCTGTTAAGGCCCAACGCGGCCAAGCCGTACCGAGCCGTACCGAGTGTGGCCGAGGCCGACCGTGTAGTGGAAATGCGCCATTTGAGTCCTGACTCCATCAAAGCTCCAGCTCTCCTCGTGTCTCTCTGAGTCCTGACTCCATCAAAGCTCCAGCTCTCCTCGTGTCTCTTTGAGTCCTGACTCCATCAAAGCTCCAGCTCTCCTCGTGTCTCTCTGAGTCCTGACTCCATCAAAGCTCCAGCTCTCCTCGTGTCTCTCTGAGTCCTGACTCCATCAAAGCTCCAGCTCTCCTCGTGTCTCTCTGAGTCCTGACTCCATCAAAGCTCCAGCTCTCCTCGTGTCTCTTTGAGTCCTGACTCCATCAAAGCTCCAGCTCTCCTCGTGTCTCTCTGAGTCCTGACTCCATCAAAGCTCCAGCTCTCCTCGTGTCTCTTTGAGTCCTGACTCCATCAAAGCTCCAGCTCTCATCGTGTCTCTCTGAGTCCTGACTCCATCAAAGCTCCAGCTCTCCTCGTGTCTCTCTGAGTCCTGACTCCATCAAAGCTCCAGCTCTCCTCGTGTCTCTGAGTCCTGACTCCATCAAAGCTCCAGCTCTCCTCGTGTCTCTTTGAGTCCTGACTCCATCAAAGCTCCAGCTCTCCTCGTGTCTCTCTGAGTCCTGACTCCATCAAAGCTCCAGCTCTCCTCGTGTCTCTCTGAGTCCTGACTCCATCAAAGCTCCAGCTCTCCTCGTGTCTCTCTGAGTCCTGACTCCATCAAAGCTCCAGCTCTCCTCGTGTCTCTCTGAGTCCTGACTCCTGTTGCTTCAGAAGTTTCCCCCACAGACAACATACAACAAAGACACGCAGCATTCATTCATACATGAAATAACAACAAATACATTGCAGAAAATAGTATATTGACATGAATGGGTTTTTGCACAGGGGAGGAAGACTAAAAAGGTAACAGTGCAAGAGTTCAGTGCAATCATTGCTCTGGGGAAGAAACTGTCTTTATATATATCTATACAAATATTTCTATATACAGCACGGAGTGTGTTGTCCAACAGAGGGAGTTATGTTGTGTTTGTGTCTCAGCAGATGATCTCTCAGCTCTTCATCCTGTCCTCAAAGGGAGACAACCTCATCTACAAAGACTGTATCCTCTCATTTAGTTATCTAAAATACTAAATATGTGTTTCTGTCCGTATTTACAATTTTTCAAATAGATAAACCAATAATAGATAAACTCAACTTTCTGTTTTAACTTCCTGTTTGTTTAAAGAGTACTTCTTAACCTCAGCATCAGTCCGCGGGGAGGCAGGAAGTGATGTCATCAACGTTTTCTACGAGAAGGTGACGGCGCTGCCTGGAGACCAGCCCCCTGTCGTCATGGTAACTGTGTGTGTGTGTGTGTGTGTCTGTGTGTGTGTGTGTATGATGTAGTGTGTGTGTGCACTGTTGTGTGTGTGTGCACTGTTGTGTGTGTGTGCACTGTAGTGTGTGTGTGCGCACTGTAGTGTGTGTGCGCTGAAGTGTGTGTGTGTGTGCACTGTTGTGTGTGTGTGCTGTTGTGTGTGTGTGCATGCACTGTAGTGTGTGTGTGCGATGTTGTGTGTGCGCTGAAGTGTGTGTGTGTGCACTGTTGTGTGTGCGTGCGCTGTAGTATGTGTGCGTGTGCTGTAGTGCGTGCGCTGTAGTGTGTGTGTGTGTGTGTGTGCGTGCGCTGTAGTGTGTGTGTATGTGTAGTGTGTGTGTGTGTGTGTGCACTGTTGTGTGTGTGCACTGTAGTGTGTGTGTGTGTGTGTGTGCGCTGTAGTGTGTGTGTGTGTGTGTGTGCGCGCTGTAGTATGTGTGCGTGTGCTGTAGTGCGTGCGCTGTAGTGTGTGTGTGCGCTGTAGTGTGTGTGTGTATGCTGTGTGTGTGTGTGTGTGTGTGTGTGTGTGCACTGTTGTGTGTGTGCACTGTAGTGTGTGTGTAGTGTGTGTGCTGTAGTGTGTGTGTGTGTGCGTTGTAGTGTGTATGTGTGCGCTGTAGTGTGTGTGCGCACTGTAGTGTGTGTGCGCTGTAGTGTGTGTGTGTGTACGTGCGTTGTAGTGTGTGTGTGTGTGTGTGTGTGTGTGTGTGTGTGTGTGTGTGTGTGTGTGTGTGTGTGTGTGTGTGTGTGTGTGTGTGTGTGTGTGTGTGTGTGTGTGTGTGTGTGTGTGTGTGTGTGTGTGTGTGTGTGTGTGTGTGTGTGTGTGTGTGTGTGTGTGTGTGTGTGTGTGTTTCACAGTCAAACCTTTATTACAAAAAAAATCCATATTAGCATCATGTTGTACATTTTATTTTGAAAAACCTGTGTGAACCTTTACTTTGAAAAAGACTGTTCTACCTAACCCAAAAGGACTTAAACCACCAAACAATGTAAACACATGTAGATTTAGTTTACACTGTTAGTACCTGTTTATGCCCTCTCTAACTCTCAACACATATTTAGGATATCTACATTTTAACCTCTGTATTTTATAACTGATCATAATCTGGTTGATTGCCACTGTTTACACACACACGGACCTAGCTTTGGTTTGCATACATAACACAGTAAAATGAATAAAACAAATTAGAATACTAATAAATAAATATTTAGAAAAAATAAATATAAATATATAGTAAAAGGAAATACAATAAAAAATATGACACATTCCTTTAAAAAATAAAAATATGCAGTGAATCTGAATTAAAAGTGTAAGAGATAGCAGGTAGCCTCACCTGCTGTGATTTATATAATAAAACAATATATTTAATATATCTGCACCTCTGGTTGGATGCTACCTTGCATCTGCACTCTGCACAATACATTTTATTTATTGTTGCTGTTGTTTATTTTCTGCAGAATCACGGAGATCTTCACTTCGTCCACGTCAGGCAGGGCGGGCTGTACTGGGTCGCCACGACGACCGCTGACTCCTCCCCCTTCAGCATCATCGAGTTCCTCAACAGGTACAGGTGTTCCTCTGTAATAATATAATACAATGATGTAGCTCTCTTTGAATTTTAATAGTATTTTATGCACATATGACACATTGTCAGACTTACTGTTGTCACACACACACACACACACACACACACACACACACACACACACACACACACACTCTCATGCTAGCACATGTGATGTTCCTCAGGTTGGCGTCTCTGGTGAAGGATTACTGCGGCGCTCTGACGGAGAAAGCGGTGCAGATGAACTTCGCTCTGATCTACGAGCTGCTGGACGAAGTCGTGGTGAGAGTTTATCTACTTAAATAAAACAGGAACTACAGATAAATATTAGACTCTCAGCGAGGGGAAGGACTCTGCAGAGATGTGTGTCACTGTGACTGTGGTAAAATTCAGTTTATCTACTTACCGTATCGATCCGAATATAAGACGACCCCTCTTTTTGGGGAAAAATACCTATTCAAGATCCAAGGCTTTTATTGTCATTTGTACATTAGCTACACTGTAGATATGTACAAATGACAATCTGAGGTCACAGAATCCAACAGTGCAACACAATAAAACAGATACTTCAATCAGGAGAGACGGTTTTGATGTAAGAATACATATTTATTGCCAGGAATACACAAATGAATGTAATGGCGATTAGGCCCCGTTGTGCAGGAGTATCATTCGGGAGGGGAGAACCGATCCGATGAAACCCCCGGGGTCTAGACCCTGGTGATGGTGAATGGATAGTTGGGTTCGGTCTGAAGGGGAGTGGCTTAGCTTGACCCTGGTGGTGGTGAATGGATAGTTGGGTTTGGTCTGAAGGGGAGTGGCTTAGCTTGACCCTGGTGGTGGTGAATGGATAGTTGGGGTCGGTCTGAAGGGGAGTGGCTTAGCTTGACCCTGGTGGTGGTGAATGGATAGTTGGGGTCGGTCTGAAGGGGAGTGGCTTAGCTTGACCCTGGTGGTGGTGAATGGATGGTTGGGTTCGGTCTGAAGGGGAGGGGCTTAGCTTGACCCTGGTGGTGGTGAATGGATGGTTGGGTTCGGTCTGAAGGGGAGGGGCTTAGCTTGACCCTGGTGGTGGTGAATGGATGGTTGGGTTCGGTCTGAAGGGGAGGGGCTTAGCTTGACCCTGGTGGTGGTGAATGGATGGTTGGGTTCGGTCTGAAGGGGAGTGGCTTAGCTTGGCCCTGGTGGTGGTGATGAATGGATGGTTGGGGTCGGTCTGAAGGGGAGTGGCTTAGCTTGGCCCTGGTGGTGGTGAATGGATAGTTGGGGTCGGTCTGAAGGGGAGGGGCTTAGAAAAGGGGTGGAGAAGGGCTGCGTCGAGTCACCTGGAATGACAGTTGTCAGAGGGGAGAGCAGATTTAAAAAGGGTTAGCGGAGCGCTATGATAGGCTTGTGAGAATAGAGCGAAGTGATTGGTTAAGCTGGGGAGTGACGCCCCCGATCACTTGTTGAGAGGAGAGAGAGTAGTAACATGGAAATAGTAAATTAATGAGGAAAGACGGTCTTCCTGGTTGAACTTGCGCTGAGCTTCATTAGTGCAAGAAAATACAAATAAAGTAGAATAGAAATAGTGCAAGAAGAGTCTTTATACAAATAAATGGAATATTGATGAGTTGCAAACAGATGAATGTTATGGATGTTCTTTCAAAAGTTCAGGTGTTTAACTTTTGAAAGTTGTGTGGACCTTCGCCTCTCTTGTTTATTAACTCGCCTACTTTTGATCCACTGTGTTGGAGTTGGTCTCTGTGTTTCTGCTTCTCTCCCTCCTGTTGCTGTGTACTGTTTCTTTAAGACGGTGTCTCGCTTTTAGGGAACACTCCTTTGGCTCGATCTGTTGTTGTGACTGTGTAATTACATCGAAAAGTCCCGACCCCGAATATAAGTCGACCCCTCTTTTTCAGATTTTATCTCGGAACAAAAACCCGTCTTATATTCGGGTCAATACGGTAAATAAAACGGGAAATACAGATAATTATTAGACTCTCAGCGAGGGGAAGGACTCTGCAGATGTGTGTGTGACTGTGATGGTGGTAACATTCAAAATTATGTAAAGTGTGTTTGTGTTCAGGCAAATCTCACAGGGAGGAGTGTGTGCAGCTGGTTATCAATGCAAACATATGAGGTCATGGTTAATAAATGGCTCTACCACACACCATTCACTATAGGAAGCTACCTGTGGCTTACTGTTATATGTATAAAGAAGGGATGCACATGTATGGTCCAGTTATATAAGCATATATGTGTCGTGTTTTTAACTGATTGTATTATCGTGTTTTTTAAGTTGATTTACATATGATTTTCGGGTGATTTACAGCATCAGTACAGGGACTACAGAGGAACGAGACTCTTGGCTAACTCTGCAGAAATGTCTATTTACATAACTTGTTGCTGTTAAATAAATACATAAGATTAAATAAATAAGAAATTATGATAACATAAATCAGATAAGATAAGATGGACCTTTATTTAAACCGCAACAGGGTAAGAATGAAAAACACGACAGCACAGATTCAAACAAGACTACAGATGAATACTATTAAAGATACAACAAAAATGATATATAGTCAAGTAACTTTAAAATAAGAAATGAACATATACATGTGTACCCCCCCCCCCCCCCCCCCCCCGCCCCTCTGCCCCTAAGGATTATGGGTACGTTCAGTCGATGTCCTCTGACGTCCTGAAGAACTTCATCCAGACTGAAGCCGTCTCTCCACGACCTTTCAGCCTCTTTCAGCTCAGCAACGTGGGCCTGGTGAGACACACACACACACGCACGCACACACACACACACACATACACACACACACACACGCACGCACGCACGCACGCACGCACACACACACAAATGCTAGCACACACACACACACACACACACACACACACACACAAATGCTAGCACACACACACGCACACACACGTTAGCACACACACACACACACACACACACACACACACACACACACACACACACACACACACACACCTCTATATACACCAGCATGATAACAAATACATGTCATAACTGTATTTCATGTGTTTGTCCCTCTTGTTGTTGTTTACAGTTTGGAGCAGAGACGCAGCAGAGTAAAGTGGCTCCGAGCTCAGCAGCCAGCCGACCAATCCAGAGCAGCCGAGAGCAGGTGAACCATATATCCATCTATCCATCTATCCATCTATCTATCTATCTATTTGATAGAGAATCTGAGGCATTTAAATGTTTATTTAGTTAATGAGTTTTATATATAGACTTGGTAGTATATTATATTATATAGTTAATAGATTTTCTTTCTCCAGGGTTAGGGTGTGACATCAAATAACCGACATGCTCCAGGAAATATAAATATATAAAAGTGACTTCCTGAATAAATCTTTCCTACATTTGTGTGTTTTATTTTCCAGGGAGGGAAGAGCGAGATATTTGTGGACGTGATCGAGAGGATGTCTGTCGTCATCGGATCCAACGTGAGCAACAACATTCAAATAAACCTCTGAAATAAAGAGGCTTTAAACTCTTCTCATTATTTATTATTCTGCTCATTTACGGGTTTATATTATTTTCAGTTTTTAAATTGCCCACGCCTGCTTCTCTGTGATATAAAAAATAACTTTATTACTTTTTTTATTCTCCTGAGGCCTGCACCTGGATATGTTTGAGTTACCCGGTTTACCTAACCCAAAACAAACGCGCTCTCGCTAAGTGGTCCTACGACGCTGGTTATCAACTCTGTAACTCAAGCCAGGGTTTCTCCATCCGGCTGAGTGCGCGTTCACATGAAAGGGGCGGGGTTAGCAACATTTGACCAATCACAAACATGGAGAAGCGTACTGACAGCACAGCGTCATACTTCCTGAAGGAAAAGTGAACTATAATATTAGACATATGAAGAAGTTAAACTTTAAACATCCATGACTTAAGGGTGCATTCACACCTAATAGTCCACTTCTCAGGTTCGCACCAGCCGTGTCCTATCTAGTCAGGTGTGCGTTCACATGAGAGGGGTGGTATTTGGAGCATTCGACCAATCTCAAACATGGAGAAGCGTACTGACAGCGCAGCGTCATACTTCCTGAATGAAAAGTAAACTATAATATTAGACATACGAAGAAGTTCAACTTGAAACATCCATGACTTAAACACTTTATCCAGGATCAAAGCCACATAGCTGCACCTGCAAGGTGAATACAGCTGGTAAAAGAAAAAGTGTTTTGAATGCGTACATTAACAGGTTTATGATATCACTGCCCCGTCCAAGACACGATCTGACTTTAATTACATTTGACTCAAGTGTTTCGTCAACTTAATGTGTTGCTTAAAATAATACTTCTGCATACAGTATGTGACACTGTGAGTGTTGCACGGCCAGATACGGCTCAGCTGACTCAGATAAGGAAATATATGATACATTATGATGTGATATGATATGAATGATAATGGGACACATCGACGTCTGCACTCACAGTGCCGCGGACTGTACTTAATGTTACTCTGATCCGGTTACTTATGTCGTGGCAGATATTTAAGTAAGCTTTCTTAACGCTAATGTTATAATAGTCAGATTGCTCTGAAGATGGGAGGGGATATTCTATTAATGTTCACGTTAACCCTGAAGTCACCTCGCTAACCGAAAATCCGGCTTCGTAGTACAGGGCTCTGCTGGCTGTTACAGTGTTTTATGTTTAAACCTTGTCTCTGCAGGGAGTTTTAATGAAGGCAGACGTGGAGGGAGAAATCAAAGTCAAGTGCTACATGCCGAACTGCTCAGGTGAGATTATGCATAAATAAAAATTCCTAAGACATTTTTATTTATTGATTCGTATTAACTTTTTATTTATTTTATTTTATTCAAATTAACATGTATTTTTCGTCTTTTGTCCAAAGAGATGCGGATTGGTCTGAATGAGGAGTTCAGCATCGGCAAGTCACAGCTCAGAGGTAACACACACACACAAAAATATACTCCAATTAAATAATCATTTCAATGTTTATGTTGATTACTTAACATTTAAATCTACCAAAAGGTGATGAATATACTTGAACATGAGTAATTTTGGACAGCTTTCAACTCTCAGCAAACAGCCCTCTGCGCACACACACACACACACACACACACACACACACACACACACACACACACACACACACACACACACACACACACACACACACACACACACACACCCTGGCGACCGGACCGCTCCTTCATAATGCGCCTTCTCCTCGTTTTCCCAGCATTCACTGGATTATCCGTAAATCATACAAACAAAACCAAAACGTTGATTTATCTGTTTTGGTTTAAAAACTGAATAACGTCGTTTTTTTGGTTTTCCGAAAAACCAAAAAACAACACCGGTTCTTTTTTAAACTTTGTTAATATGTTTTGGATGCATATTGTTCTAGTATTTGTTCAGGCTGTTACATACAATTAGCCTCTGTTGCTACCTGCTGGTGGTGAGTACATATTAAAATCAGTTAAAATTGACAACCGGTCCACGATTTTTTTTTAATGTATCTACCGGTCCTTGGCACAATAAAGGTTGGGAACCCCTGCTCTAGATGATGTGGTTCTGTGTAGATGATGTGGTTCTGTGTAGATGATGTGGTTCTGTGTAGATGATGTAGTTCTGTGTAGATGATGTGGTTCTGTGTAGATGATGTGGTTATACGTGGTTGTGTCTCCTCTCAGGTTACGGAGCAGCCGTCAGAGTGGACGAGGTGAGCTTCCATCAGGCTGTGAAACTGGACGAGTTCGACAGCAGCAGGATCCTCAGACTGAGCCCCAGCCAGGGAGAGGTCAGACACTAACATTACATACTATAACATTACACTGTCTCACTGCTGGAGGCCGACACATGATACACACCTCCTCTCAGACACACTACCATATAGAGCGGTGCAGGAACGAGTCCTAAAACCCGGAAGTGAGTCAGCATTTCACCACTTCCTGTTCCCTCGCCTCAGAGCCAATGGGATTTCTCCATAGGATTTTGGAAAATAGCTGGAAATAGAGAGCCAAAGTCCATCCCTTTCCGGTGGAACCCATGGGACCTTATTTCGGAAAAATTATGTATTGAAGTCAATGGAGAGAGAAAACTTATCTTTCGATCCCGTTTGAATTGTGCCATGAATTACACATATGATGTTTGTCAATCTTAAAAAATCATTTCCAAGTAAAAAAAAGTCACAGTTTGTCGTAAAACTGTTGAAATATAAGACTATGAAAAATACGCAACTAGAAAGACTACAAATCCCAGAGTCGCGTAAGTGATGTCATCATTGTTTTCCTCCACTAAATATAAGAGATAGCTAAGATAAGATAACTTTAACACGATGCCTGTGTGCTTTGTACCAGGCTGTAATCATACCAGCAATGGGTCTTGCTCGTTCTTTCGCTTCCCGTCTGATGAAAGGACCAGGAGTGTCTGGATCAAGTTAGCTACCTAGCTAGTAGCAAGCACGTTAGTTAGCATTACAGTCGGCTTAGCCTTGTCATTTTTATCAGCCTTAACATGAAGTAACATGAAGTAACCCAACATGTTAGACAGTAGAGTAGTAGTCATATTTCGTGAACCCTTTGAAGAGTACTGTCACACCGGTGTGATCATTCTATAATACACCGTTTAAGCCCGGGGGAGACATGCTAACGCTAACGCTAAATTAGCATCTGCGATCTTTTCTACTTCATGCTATCTGCACAAATGGTTGACATTAAACATTAAAAAGATCAGGCAGTTCAGGGAGAATCGAAGGCAGGCAGGCAGCTTTGCATGACATTCTTCAGGACGTGTTTCATTGTGGTGATAGTGAGGGTGATAGTGAGGGTCAGGGTGAGGGTCAGGGTGAGGGTCAGGGTGATAGTGAGGGTCAGGGCGAGGGTGATAGTGAGGGTGAGGGTGATAGTGAGGGTGAGGGTCAGGGTGAGGGTGATAGTGAGGGTCAGGGTGAGGGTGAGGGTCAGGGTGAGGGTGATAGTGAGGGTGAGAGGGTGATAGTGAGGGTGAGGGTGATAGTGAGGGTGAGGGTCAGGGTGAGGGTGATAGTGAGGGTCAGGGTGAGGGTCAGGGTGAGGGTGATAGTGAGGGTCAGGGCGAGGGTGATAGTGAGGGTAGTCAATCCCTTTTTTGGCAAGACAGTAGTGACGGCCATCTTGTTGGTGTGTGTTGTTGTGCGAGACCAGAGATGTAGTTCATTGAGCGGTTTCACACACACAATGTGTTACTTCATAGTTTTACGGCAATTTCTTTTTATTTTGACTTGCAAAATTATCTTTTAAATTGACAAACATCATATGTGTAATTCATGGCACAATTCAAACGGGATCGAAAGATAATCTTTCTCTCTCCATTGACTTCAATACATACTTGAAATAATAAGGTCCCATGGAGGTCCACCGGAAAGGGAGGGACTTCGCCTCTCTATAAGGTCTGTGGTTGAGACACATTTAAGAGACGGATCACGTTTTGTTCTACGACATTAAATCCATCAGCAGTGACCCCACTGGTGATTTCTGAAGAGTTGACGTGTGGTTGTTACCAAGTGGCTGAATAGGACTACAGAAGTCGTGGAGGACGTTGTACGTCATTACGCCGAACACGTAAACACTCCTCTAAGTTAGTTTGCCCTGTTCTGCTTGAAAGCAAGTACCTGCCTCCTGCAGATTGTTCAAACGCTTCAACTCGTACCATTTAGAATCTGTGTGTTTGATATGAATCTGAAGTTGGCGTGACGTTGAAGTCGTGCTGCTGGACTCGGCTGTAGTTCCTTTAAAGCATAACGTTAGCATTTTGCTTCTGGAGATTAGATTTATGATTAGAACATTATAAAAGTAGGGTAGACATGTGGAGATTATCCGGCTGAACAAAACGTGCATTTATCAAACAGGTTATTTTTCCACAGATCTTATTTCCAGCTATTTTCCAAAATCCTCTGGAGAAACCCCGTTGCTTTTTTGTGGAACCCGCAGCTTCCTTCAGGGTGAATACGTCCTCCCTGCACCGCTCTATTAACCTTCATTGTTTTATTAACTCTGTCTGACTGCAGGAGGGCAGACACAATATGATACACACTTTGTGTTGTAGTTTATACAGTTTGTACTAGAGGAATAAAGTTCCTCCTCTTCCTCAGCAAACAGTGATGCAGTACCAGCTGAGTGATGTTCTCCCGTCAGCGCCTCCTTTCCGTCTCTTTCCCACCATCGAGAGAGACAGCGGGGGGAAGTAAGTCAAAACATCCCATGATAATAAAAACTATATTCATTCCTTAGTAGAAAGTGAGAAAAAAATGTATGTTGCTAATAAAGGCAATGATTGTATTAGCACAATGATGGGGGCAAAACAAATGGTGTAATGAGGAGTATGTTAAAGGTCACCTATCATGCTATTTGTAGGCAATAGCATAGGTCTCAGATATATACAAATATATAAAAAACATGTCTATGAAGTGTTTTGCTCAAAATACCAAACAGATCACCCATTCTAGCCATGCCTCATATCCCTCTATTTCACTTCCTGTTTCTAAAGTGCTGATTTGGGGTATAAAGCTTTAATAAATAAAAAGGAGGGGTCTGAGCTCATGCGGGACCCAGCAGCTACTGTCTAAACTAAATACTGCCGTGATGAAACGCCATATCATGGATTATCAAGGATTGTTTCTGAAACAGTATGGAGCTCAAAGGCTTTCTCTCTTGCCGGTTATACCACAAGGTGAGTTCCTTTTTATTTCCTGCTTCTTCACACACATGCTCTCCAGTACAGGTTAGCTCTGAGTGTTAGCGATGCTAATGTAAACACCGACCATATTACGTCCAAAACAGTCGGGCATTGTTTCTGATAGCAACGTTTCTGATAGGGCCGTGGGTCCACATTTCAGATATTACGTCATATCGGACGCAAATCTGGATCAGCTCCGTTGAAGCCCCGTTTTTAGAGATTTGGGTACGGAGGAAAAGAGAGAGGGTTTATTTTCTGACGCTGCGTGAGTTCCTGACACACCGGGGACACATATTTATGTATAAATAATACAAATAATAAATACTTATGGAAATATTTAAATATATATTTATTATATTTTATATATACTAATACATATGAAAAGTGATGTATTTTATTCCCTTTCTAGACATACTGACTGTATTGTTTGTTTCTTTTGTTTTTCTTAATGTTAAGGTTGTTTGTTTGTTTGTTTTCTTAATGTTATTGTTGTTTGTGTTGCAGGCTGCTGATGTACCTGAAGCTCCGCTGTGATCTGCCTCCGAAAAGGTGACTTTCATTTATAATACCTGCTGCAGGTGGATTGATTCTAACTTTATTTATTAACTATTACCTACAGTACGTTAGTCCAGGGGTTCCCAGCCTGAGGGGTAAATACCAGAGGTGTGGACTCGAGTAACATGACTTGGACTCGAGTAACATGACTTGGACTCGAGTCACATGACTTGGACTCGAGTCTGACTCGAGTCCAAGTCATGTGACTCGAGTCACCAATTTGATGACTTTAAACTCAACTTGACAAAATCACAAAACACTTGCGACTTGACTTGGACTTGAACACCAATGACTCAGGACTTGACTTGGACTTGAGCCTTCTGACTTGAGGTGACTTGATACTTTAATTCAGGGGTCTCCAACACCTTACTGATCCCTCTTAAAATAGAAAACCAATACATTGTGACTAATAAAGAGCAGTTTGATTATTAAGTATTATTCTGTTGATAGATGTCATTACATTTGGTGAAAATCACATAATGACTTGTTTAAGACTCGGTTTTTCAAAGTTTAGGACTTGGACTTGACTTGAACTTGAGCACAAAGACTTGAGACTTGACTCGGACTTGAGTGCAAAGACTTGAGACTTACTTGTGACTTGAGCGCAAAGACTTGAGACTTACTTGTGACTTGCAAAACAATTACTTGTCTGTCTCACTGCCTGTCTCACTGTCTGTCTCACTGCCTGTCTCACTGCTTGTCTCACTGTCTGTCTCACTGTCTGTCTCACTGTCTGTCTCACTGCCTGTCTCACTGTCTGTCTCACTGTCTGTCTCACTGTCTGTCTCACTGCTTGTCTCACTGTCTGTCTCACTGCCTGTCTCACTGCCTGTCTCACTGTCTGTCTCACTGCCTGTCTCACTGTCTGTCTCACTGCCTGTCTCACTGCTTGTCTCACTGTCTGTCTCACTGCCTGTCTCACTGCCTGTCTCACTGCCTGTCTCACTGCCTGTCTCACTGCCTGTCTCACTGCTTGTCTCACTGTCTGTCTCACTGTCTGTCTCACTGCCTGTCTCACTGTCTGTCTCACTGCCTGTCTCACTGCTTGTCTCACTGTCTGTCTCACTGCCTGTCTCACTGTCTGTCTCACTGTCTGTCTCACTGCCTGTCTCACTGTCTGTCTCACTGTCTGTCTCACTGTCTGTCTCACTGCTTGTCTCACTGTCTGTCTCACTGTCTGTCTCACTGCTTGTCTCACTGTCTGTCTCACTGCCTGTCTCACTGTCTGTCTCACTGCCTGTCTCACTGTCTGTCTCACTGCCTGTCTCACTGCCTGTCTCACTGCCTGTCTCACTGCCTGTCTCACTGCTTGTCTCACTGTCTGTCTCACTGCCTGTCTCACTGTCTGTCTCACTGCCTGTCTCATTGCCTGTCTCAGTGCCTGTCTCAGTGCCTGTCTCACTGCCTGTCTCACTGCCTGTCTCACTGTCTTTCTCACTGCTTGTCTCACTGTCTGTCTCACTGCCTGTCTCACTGTCTTTCTCACTGCTTGTCTCACTGTCTGTCTCACTGCCTGTCTCACTGTCTGTCTCACTGCCTGTCTCACTGTCTGTCTCACTGCCTGTCTCACTGCCTGTCTCACTGCCTGTCTCACTGCTTGTCTCACTGTCTGTCTCACTGCCTGTCTCAGTGCCTGTCTCACTGCCTGTCTCACCTGTCTCACTGTCTGTCTCACTGCCTGTCTTACCTGTCTCACTGCCTGTCTTACCTGTCTCACTGCCTGTCTCACTGTCTGTCTCACTGCCTGTCTTACCTGTCTCACTGCCTGTCTTACCTGTCTCAGTGCCTGCCTCACTGCCTGTCTCACTGCCTAAAAGACTATAAATAAACAATCCAACGCGCTGATTGGTGGGCACTCCATATATTGAGTATTATTATAATTAAAATGTGTTGTCCTTGTGTTTGCAGCGCTGCCATTAACCTCTGCGCCTCCATCCCCGTCCCCAAAGGATCCGTGAGGTGAGAATTCAAATGACCCGACGTTTGTTTATGGAAATGATCCGTATGTAAAGACGAGCTGCAGCGACATCTCACTTTTTATATTTGAATGTGTTTTTGTTTCTGCTCTGTGATCACGAGTGTGTGTGGAAATCAGATTTGAGAGCAGCGTGTCTCTCGTTAGCGTGTTTTTAAATAGCACACGACATTAACAAAGCAGCCGCAGCGCAGGTGAGCGAATGGAGCGCTCCTCATTTGGTATTTAAAGTCACACAAAACTCAAATTAATGGTGTGTGTGTGTGTGTGTGTGTGTGTGTGTGTGTGTGTGTGTGTGTGTGTGTGTGTGTGTGTGTGTGTGTGTGTGTGTGTGTGTGTGTGTGTGTGTGTGTGTGTGTGTGTGTGTGTGTGTGTGTGTGTGTGTGTGTGTGTGTGTGTGTGTGTGTGTGTGTGTGTGTGTGTGTGTGTGTGTCTTTCTTCTTCATGTCTTTCTGCATTACCCTTTAGGTTAGTTGTTGTTATTATAGGTATAGTTTTAGACACTTTCATGTGGAAAACCATATTATATTCTATATATAAGGTTTTGGGTTTTTTTTTTCAGACAACTTCTTTCATAAAAAAAAATGACTTTTCCCAAAGATTCTGAATTTCCCCAAACTTTTTTCTGAAATTCTCATTTTGTTCAAAATCCTCACTTTTTCACAAAGAATTAATTTTTCTGAAAATGCTGACATTTTTCCAGAATTCTCACTTTTTTCTTAAAACCCTCACTTGTCTACTCAGCATGTCTCTGGAGCTCAGTTCTCCGGATCAGAGCGCTGAGCTGAAGCTTCAGAGTCGATCCATCGAGTGGACGATCCCACGCTTCCCCGGAGGAACACAGCTGTCCGCTCTGTTCAAGGTACAAACACACACACACACACACGCACGTACAGACACACACACGCATGCACGTACACACACACACACACACACACACACGCATGTACGCACACAGACACGCATGTACACACACACACACACACACACACACACACACACACACACACACCGACACAGTTTCAGTTTCTTAAAGAGCAGTTTCTCAGTTTATTGTATTCATCTCTCTCTCTGGTGGTCTCCCCTCCACACACACACACACACACACACACACACACACACACACACACACACACACACACACACACACACACACACAGTCACACCGACACAGTTTCAGTTTCTTAAAGAGCAGCTTCTCAGTTTATTGTATTCATCTCTCTCTCTGGTGGTCTCCCCTCCACACACACACACACACACACACACACACACACACACACACACACACACACACACACACACACACACACACACCACACACACACACACACACACACACACACCACACACACACACACACACACACACACACACACACACACACACGTTAAAATGGGATGACACATCTGGTTCATGAAGTATAGGATGACTGTAGGTGACTCTCTGCTGATATCATTCACACACATCTTCCCTCACAGGAGAATCAAATTGCACCTCAGCCATTACAAAAGGAATAAAAAACATTCATTTTAACATCAATATTTTTTTTAAATATATATTTAATTATCCAAGATATTAATTGCCAGCAACAGCTCCACTGTTATTGTGTATGCATATAATAATAAAGAACTTGAAACGTCTCCTGAGGGTGGAGGTTAGGAGGGAGGGTGACAATAAGGTGTTTTTTCAATATTTCTGAAACTCGTACAAAATAAAAGTTTCAGTTTCTTAAAGAGCAGTTTTCCAGTTGATGTTGATCCTCTCTCTCTCTGGTCTCTCCCCCCCAGGTGGAGGTCCCTGGCCTCTCGCCCTCCTCCCTGATGGAGGTGGGTCCGATGGTTCTGAACTTTGAGCTCCCGAAGCTCACGGTGTCGGGTCTTCAGGTCCGGTTCCTCCGTCTGAGCCCGGTGCAGCCCGGCCCGGCGCAGCGCTGGGTCCGCTACGTCACGCACTCTGACTCCTACATCCTCAGGATATAAACTCTGATCAGCTGTTATTGTATAAATCCATTATTTATTTTATTACATGTCTGTAAATAAATGTAATATAATCTTTACAGTGTGTGGCTTTTTTATTACATTTAACTTTACTTTTTTAACTTGAATAAATAGCTGTTGTTACAAACAGGCTTTGCTGTAAACATAAAATACAAACAGGAAGCTTCAAAAGCAGAATACTACAAATAATTTCCCCATTTCACTTCTGCTTCACAACTTCAGTTTCTGTGGTTCATTGTTTGGGTTTGACCTTTTCATTTTTTAAAGGGGGACGTTCTCCTTCCTGCAGTGTGTTTATAGCAGGTATTAGTGCATGTAAATGGTCTGCTAAGGCTAAAATCCCTGTTTCTCTCCGACACACTCCACTCTTTCCCCTGGTATTTTAACAGCACCAAAACACAAAGGTACATTCCTTGCATAACACCCAACAACTATTTAGCATTAAATGGAATTGTTGTATGTATATTTGGAACTTTTCCACCTTCTTTATACAATTTCTGCACAAGCTACCATTTCTAGATACTGCACATTTGGATATATTTACATGTTTTTTATCATATTAATTTTCATCTTTGACATGTTCCCTTATGTATCTAGTTTTCTCTTAGTATGTTTACCTTATGCACCAAAACGCCAGGGCAGATTCCCTGTATGTGATAACACACCTGGCAATACATCACATGCATTATTGTTTTTGTTCATTCCTCCTATTATAGTTATAGTGTTTTAACATTAGACACTTCATGTGTTGCTGAAGAGCCCCTGCGTTGCGCAACGTGATCTGCAGCCACAACACACGCACACACGCACACACACACACACACACACACACACACACACACACACACACACACACACACACACACACACACAGATCCTTTGCGGAAGAAGCCAGAGAGAGGAGCCGAGGCGGCGCTAAATTAAATTAGCATCACTAACTAGTTAGCTGTTGGATGGACGGGTGAAAGAGGAACTGAAACAACAACCACACCGTCTTTAAGTCCAGAGGCACGCCGGCTCAGAGATCATTTTGTCGGATCTTTGCCTGCCGAGGAGATGGGGGACAAGGCGGGCACCAGGTAGGACCTCCAGTTAGCATCAGGCTAGTTAGCATC
This sequence comes from Trematomus bernacchii, assembly GCF_902827165.1. Classification (NCBI taxonomy): domain Eukaryota; kingdom Metazoa; phylum Chordata; class Actinopteri; order Perciformes; family Nototheniidae; genus Trematomus; species Trematomus bernacchii. The sequence continues at coordinate 1,201,047 of NW_022987876.1, forward strand.
CTGGCAGCTAGCATCCGGCTAGTTAGCATCACGCACTTTGCTAACGAAGCTTTTCTCCGGCTGTGTAGCAGATATTTACCCGCTTTATTCAACACGGAATCCCGATACAAGTCCCGCTGATTGAGCCCCTGGTTGGTGTTAAAGCGAGGACCGAGTTATTGGAGAAGTTTAGCCCAGTAGGGTGGGGTTAGCTAGCCTAGCTCCGGACTACATCCAGAAATCTGTCCATTTAAGATATCATGTTAATGTGGGTTTTTGTCAAGATATTTCACTGTTTTTGCAGAACAACAACAGTTATTTGTAAATATATGATATGCATAACATACGGGGCTGAATCGGTTTAATGTAATGTAGGTTTTTAGGGTCGTAGACAGGGATTCCTACGGTGCTTTTGCAACAAAACACGGCCGTGGTGGGCGGTATCGACCGGTGGAAATGTGCAGAAAACTGAGGATTTTGTGGCTTTTAATTAATGTTTGGTTGGGTTTATTAATGCCGAATTTAACTTAACACTAACTTGGCTAAGAGAGCATGAAAAGTTGTTTTATTCTTTTGACCTATTGATATAATATTAGATATAAACATAATGATTGTATTTCCCAACGGAGTTTGGTGCGGGTGGTTTTGACCAATGCAAAATACTTTATTTATCCCAAGTTAAGGAAATTGACAGTCATTGTGCAAGAATAATAACATGTCTTAAAAATTGAATAAAATAATCATTAAAAGCAAATATGCACGAGTATCTAAGAATACACACTAAAAATATACAGAATAAATTAGAATACTCTCTAATATAGGAATATATTATATATTATATATATATATATATATATATATATATATATATATATATATATATATATATATATATATATATATATATATCTCTCTCTATCTACTGAATGGACGGAGTTATATACACATAGTGTACTGTAGCCTATATCTCAAAACACTAAACACATCTTTATTCAAACGTAAGAGCTTTATTGAATTAAAGGGCTGCTTTGTGGATCAATATCTTAAACAAATCATATATAGTTGTGTTTAAAATAATGGAGTTTGGTGCATTTGTGATCACTTGTTGGTTATTTGTGTCAGCCGGCTACTAACAGACTGTGGTGGAAGAAGTATTAATATCCTTTACTTAAGTAGAAGTAGAAATACTACCTGCATTCATAATCTCACTTAAGTAAAAGTACACAAGTATTGGCTTCATAATATACTTAAAGAACCAAAGGTAAATAATCATATATATCACAGCTGGTAAAAGTCGAGCTACTTCTAACACCAATACATACTGCTGGATATTATACCTATATATATATATATATATATATATATATATATATATATATATATATATATATATATATACCGTACCGTACCGTACCTTATTATTCCTTATGTGTATTATTATGGGATAATCTGAATACGTCAAATTATAATGTAGGGGAGTCAGAGGTTGTACAAGTACTCAGATCTTGTGCTTGAGTAAAAGTAGAAGTACTGCATTCAAAATGTTCCTCAAGTAAAAGTAGAAAAGTATTATCATCAAAATATAGTGAAAGTAGCGACAGTAAAAGTAGTCATTGTGCAGATTGGTCCATTTCAGAATAATATATGTGATATGTTTTATAATGATTGATCATGAAAGTGTTCTCAAAGCTGGTAAAGGTGCAGCTAGTTTGAATGACTTTGTATACTGCAGGGTAGCTTGTGAATTTACTCCAGGTGGAACTAAAGTCTGATTTAACACTTGATTAGATTTCACATCATTCATCCACATCTGTGAAGGAACTAAAGGGATTAAATACATGTAGTGGAGGAAAAGTACACCGTTTACAGAAGTACACATTCAGTATTTATAACTATTATATAAAAGTGTATCATGGTACTGACTGGTAGCGGGTTGATTGCAGGTGTAAATAAAGCGATATATTTAAACAACAACGCGGAGAGGACTACCTAAGAAGTGAATTATTATTATCTGTATTATATTTAGACGACTTCTCTTCCAATATATCTGCAGTAACATTTATTTGAGAGTGAATGAAGATGCTGTTGGCAGTTCTCAGTGAGCAGGTAAACAGTGTTTTAGACGTCTGAGGATAACGTGGTATTAAATCCCGGAGGGCTTATATTCAGGTTTCTTTAAAGCCTCAGGTGGCTCCTTTTTGTTTGTCCTCCACTCCCCGTTAATTAAGCGCTGGCTGTTGTTTTGGTGTTTCTGAAGATCCTGTTTCCAGTGTTCAATCCTCTTCTGTTGACACGGCTCTTTCTTTAAGGTTTTGTTTTTTTGCACATGGGATGTTTTTAATAATTCGCTGAGAGTGAGATTAAAGTGCTGACTCAGCTTTAATCTGAGGCGGTTTGTTTACATCCTGCTTGTTTGTTGAAGAGTCCTTTTTATGCAGAAGCAATTCACCAAGACACCTTTACAACTGTATTCATGTATTACATTAATATATAACATTACGAAACCACATTGCAAAATAACCTTAGTGTATTGGATTATTGCTATATATAAATAAATTACAATAAAATGCTTAAAACTCAATTACAGTCCCAAAAGTGATCAATAAAATCTAATAATACATTTAAACGTTAGTACTGTAAAGAAAATGATTAATTAATAGAGTTAGGGTTAGAATAAAATAAAATTAAATGCAAATAAAGGGAAATAAACGATCAATAAAGTAATAATAAAATGGTAAATATCAAATTCAATAAAGTAAGTTATTAAGTCAAAGATAATACATTTAAATAAATAATATAACTAAAATGTAATAAACGGTTCGGAGCAATTACAACAGATCCAAGTGAAAAATAAGAAACTTGGATACAGTTCTTTAAAAGTCTTAATAATTGTGTTTAAATGTAAAATATCTGTAATTTCACTTTCTGTGATTCCTCTCTAAACGTTAAGTTTCCGTGTCCCTCCCTCTCGTTGCACACCGCTCGCTTCCTGTTAGGAAACAGGTGGAAACGGACAGGAAGTGAGAGGAAGGAAAAACCAACATGGTGTCAGAGTGTTGGTGGATAAACGTCATCAGACAGGAACACAGACGTTATCTCCTCCATCTGTTCAACTCTGGGTCTTAAACACAGGGCACTGAGAGGTTCACATCAAACAGAATACAAAGAAGATGGTTTTAAAGCTGTAGAAACCGTGATTTCATGTGAAATACAACCAGATAAATAAACAGTTTAATAACAATACATTAAGTGATTAATACAAGATCATAATACAATTTAAAATTCATAAAATCAAAATAAATGGTGAAAAGAGGCGCTCCAACACATTGTAGTGATAGGCTAAGGGGCGGGACATCTGTAAGCGGTTGACCAATCACAACAGAGCCGGCCAGGTAACCAATCAGAGCAGACACCTGAACATCAGCAGGAGAGGACTCTTTAAAGTAGAGACACTACATACTGATATACACCTGAACATCAGCAGGAGAGGACTCTTTAAAGTAGAGACACTACATACTGATATACACCTGAACATCAGCAGGAGAGGACTCTTTAAAGTAGAGACACTACATACTGATATACACCTGAACATCAGCAGGAGAGGACTCTTTAAAGTAGAGACACTACATACTGATATACACCTGAACATCAGCAGGAGAGGACTCTTTAAAGAGATGTTTTTCTGTTGCAGGAGATGTTATTGAACTTGTGATTTGTTTGTCAAATGAGACGCAGAGCAGGACAACAATGAGTTTAATTCAGGACATAAAGTCGACCAGTCTCTCAGTTTCCCAGGTTTTAAATATCAGAGTTTGTTTCCTGTCTAACCTGCAGAGCCTGAATCTCTCTCAAACTCACATTTCAGAGAGATTTAGTTTTAATTATTCACTTGTTTTGTTGCTGCTTAATACGTGCAGGTTTGAGCTTCAGCAATAAATCCAAATCATTCATGCTTTTTATTTTGAAGATTTTAATTCATGTCTACTGTTTGAGATCTCTTATCTGCACGCTATGATGTGATTGGCTGATTAGATATTGACGAGCATGCGAGACACCTCTGAGACGTTGAATCTCTCTGTGTTCAGATCTCAGGAGAAAAGCTGCTTCTTGTCCAGGCATGAAACAGATGTCAACCCCTACACACACACACACACACACACACACACCCCCACCCACCCCCCGTTGAGCGTCAAAGTGTGTTTATCTGCAGATTTATTCCCCACACATTTCTGGTTAAAAACACAGCGTCACATCTCAGCTGGATTCTTTATTAATAGCACATAAACAGACCATTAAAAAATAGTCATTATCCGGTGAAAAAAGTGTATTATAAGCAGCCGATTAAAAAAAAAAAAAAAATATTAATAAAAATACAATGAACAACAGAAAATAAATAATAACAGAAATAATAACAGAAAATACCTAAAATAATCTCTCCCACAGACGTGAAAATAGGGATAAATGATGATAATAATACATAATATTCATATGTGTTTTTCCCTTTACATTCAATCAGAACAGAGCAACACAAACTCAAATCAGGGTGGATGAGGTCAGTGGGTGAGGTAGGAAGAAAGAAATGTTTTCAAATTAAACTCGACTTAAATAAATATAAATACAGATATATAATTACTACCTTTTTAAAATGTTCCACTTTAATAATGGTCAGTCAATCAGGAGAGACTGTTGATGTAAGAATACATATTTATTGCCAGGAATACACAAATGAATGTAATGGAGTTTTGGCGATTAGGCCCCGTTGTGCAGGAGTATCATTCGGGAGGGGAGAACCGATTCGATGAAACCCCCCGGGGTCTAGACACTGGTGGTGGTGAATGGATGGTTAGGTTCGGTCTGAAGGGGAGTGGCTTAGCTTGACACTGGTGGTGGTGAATGGATGGTTGGGTTCGTTCTGAAGAGGAGGGGCTTAGCTTGACCCTGGTGGTGGTGAATGGATGGTTGGGTTCGGTCTGAAGGGGAGTGGCTTAGCTTGACCCTGGTGGTGGTGAATGGATAGTTGGGTTTGGTCTGAAGGGGAGTGGCTTAGCTTGACCCTGGTGGTGGTGAATGGATGGTTGGGTTCGGTCTGAAGGGGAGTGGCTTAGCTTGACCCTGGTGGTGGTGAATGGATGGTTGGGTTCGGTCTGAAGGGGAGGGGCTTAGCTTGACCCTGGTGGTGGTGAATGGATAGTTGGGGTCGGTCTGAAGGGGAGGGGCTTAGCTTGACCCTGGTGGTGGTGAATGGATGGTTGGGTTCGGTCTGAAGGGGAGTGGCTTAGCTTGACCCTGGTGGTGGTGAATGGATGGTTGGGTTCGGTCTGAAGGGGAGTGGCTTAGCTTGACCCTGGTGGTGGTGAATGGATGGTTGGGTTCGGTCTGAAGGGGAGTGGCTTAGCTTGACCCTGGTGGTGGTGAATGGATGGTTGGGTTCGGTCTGAAGGGGAGTGGCTTAGCTTGACCCTGGTGGTGGTGAATGGATGGTTGGGTTCGGTCTGAAGGGGAGTGGCTTAGCTTGACCCTGGTGGTGGTGAATGGATGGTTGGGGTCGGTCTGAAGGGGAGGGGCTTAGAAAAGGGGTGGAGAAGGGCTGCGTCGAGTCACCTGGAATGACAGCTGTCAGAGGGGGGAGCAGATTTAAAAGGGTTAGCGGAGCGCTATGATAGGCTTGTGAGAATAGAGCGAAGTGATTGGTTAAGCTGGGGAGTGACGCCCCCGATCACTTATTGAGAGGAGAGAGAGTAGTAACATAGACATAGTAAATGAATGAGGAAAGACGGTCTTCCTGGTTGAACTTGCGCTGAGCTTCATTAGTCATAAAAAATAAAACCTGTGTAAAGCATTTCTGAACACGACACTACTGTAGTCCTCGTCTCTGTCTGTTGTTTACGTTGTCAGAAAGCTTGTTGTTCTCCGTGCACAGAAGTAAACAACATGCTCTGAGACAGCTGATTGAAACTTAATTGAAAGCCCGAGTCCTGCAGCTCGTTAGGGTTTTAGTATCTGTAAGTCAGTCGGTATCAAACTGCAGCCTTAAGCATTAAATCAGCTTTGATTTGTGTTTTGAGGAGATGGTATTGAACTCTCGGAGTCGGCTGTGAACTGTTTCCTGAAGATGTTCCAGATTATCACCTCACTTTTTTTTTTAGAAACGTATCGAGGTGTGAGGAAGAGAAGCGAGTGTGTTTCTGACTTCCTGTTTGTGCAATGGAGTCATTTCACACCAAGCTGCAACTCTCTGAAGACGCTGCACGATAACAACTCCAGTATTCAGGAGTATCTAAGATGCAGATTTTGAATATGTATATCTTTTAAAATTGAAGGAGCGTTGGTGGTTTTAAAAAGACAGTTTAACCCTGTGAACCTGTGAGCAGTGCATCCCATAATAACCACATCATTCACACCGAGCTTCCTGTCGTGCTGAAATAAACGGACTCCTGGTTTTAAATTCTTCCTCACATCTCCAGAGATTCACAAACGCTTCAGATGAGATTTAAAGTTTGAAACGTCTTCACAGTGTCTTTTATCCTCGTTATGAAATAAAACGATGAACTAACATCAGTCTCCTCCCCTTCCTCTTCCTGTTTCCTAACCTCTCAGAGTTTTCAAGAAGTCGAGCCCCAACTGTAAGGTGAGTCCGACTCTTAAAGGTCCCCTATCATCCTCTTCCTCATCAATATATCACAGGTCTCAGATATATCCAGAGCCTGTCTCTGATTGGCTGAAACACCAAACAGATGAGTAATATTTAACTCAACATTCCTATTTTCGTTCTTCAATGAAACAAATAATTGTTCAATAAAATAATTTAAACATGTTCTGTTCTACTTAAAAAATGAAATGTCGTGTTTTTTGTTTAATTTTGCATCGAATATTTCCAAAATTCCCCAGCTTAACTTCCCATGGAAACTTTCCGCCCCTTTGCAACCCTAGTAAAGAGAGTCTCTTTACACAGAGGGGACACATGGTGATGTAGAAGAGACATGAAGAAGAGTATTTTAAATAATAGGGGACCTTTAAAATATTCTGCAACATCCTATGATTTTATAAAAACATGTAGTATTTTTTTTTATTGAATTGAATTCTTATTAAATATTTTCAATTATCTAACATTTTTTAAATGAGAAATTCACATTGAAACAAACAGGATGAAATGGTTGAAAGGTGGTTTTGTGTGTGCAGGTGACGGTGTACCTGGGAAAGAGAGACTTCGTGGATCACCTGGACCACGTCGACGCTGTAGGTGAGTCAGCAGCATGTTTTAATGACCTGTGTAGGTAGAGAGATGTTAATGACTGAACGTCTGAGCCCTCTGCTGTAGCGAGGTGCGTCAGAACACCAGGTAAATAATCTCTGCTCTCTGATTGGACGCTGGGCTCTTCACAAACAGTTTCTCTCTTCCTGCTTCAGATGGCGTGATCCTCGTGGACCCGGAGTACCTGAAGGACAGGAAAGGTAAGAGCTTCACCTCCACACTTTATATCTTCATCATCTCCTCTTACATTCAGATTATTAAAGGTATACTCCTCTTCCTCTTCCTCCTGTAGTCTTCGTCACGCTCACCTGTGCGTTTCGTTACGGCCGTGAAGATCTTGATGTTCTCGGTCTGTCGTTCAGGAAGGATCTCTACATCTCCACCTTCCAGGTCAGAGATACACCTGAACACAACACCTGAAGAACACCTGAACACAACACCTGAACACAACACCTGAAAACAACACCTCGACACAAGGCCTGGACACAACACCTCGACACAACACCTCGACACAACACCTGAACACAACACCTGAACACAACACCTGAACACAACACCTCGACAAAAGGCCTGAACACAACACCTCAACACAAGGCCTGAACACAACACCTGAACACAACACCTGAACACAACACCTGAACACAACACCTGAACACAACACCTCGACAAAAGGCCTGAACACAACACCTCAACACAACACCTGGACACAACACCTCAACACAACACCTCAACACAACACCTCAACACAACACCTCAACACAACACCTCAACACAACACCTCGACACAACACCTCGACACAACACCTCGACACAACACCTGAACACAACACCTGAACACAACACCTGAACACAACACCTCGACAAAAGGCCTGAACACAACACCTCAACACAAGGCCTGAACACAACACCTGAACACAACACCTCAACACAACACCTGAACACAACACCTGAACACAACACCTGAACACAACACCTCGACAAAAGGCCTGAACACAACACCTCAACACAACACCTGGACACAACACCTCAACACAACACCTCAACACAACACCCTCAACACAACACCTCAACACAACACCTCAACACAACACCTCAACACAAGGCCTGTACTACGAAGCCGGTTCAACATAACCTGGATATGTTGGAGTTAGCCGGTTGGCCTAATCAAAAACATACACGCTCTCGCTAAGCGGTCCTACGACGCGGGTTATGAAGTGGATCGCTCAAGCCAGCCGTGTCCTATCTAGTTAGGTGCGCGTTCACATGAAAGGGGTGGTATCTGGAGCATTCGACCAATCACAAACATGGAGAAGTGTACTGACAGCGCAGCGTCATACTTCCTGAATGGAAAGTGAACTTTAATATTAGTCAAATATGAAGAAGTTAAACTTTAAACATCCATGACTTAAACACTTTATCCAGGATCAAAGCCACATAGCTGCACCTGCAAGGTGAATACAGCTGGTAACAGAAAAAGTGTTTGAATGCGTACATTAACAGGTTTATGAAATCACTGCCCCGTCCAAGACACGATCTGACTTTAATTACATTTGACTCGAGTGTTTCGTCAACTTAATGTGTTGCTTAAAATAATACTTCTGCATACAGTATGTGACACTGTGAGTGTTGCACGGCCAGATACGGCTCAGCTGACTCAGATAAGGAAATATATGATACATTATGATGTGATATGATATGAATGATAATGGGACACATCGACGTCTGCACTCACAGTGCCGCGGACTGTACGTAATGTTACTCTGATCCGGTTACTTATGTTGTGGCAGATATTTAAGTAAGCTTTCTTAACGCTAATATTATAATAGTCAGATTGCTCTGAAGATGGGAGGGGATATTCTATTCATTTTCACGTTCACACAGTCAGTTGATTTTTGCCGGCCGTCTTTCCTGCAACGGCAGTTTTTCTGTATTTCCTCTATTCTGTAATATGACTTGATCGCTTTAAACTCCGCACACTGAGCTCTGATTGGTCAGCAGGCGGTGCTTTCACTGAGTTGATCTCTTAGCCTGCAACCTAACCTGCTCCGGACCAGGCTAGCCGTTCAGCATAAGTTACCATGGAGATCTAGCCCGCTAAAAAGAGAACCAGCGTCGTAGGACCGGAAACCCCGAGTTTTCCCTGAAGTTAGCCGGCTAAGCGAAAATCCGGCTTCGTCGTACAGGCCTCTGAACACAACACCTGAACACAACACCTGAACACAACACCTGAACACAACACCTGAACACAACACCTGAACACAACACCTGAACACAACACCTGAAGAACACTTGAACACAACACCTGAACACAACACCTGAACACAACACCTGAACATAACACCTGAACACAACACCTCAACACAACACCTGAACACAACACCTGAACACAACACCTGAACACAACACCTCAACACAACACCTCAACACAACACCGGAAAAATACCTGAACACAACACCTGAACACCTGAACATAACACCTGAAGAACACCTGAACACCTGCATTTTTTCTTATTAATTATACATTTGTAAATACGTTAATAATTATATTGCTTGCTTGCTTTGGTTATTGCGTCTTCATATTTCCAGATAAAACACACTATTCTTACAAAGCAAACGATCAAGATGAACAGTCAAAATGAGCTCCACCTCACCCCTAATTTTCCTGATTAAACTTGAAAATGTAATTCTTACTGGAGGATCATTTTAATGCATGATGTTCACTGTGATATTTGTATTTCCCCCAGGCGTTTCCCCCGGTGCCGGAGGAGAAGAAACCGAACAGCCGGCTGCAGGAGCGTCTGCTGAAGAAACTCGGGCAGCATGCTCATCCCTTTTACTTCACTGTGAGTCTCTGCATTTCAAGATTCAAAAGATTCAAAGGTGTTATCATCATATGCTCAAAGCTACAGTGTGAGCTCCTCCAACAATGCAACATATGTCATAAAATACAAAATAAAAAGTATTGCAAAAAGTCTATATCAATCAGTATTCAATAATTATAATACATGGAGAACTTTCATGATTATCTTTTGACATACTATGGAATTATTTTCTTAATATTTTTTTATTGTATCTTATAATCTTATTCAACTTTTTAACTTGAATAAAATGTCCAAGAAATATGAAATAAAGTAGAAGAAATGATGAGTATAAAGACACAGAGCTCAGGATTAAATAAAACTAAAAAGTGACTATGTTTAGGTTTTTATTTGACATATTAGTGATGGGCTTCGGCTCCCAAGCGGCTCTCCCTTTAGTATCAACCGGAGCCTTCTATTTTAGCCTAATTTAGCAATTATAAATGGTTTGTGTTGGTAAGACATTTTTAATTGAGTGTTTTCATAAAAGCCTTATCTTTATGTATATTTTGGTTACAATAAAACATACACAGTTACTGTTGTTTAACATTTTAATAAAACATTTAAATTAACAACTGAACAGCAAACATAGCAAACAAATACAAATAAATAAAAGCCTTTCTCAAAAAGTCCTTACTGCTGGTTGGCGTTCAGAAACACCAGATTCCTCACCTGGGATGGTCCGATTCCTCTCCGTGATTATTTGGCCAGTTTTGGAGAAGACTCTCTCTGAGGGGAGCGACGATGCAGAGTCTTCCTACCATAACCTTAGCCAGGCGTACTCTGCCCCGGTCCCCCCTTCCTTCTTTCGTATAATGGTATGATCCAAGTCTGTCCTTGCGTGTGATTGGCCGCATGGTGTGCCCATGCCTGGCCTGCAGGAACGGCAGAAGATTCGGCCCTTCTCGTTCGATATAGAGCATCGGCTCGAACGACACGTCACTTTGACAATGAGACTTTTCGGCATTATTTCAACTTTCATTATCATTTTTTGACAAACTATGGAATTATTTTCTTAATATTTAGTGATTGTATTTGCCTTCAATTTTATATTTCTAACATACTATACTATGACATTTCTTTGACTTCTTCTTTCACCTTTATCATTTTTTAGACGCACAATACTATGAGTTTTTCAACTGATTTGTTTTTGATATATAATTTAATATTTTTTTTTCATCTTCGGTCAGTAACTACAAAATATTAGTTTGGATGTAAAAAATGTATTGGCCTGGCTAAAGGACGAAAGAAACCAGCTAATACAAATTGCCCTATATACTCAGGGTTTGTCAGAAATCAATATTTCTGTTCCTCAGAAACTGTATAATTACCAGAAATCTGAGAATCAAACAGAGCGTCAGACGCAGAGACAGCTTTGTTTTTACGGAGCTCCGACGTCACGTTGTCTATTTGACTGGTTTGCAGTTCTCCTGCATTACCTACACATTGGTCTTACAACGTTCTCTTCCACTATTTCTTATTGTTTAATGTTAATATATATAATTATGTTGCATTGTTTGAGTAGCCTGGGACTTAAGATACTCATTGCATATCTACTCTGTAGCAAAGCCTTTGAACTGCAGTAAAACAGATGTGCATTTATACAACCAGCTGCAGGGGAAATACAAAACCAAATACTGCCATCAAACTGGATTTCAGAGGACATTTATATTGTGTGAATAACTAGTCTTAATACACACTGTTCATACATATCAATGGTTACAATCACACAGTTAAGAAATACCTTCAAATATCGTATATTGTGACAAAGCTAAACAAATGTACATGTTATTTAGAAGCCTTGAATTAGTACTCCTTGTTGATATGCAGCTCTGAGAATAATGTCCTGTGGTGTTCAGTGTGTGAGACATTAAGTGGGAGAAGAGTTAGATTTACAGACTGCATCTTCAATGTATGTTCATGTATTTTATAATGTTGTTTATTGTGTTTTTCTGCTGATTTAGATCCCTCAGAACCTCCCATGTTCAGTCACTTTACAGCCCGGCCCAGAGGACACTGGGAAGGTAACACACACACACACACACACGCACGCACGCACGCACGCACACACACGCACACACGACTATATTCGTGAGGTCTATGACCCAATAGCATGTTGTGAGGACATTACCTAAAAAGGTCATTACACTTGGTCCTCACAAGTAGAGCAAAACAAACACACACACAGCTAAAAAGTTATTGTTGTGTCAGTGTTGGTGAGAAGTGAAATACATGTAATAACAAATAGTAGGTCTACTGAATACAACTACAATACTCCAAACTATTTTGGGTCCCAAAAGGAAATTCATTATTTTGTGTTAGTGAATTGAAAACACTGTTAACTGCTTCTTAATTTTGGATTTGGTGTTAAATATCCAGTAATGTGTTGATAGTGTTTGAGCAGAATGAGAGGAACATCAGCAGGTATTTTCAGAATAAAAGCAGCTTGTTTATTTATCTTTCAGGCCTGCGGTGTCGACTTTGAGATCAGAGCTTTCTGCGCCAAGTCAATAGAAGAAAAGATCCACAAGAGGTGAGGGGACACCTGATTTATAACATCCAAAATATTGAAATGTATTTATCTGAGTACCATCTCACATGTCACATGACTTCATGTCACCACCGCTAAGCTAAAGGTGGCTAATGTTGGGCTATAAAGAAACTACAGCACGGTCACATGACTTCACGTCACCACCGCTAAGCTAAAGGTGGCTAATGTTGGGCTATAAAGGAACTACAGCACGGTCACATGACTTCACGTCACCACCGCTAAGCTAAAGGTGGCTAATGTTGGGCTATAAAGAAACTACAGCACGGTTACATGACTTCACGTCACCACCGCTAAGCTAAAGGTGGCTAATGTTGGGCTATAAAGGAACTACAGCACGGTCACATGACTTCACGTCACCACCGCTAAGCTAAAGGTGGCTAATGTTGGGCTATAAAGAAACTACAGCACGGTCACATGACTTCACGTCACCACCGCTAAGCTAAAGGTGGCTAATGTTGGGCTATAAAGGAACTACAGCACGGTCACATGACTTCACGTCACCACCGCTAAGCTAAAGGTGGCTAATGTTGGGCTATAAAGTAACTACAGCACGGTCACATGACTTCAAGTCACCACCGCTAAGCTAAAGGCGGCTAATGTTGGGCTATAAAGGAACTACAGCACGGTCACATGACTTCACGTCACCACCGCTAAGCTAAAGGCGGCTAATGTTGAGCGTGATGGCGTTTAGTCGTCTCATTTAGACACTTGTTAGCAACCGCCGTTTTTAAACTCAACAGTGGGGTATTTACCAGAGGTGGGACCAAGTCATTGTTTTGCAAGTCCGAGTCAAGTCTCAAGTCTTTGCGCTCAAGTCCGAGTCAAGTCTCAAGTCTTTGCGCTCAAGTCCGAGTCAAGTCTCAAGTCTTTGCGCTCAAGTCCGAATCAAGTCTCAAGTCTTTGCGCTCAAGTCCGAGTCAAGTCTCAAGTCTTTGCGCTCAAGTCCGAGTCAAGTCTCAAGTCTTTGCGCTCAAGTCCGAGTCAAGTCTCAAGTCTTTGCGCTCATGTCCAAGTCAAGTCTCAAGTCAGGATGGGAAAGTTCAAGTCAAGTCCAAGTCCTAAACTTTGACAAAACGAGTCTTAAACAAGTCCTTATGTGCTTTTCAACAAATGTAATGACATCGATCAACAGAATAATACTTAATAATCAAACTGCTCTTTATTAGTCACATTGATAATTTAATAATCCATTTTCTCTCTGCTGGTAAAGTAACGTGTTTTTCTTCTATTGTAAGAGGGATCAGTAAGGTAAGGCTACCGTGACCAGTAGCGTGGCGTGGGGAAAAATGTAGGGGAAGCCCATTTTTTTGGGTTGGGGGGGGGGGGGTGGTCAATAACGTAACCAGATGAGTGATTACAGCGCCCGGTATCATTTTACACACATTTGTATCACACAGATGCAGGACTTGCACACGCCTGTTATCTAACCGACAGGTCCGCACGCACTCTCCAGCCGAAACTCTCTCGTCTTATTAATTTAAGCATTTTCTTATTAATTTATGCAGACACACCCCACCCCCCCCACCCGTGCGGACATAATTGTCCTCATTGAACGTCCGATTCGCTCCCTTTTTCCTCTGTGTACACAGCTCAAGTGTGGGCATTGGCCTGTCATCTGATTGAATTTTTAGTTGCTGCTGTAGCGGAAGTTTAGTAAAGTTATGTTTGATTAAGTACGCCAAATCTCCACCCTCCATAATGCTTGATAATTTCAAACGGCGGTGATGACAGTTACAGTAGGCTACTACAGTACGTAGTAAAACTGATGTTGATGTGATTTGATGGGATGGCAGTGTCTAATCAAATCGCCAGCCGCCTCTGAAGGGAAGCCAGAGACCGCTGGCTTCCCTTGGCATGGCCCTGACCAATCACATGTTGGCAGGGGCATCACGTGGGCCTCATCTGATTGGTCAATCCCTCCATTTTTTTTCACCAAAGGAAGCCCGATTCAGCTGGCCTCCTCTCGCAACAGTGAATGCAATCTACTGTTTCACCATAACATCTAGAGGGGCGCTGTTTGTTTCACTCTTTGTAAAATACTCAATGAGAGTGGGGGAGAGACGGGCCGGCAGCAACACATAGCAAAGGAGAATTATCGAAACAAACCAAGTGTTTTTCATTATTTATTTAAATTATAACTACAATCCGAGAAAACAGGGGAAGCCTGGCTTCCCTTGGCCTCCAGGAGAAAACGCCACTGACCGTGACGGTTTGATTCAGAAGGAGTTTAATGTATAAGATCCCTGATTTTGAGGTAACCAGAATGTTTATTTCCACTGTGTATAGCATGTTATAAGGGACCCACAATCTATCTTTATGCAAGGGATAATGTGCAGCGAGGCGTCTCTATGGGGAAAAGAACACCTGAATCTAGATCCCTCTGCAGGTGGTACTTTCACTATATTTTGATGCTAATACTTTTGTACTTTTACTTGTAACATTTTGAATGCAGGATCTTTTATTGTAACCGAGTATTCCTACACTCTGGTACTGTTACTCAAGTACAAGATCTGAACTTCTCCCACCTCTGGCAATAAATCCTGAGTGGTTACCAAAAAAAAAAACCCTGCTCTGAAGGTTATTTTCATTTTACAAATCCTGCACTCAGCTTTGCTTTCTCCAATATCATTGAAATGCAGCCAGAAGCTGCTTCTTTTTTCGGTTTTCGCAAATTTCTTGACTTCTTCCGACGCGCTTGCATTTAAATCCGTCTCCCCGTCGCTCTGTGTATCTGGCCTGTACCACTACACCTGCTGTCTTTGGAGCGTCTGCCCCCCACCCTTCTTTCACATAATGGTATGATCCTAGTGTGTCCTCGCATATGATTGGCCGCATGGTGGCTCAGCAAAATAAAGTCCCGCCCCTGCCTGCATGGATTCTCAGCAAGAGTTGCAGCGGCTGAAGATTCTGCTCTCCCCGACGGGAGTCTGCTCTTCAAGCGGCATCTCGCGATCGGCGTGTTGGAGACCCCTGAATTAAATTATCAAGTCACCTCAAGTCAGAAGGCTCAAGTCCAAGTCAAGTCCCGAGTCATTGGTGTTCAAGTCCGAGTCGCAAGTGTTTTGTGATTTTGTCAAGTCGAGTCTGAAGTCATCAAATTGGTAACTCGAGTCCAAGTCATGTGACTCGAGTCCACACCTCTGGTATTTACTGACATGTTTTATGTCGTAGAACAAAACGTTAAAATGCAGAGTCATGTCGGGGGTTCAGAGGTCATTCTTACGCCTCTCTTTTGTTCTTTGAGCAGGAACTCGGTGCGTCTGGTGATCAGGAAGGTTCAGTACGCTCCAGAGAAGCCTGGCCCTCAGCCGATGGTGGAGACGACCCGCAGCTTCCTGATGTCGGACAGATCCCTGCACCTGGAGGCTTCTCTGGACAAGGAGGTACACACACACACACACACACACACACACACACACACACACACACACACACACACACACACACACACACACACAGTTGAAATGTACCCATTTCTGCCACGTTTGACTTAATCTACCACACAACGTTTAGCTGACAGCTTTAGTTACTTTTAAAGAGTGCACTTATAAAAGTCCTTGTTTCCCATGATGCATTGTGCAGCTTTACTACCACGGAGAGCCAATCAGCGTCAACGTCCACGTCACCAACAACTCCACCAAGACCGTGAAGAGAGTCAAAATATCAGGTACGTCTTCTTCTAAAATTCTGTAAAATGTGTGTGTTTAATTTGAATAAAAAATCCCAGATTGGTTGTGTTTAAAACTCTCTTTCTCTCGTTGTCTCTACAGTGCGTCAGTACGCAGATATCTGTCTGTTCAGTACTGCTCAGTATAAATGTCCAGTCGCCCAGCTGGAGGCAGAGTAAGTCCCATTTCAATACTGGTTTAAAGCATTAATAAACATAAAGCCAGTTAACCCAGAGATAAACAACATGATGATATATTACCATCCCAAATCCTACTGTTAGCTAGTGTTCTTTAAAGGTCTCCTACTATACTATTTTTAGGCATATATTATAGGTCTCAAGGACAGTACCTTTTTATTTCCTGCTTCTTTATACATAAGGCGCATTCACACCGCAGTACTTTTCCCACAAAGGTTCATGAGAACTTAGTTCATGAGAACTCTTTAGTTCTCATGAACTAAGTACAGATCGCGTTCACACCGGAATAAGTTCCTGAGGAAGGATTAGGCAAATGAGCCGCTGACGTCACTTCTTCTTCTTCTGCTTTGGGTTTACTGGCAGGCCGCAAACAACTTCACGGCGTATACTGCCACCCGAAGTCCCCAGCCGGAAGTCCCCGGAGTTGGGGAAGGCTTCAGTAGAAGCTGCTGGGACTCCCAGCAGCTTCTACTGAAGCCTTCAGAGTAAATCGCCAGAACGCCGACACCTCCTCATCTCCACCACTCCCATGTTTTCTTTTGTGTTGCCATAAGTTAGTCTCTCTGCGTTTCTGCGCTGGGCTAATGATAATGCTAATAATGCTAATGCGAGGATAATAAAATGGCTGCTTCACAAAACCTTTTGGGAGTTTTACGGGGCGTGGTTTGCAATCCGCCCAGCCAATCAGACATAGGAACCTTTTTCTCCCACGAAAGTCCCTGCTCTCTAGCAGGGACGGAAAAGGGGGTGAAAAGGTTCATGAACTAATTTTAGTTCCGGCTCTTTTTGGTGTGAACGCGACATTTCGGAACTAAAGTGGGAAAAGTACTGCGGTGTGAACGCGGCTATACTCTCTCCAGTACAGGTTAGCTCTGAGTGTTAGCATGCTAATGTAAACACAGACCATATAGAGTGGCGAAGTCCCTCCCCTTCCGGTGGACCTCCATGGGACCTTATTTCAGAAAAATTATGTATTGAAGTCAATGGAGAGAGAAAGATTATCTTTTGATCCCGTTTGAATTGTGCCATGAATTACACATATGTTGTTTGTCAATTTAAAAGATAATTTTGCAAGTCAAAAAAAAAAAAAATGTGTCGTAAAACTGTGAAGTAACACATTTGTTTGTGTGAAACGCTCAATGAACTACATCTGATCTCTGGTCAACAACACACGTCACCAAGATGGCCGTCACTACTGTCTTGTCAACACAAGAGACTACCCTCACTATCACCACAATGAAACACGTCCTGAAGAATGTCATGCAAAGCTGCCTGCCTGCCTTCCTTTGATTCTCTCTGAACTGCCTGGTCGTTTTAATGTTTAATGTCAACCATTTGTGCAGATAGCATGAAGTAGAGAAGATCGCTAGCGTTAGCGTTAGCATTTCTCCCCCGGGCTTAAATTGTGTATTATAGAATGATCACACCGGTGACAGTACTCTTCAAAGGGTTCACGAAATATGACTACTACTCTTACTGTTTAACATTGTGGGTTACTTAATGTTACTTCATGTTAAGGCTAATAAAAATGACACGGCTGTAATGCTAACTAACGTGCTAGCTACTAGCTAGCTTGATCCAGAGTACTCCTGGTCCTTTCATCAGACGGGAAGCGAAAGAACGAGCAAGACCCATTGCTGGTATAATAACAACCTGGTACTAAGCACACAGGCATATTGTTAAAGTTATCTTATCTTAGCCAGCGCCAGATAGATAGATTATATCTATATGGCGCTGATCTTAGCTATCTCTTAGTGGAGGAAAACAATTGTGACATCACTTACGCGACTCTGGGATTTGTAGTCTTTCTAGTTACGTATTTTTCATAGTCTTATATTTCAACAGTTTTACGACAAACTGTGACTTTTTTGACATGGAAATGATTTTTTAAGATTGACAAACATCATATGTGTAATTCATGGCACAATTCAAACGGGATCGAAAGATAAGTTTTCTCTCCCCATTGACTTCAATGCATAATTTTTCCGAAATAAGGTCCCATTACCCGGAAGTAAGTGGGCGTGACTTCGCCACTCTATTACTTCCAGAACACGTCTCATTGTTTCTGACAGCAACGTTTCTGATTGGCCCGTGGGTGTAAAGCCCGCCCACATTTTAGTAATGTTGTCATGACGCAGCAAATCTGGATCAGCTCCGTTGTTCCCCGTTTTTAGAGATGTGGGTTCGGAGGAAAAGAGAGAGTTTTATTTCCTGACACTTTGAGAGTCTCCTGACACACCGGGGACACACTGGGGACACACTGGGGGGACATATTGATGTAGAGAAGACATCAAAAAGTGCATTCTGCATGATAGGAGACCATTAAGTAATCTTCAAAAAACACCCAGCACTATAATGTCTGATCTGAGATTGGTCTGTGGAGTGGGCGGGGCTTAGTGGAGCAGTTTTGATTGACAGCAGTGTCTCCATAGTGACCAGGTGTCGTCCAGCTCCACCTTCTGTAAGGTCTACACTCTGACCCCAACGCTCGACAAGAACCGAGAGAAGAGAGGACTCGCTCTGGACGGGAAACTCAAACACGAAGACACCAACCTGGCCTCCTCCACCATGTAAACACACACACACACACACACACACACACACACAGAGACACACCTCCTCTACCATGTAAACACACACACACACCTCCTCCACCATGTAAACACACACACACACACACACACACACACACACACACACACACACCTCCTCTACCATGTAAACACACACACACACACACACACACACACACAGAGACAAACCTCCTCTACCATGTAAACACACACACACACACACACACACCTCCTCTACCATGTAAACACACACACACACACCTCCTCTACCATGTAAACACACACACACACACACACACACACACCTCCTCTACCATGTAAACGCTCACACACACACACCCCCTCTACCATGTAAACACACACACATAGACACACCTCCTCTACCATGTAAACACACACACGTGCGTCTCACACACACCATGTAAACACACACACGTGCGTCTCACACACACCATGTAAACACACACACGTGCGTCTCACACACACCATGTAAACACACACACGTGCGTCTCACACACACCATGTAAACACACACACAGGACAACAAAACTTAAAGAAAAACTTCAAAGAAGAGAGACTTACGACAAATATAATTGTAAATAATAACTATCTTTTCCACTTTTTAAAGTGGAAAAGATAGTAGAGAGAATTTACCAAATAGGGATCAATAAAGTATCTATCCAATACGAGACTTGCAACCACAAAGAAGCGAAAACCCCATGGAGTCTAAAGGAAGTACAGACTATAGAGTCCAGGTACAGGTGTGTGTTGTTGGTCATGTGACCATCGCTTCCTGTTTGTGTTTCAGTGTGAAAGACGTCACCAACAAGGAGGTTTTGGGGATCCTGGTTTCCTACAGAGTCAAAGTGAAGCTGGTGATCTCACGTGGAGGGTAAGACAAACACACACACACAGTCCCCTCCCACTCTGCTGACATCACTTCCTGTCCTCTCACTGTTTCCTGTTAATGTCATCAGTGGAGTTTTGAGACTCCAGTTGATTTTAAGACATTAGCCGAGCTGCACCCACATTAATTTAATGCGGTGGTCACATGACTTCACGTCACCACCGCTAAGCTAAAGGTGGCTTATGTTGGGCTATAAAGGAACTACAGCACGGTCACATGACTTCACGTCACCACCGCTAAGCTAAAGGTGGCTAATGTTGGGCTATAAAGGAACTACAGCACGGTCACATGACTTCACGTCACCACCGCTAAGCTAAAGGTGGCTAATGTTGGGCTATAAAGGAACTACAGCACGGTCACATGACTTCACGTCACCACCGCTAAGCTAAAGGTGGCTTATGTTGGGCTATAAAGGAACTACAGCACGGTCACATGACTTCACGTCACCACCGCTAAGCTAAAGGTGGCTAATGTTGGGCTATAAAGGAACTACAGCACGGTCACATGACTTCACGTCACCACCGCTAAGCTAAAGGTGGCTAATGTTGGGCTATAAAGGAACTACAGCACGGTCACATGACTTCACGTCACCACCGCTAAGCTAAAGGTGGCTAATGTTGGGCTATAAAGGAACTACAGCACGGTCACATGACTTCACGTCACCACCGCTAAGCTAAAGGCGGCTAATGTTGGGCTATAAAGGAACTACACACAACAACACTTTACTAAATGAGCGTTTAATTAAGATCCTGATGAAGGACTTCCTGTCGGTGCAGCTCGGCTCCGCCCTCTCACTTCCTGTTGTCAGTTACCTTGGAAACCTGCTTCTCGTTGTAGTCGCTCCTCACTTTGCTTGCTTAGATTGTGAACTTGTTGTGAACATGTCGCCTCCTGCTTTTCATTTCATCTCCCCTCTGTGTTTTTTGGATGTGTGTTTGGCTCCCCTCCTCCTCCTCCATCCTCCTCCCCCCTCTGTGTCCCCCTGCAGGCTGCTGAGAGGCATGTTGGACAGGTAAATGTGACGACACCTTTTCAAATGAAGCGGCGACTGCAGTGCTTTCAAACGTCTCCGATCGAGTCTAAAATAAAAACCATCTGCAGCGTTTTCCAAAATGTTCCATATCTAGCCTCTTACACTTTAAACAATATCCTGGATTTTCTAAATAAAACCATCTCTGCAACCATTTCTAACATCTCAATTTCTGCCTATTGAGATGAAAACAAAAGGCGCTTTCACACCGGAGTACTTTTCCCAGGAATAGTTCCGATAGTTCCTGGGATTTTGCATTCACACCAAAAAGATCTGGAACTTGAACTTTGTTCTCGGAACCTTTTCCCCCCTTTTCAGTCCCTGCTAGAGAGGTGGTACTTTCCTGGGGAGAAAAAGGTTCCACTTTCTGATTGGCTGGGCGAATTGCAAACCACGCCCCGTAAAACTCTGAAAAATGTTGTGAAGCCGCCATTTTATTTGCTCGCATTAGCATTAGCATTAGCCCAGCGCACCAACGGAGAAAGACTAACTTATGGCAACACAAAATTAAACGTGGGAGCGGTGGAGTGATGAGGAGGTGTCGGCGCTTCTGGGGCCTCATTTATAACGCCTTGCGTAGGATTGACGTAGGAAGGTTGCTTACGTAGTACAAAGCACAAAAATAGGTACATAAATGTTCCGCCATTTTCCGATTCACAAAACATTGCGTACCGGCGAGGGAAGTGCGTACGGCACTCCCTACGCCTGTTTCCCTTGATAAATCACAATCGACTCGTAACGCCCATATTTGCCTATACATAGTCAAAGAAACGCCCATTCATTCATTCATTCATTCATTCAGACTGACTGCATGAAGAAGATCGCAGGAAATTACGATAGAACAGCTAAAACATCTCACACCGTGTCAGATTTTGGTTATTGTGGGGAGGTGGAGATAAATCATATTGTTTGGTGGATGCAGTTTGAACCAGAGTAGCAGCATGGAGGTCGGATCGTCACCAAAATAAATAAATAAGTGGTCCGAAAAAAGTTAATGACAAAACAAATACACATAACCTTCCTCGGGCAGTGTGTTTGTCCCGGGGACAGGAGACACCCCCTTGATGAGAAACTGTAAGAAATGATCGGGGAATCCCTCCGGAGTGGAGTCATGACGACTGGATCTGAATTATTTTTGTTGTATTTGGTGGTTTGTGTTCCAGCTGTCGATCAGCAACTATATATCCATAATCCACCAGTTAAAGGAAATACAACTAATGTGTTGTGTTATATTAGCTGTACAATTTACCACATATGGTGTTCTTAGTTTCCATACCTCCTGTGTTTTACGAGCGACTTATCAAGTCTTGGCAAACGGCATAAAACACGATTAAACGTGATAGTATATAAAACCATGCTCGTATCTACAACCTATAGAAATGCAAAACGGCGTCAGTTTAGACGTAATTCTGTCCTCCTGCTTACCGCATCATTTATGAGAAAACATTTCATAACATTAACACAACATATTCGAGGTGGTTTTAAATAGCATATCCGTATTTATTTATTTCTCCAAGTTATGTTTTTGTGTGCACTGAGGAGTCTCAAACAGGCGTTTGTTTAATCATTTTAAGATTGGCTTTAATCAATGTTTGAAAATGAATTCTTCATATTTGATAAATGAGAGGTAACATTTTATTTATGGTATTATTTTCACATATTTCTCTCCATTCTTCCTTCTGCCAACGGTGTCGCAGTTTCTCGTCTCTCCCGTTTGTGTGCTTAGTGCGTACGCATGGGTTAGAGTTTGCGTGGAGGACAGCACATTTTCCCGTCAAGTTAGTATTTTATAAATCGCAAACATTGCGTAGAAACTGGCGTACGCCATTTTTTGAGCGTATATCCCTTTATAAATGAGGCCCCTGGCGATTTACCCGGGACTTCGGGTGGCGATTTACGTGACGTCAGCGGCTTCATTTGCGTAATCCTCCCTCAGGGACTCCCAGCAGCTTCTACTGAAGCCTTCCGAGTAAATCGCCAGAACGCCGACACCTCCTCATCTCCACCGCTCCCATGTTTTATTTTGTGTTGCCATAAGTTAGTCTTTCTCCGTTAGTGCGCTGGGCTAATGCTAATGCTAATGCGAGCAAATAAAATGGCGGCTTCACAACATTTTTCAGAGTTTTAAGGGGCGTGGTTTGCAATTCGCCCAGCCAATCAGAAATTGAACCTTTTCCTCCCCAGGAAAGTACCACCTCTCTAGCAGGGACTGAAAAGGGGGGAAAAGGTTCGCAAAACAAAGTTCAAGTTCCAGATCTTTTTGGTGTGAACGCAAAATCCCAGGAACTATCGGAACTATTCCTGGGAAAAGTACTCCGGTGTAAAAGCGCCTATAGTCCAAAAAGTTTCAAAATAAAACCGCAGTCAGGAGTATTTAGAAAATTGTCTCTAGCTGTCCAGATTAAAAAGCAATATTGTTTTTTCAAAATAAGAGGCCAAGCAGCCTTTTTACACATCTCCTTTTCCGCCTATGCAGAATAACACATAGTCCTGGAATTTTCAAAATAAAGCGGTGCCAGCTTTCTGTCCATCCAGACCAAAACACTATCCTTGAATTTTCAAAATAAAACACTGTCAGCTGAGCTTTTAAACGTCTTGAAAAGGTCTAAAAGCATGGAGTTTTTCAAAAATAAAGCTGTGTCAGTAGCATTTAGTTTTGGCCAATTTAATGTCAAATATAATAACATTTATCCATAAACTGGATTAAGGTTGGCTCAAAGTTTTAAGGATATTAAAAACGGTAAACTGATTTAAACCACAAATAAGGTAAAGTTTAGGCTTTTAGGCTTTGGAGAGATGAGTTTCACTGACTAGATTATAAATTAAAAAAATTAATAATTATAAGTTAATGAAGAGAAGGAAAATTCAGAGGCAGTCACATGATCCTCTAACCCTCCATGTAGCCCTCTGATTGGTTAACTTCCTTCTGGTTTTCACAATAAAACGTCAGATTTTCTTTATAACTGAATATTCCTGGTGATGTTTTTCAGAGACGTTTCGGTGGAGCTGCCGTTCATCTTAATGCATCCCAAACCTGTGGAGCCGCCGCTGTCCCGCCCGCAGTCTGGTGAGGAACTCTAACCACCAACACTCACCCAGAAAACACAACAATGAAAGATAATGATTACATTACTTTAAAGGTCACTTATTATTTAAAATCCACTTCCTCATGTCTCTTCTACATCAACATGTGTCCCCTCTTCTTCATGTCTCTTCTACATCAACATGTGTCCCCTCTTCTTCATGTCTCTTCTACATCAACATGTGTCCCCTCTTCTTCATGTCTCTTCTACATCAACATGTGTCCCCTCTTCTTCATGTCTCTTCTACATCAACATGTGTCCCCTCTTCTTCATGTCTCTTCTACATCAACATGTGTCCCCTCTTCTTCATGTCTCTTCTACATCAACATGTGTCCCCTCTTCTTCATGTCTCTTCTTCATCAACATGTGTCCCCTCTTCTTCATGTCTCTTCTACATCAACATGTGTCCCCTCTGTGGAAAGAGACTCTGAAAGTTTCAGGAACAAAGATTCTCTCTCTTTTTGTCCTGATCCATTTTTATAAAAACCTGTCTGAAAATGAGCTGATCAGATTTTGGCCACTTTATGATGTCATAACGATGTTTTGTCTTGTGTAACCATTAGCCAATCACCAACCCCCCCCCCCCTTACCACCTGAATCTCCTCCTAGAGCACCATTGAGTTCTTTGTAACCAAATATCTCTCAGAGGGGCGTGGGGAGGGGCTCCTTATTTTCATCTAAAGTAACAGACAGAGAATCAGCACTTTGGAAACAGGGCTGAAACAGAGGGGATTATGGGTAATGCTGCAATGATCTGTTTGGTGTTTCAGCCAATCAGAGACAGGCTCTGGATATATCTGAGACCTGTGATATATTGATGAAGATGAGGATGATAGGGGACCTTTAAGTTTTGTGTTTGCTTAATTTTGTCTGTTAGAGTACACTTATAATTTGTTTCACTATTTAATATTAATATTGATTTATTTTCAGCAACATTTACATTATTATTATTATTTATATTATTTTTCAAATGTTATATTAATGAATTCCTAATTTTAAGACGCTTACAATATATATATATATATTTTTTTTTTGTGCCAATTTTGTCTTTGGATAATTTACCAAAATAAAATGTTAATTTTAATACACATTATAAAAAAAGAAAAATGATACCAAAAAAGGGATGGGAGGAGGGATAATGTCCGTCGTAATATAATTTACTTTCACATGTAATCTGAGAACACACACACACACACACACACACACACACACACACACACACTGCTCTATCAGCCTTTATGTAACTCTATCTGTCATGCATTGAATTTCGAAGGAGACCAGAACCAGTTTCCATGGAAACACCAGTGTGATGTGCTAATAGTGTGTGTGTGTGTGTGTGTGTGTGTGTGTGTTACAGCAGTGCCAGAGATGGACCCCCCCATCGACACCAACTTGATAGAGTTCGACACAAAGTGAGTATCTTTTGAGTTTTTATTCCAAATGAATGTAAACATTACTCGACGCAGGTCCTGCTGTTCAGACAGAATAACAATAATATATTGTCTCTCCGCGCTGCAGCAGCATCTCCCAGGACGACGACTTCGTCTTCGAGGATTTCGCCCGCCTGCGACTCAAAGGCGCTGTCGATGACAAAGACGAGGACTGCTAGGAACTGCTTCGCACACATGCACACACACACACACACACTGTTCATATTACATTCCCCGGTGGAGGATGAGTGGACGGAGGTCGCCGGTGTTCTTCCCCTCCCCTCATCTCGTCACGCCGCTGCCATTTTTGTCGCCGTCTCTCTCTCTCTCTCTCTCTCTCTCGTTCTGCTGAAGGTTTGACAAACTGCTGCCGGACAGACCGTGTTGTTGCCGGGCGGATCTGAGCTCTGACACGTGAAGAAGAAAAGGAAGAAGAAATATAGAAGAAGAAGAAGAAGAAGGAAAAAAAAAACACGTGTGTAGGGAGCTGCAGCGCTCGTATGCTTTTATTTTGAAAATCCTTTTTCGAATGTCGATCACCGTCTTGTACAAACAGAATATATATTTGAAACATAGAAAGAAAAAAAAAAAATCTTCTACGAGCATTTGATCTGTGTTCAGTGGTGATCGCCGCTTTGTCTTCAAGATAACACTGCGAGGGGAACACACACACACACGCACACACACACACACACACACACAGGTCAGATTTCACCAGCATCTACTCTCGTCACCCTGTCGTCCATTTTGTACAAAATGTTTGTTCTGTCAGACGTTTCTTTTTATTTTATTTTGAAAGAACCATTCCAGCGTCGACAGAGTTTCCTGGTTTTATTTTGAAAATCCATTGTTATTTTGGATTTCAGTTTAACTTTTAAGTTCAGGAGTTCATGACAAATTGGTCTTAAGGAAAATGCAATTGTATATTAACAAGAAATTTAACATTTTCACTAATTTTAAGTAGAATTTGTCATTTTTTGGACCTGAATTTCAAAATACATGTTAACTCAAAATCGCATTAAAAATAAATACAAAAGTTAATATTTCAGCAATGTCATTTCCAGCAAACGTTTACAAAACAGGAGGAAATTGTACTTTTGTTGAATTAAAATAAAATATGCACATTATTACCTTCACTGTGATGGAAAGATAGAAAAAGGAAAATCAAGGATTAACTCAGAAAATTTTTAGAAAACATGTTCTGGAAAAATGTTTAAAAAATACACGGTTGTTAAAAAATTACAAAATAAAGTTTTATTTTACAAGAAACTTTAAATATTTTCAAAATAAAAGCAGAACTAATATCAGTCTTTATAAAATAAATGTTCATTGTGAAAGATTTAGTTCAAATAATTCCTTTTTATTTAAATGAGGGACACTTTTCTCAACAACTTGCTTCATTTAAAAAAAGAAAATATACTTTTATTTTGAAGGGTTAAAGGGACTCTGGCGACGCTGGAATCGATGTTTCTTTTTCGGTCAAAAACAATTTATATGAGTTTTTTTTTTTTACCTTCACCAAGTGTAACTGATCTGGGTTAACTAAATAAACTCGTTATTACACCTGAAGAAGAAATGGAAAAGTGAGTCGCTCTAATCTCAGTTTTTTTGTCATGAAGCGCCAAAAAACTGAGAATTACCGATCTGGCTGCGGAGGACCGAAGCTGCCAGAATACAAAGTAAATAACAGATTTGATAAATAAATAAATATTCTTAAAAACATTTACAAAAATAACAGTGAAAAATCCAGGCATTAATTAAGAGAGAATATTTTTATTTAAATGTCTTCATAATTTATTACTCATTTGTTTACTTTTACATGCATTCATATTAGGGGATAATAATACAGACATCATTAAATACATAAAAAGGGAAATAAATTCAATGTAAAAGTGAATACAAATAATTAAATTAAAAACAGGAATAAACATTTTCGACTTGATAATTAATGCATTATTTTTGTTTTATTTAATGGTATTTTAATATATTTATCAAATCATTAGATATTTATTTGGCAGCTTTTTTCCTCCGTACTTTTCTACCGTTGTATTGACCTAATCCGAGCGATCTGTCCCCGGCTGCTTGAAGGGAAACACTGCTGTTATAACGTATGAATCCTCTCTGATTGACCCGAATGCACTTTGATTAGAAATATGTTCAGGGTCTACTTTACGCGCCGTGCCTTCTGCCTCTGTTGCCAACACCTTTCCTCTCAATGCCACTTTCTCATCGTGACTTAAAAACAGAATTTGCAGGACGCTCCTGCAAGTCAGACAAGATGCCAACTATCACATATATGTAATTATAAATAAATACTATTGTTTATCACCTTTCCATCGAGTAACACTGTTATATAAATCTAATTACTCAGATTAAAACGTTAAATAAAGAAGTGGAAAATGTTTAAAGAAATATATATTTACAAGATTTTCTTGGGACACATACATGGGATTTAAGATGCTAATTATTGACATGACTTTGTGATCATTTGGTTTTATTTTGCCCCTAGAAATCCGTCTTTTGAGTGAAATTACAACAAAATGATTGGGTGAATTGCATTGCAACGTTATAGCTTAAGTGGTTAAATTAGGACTTTAGAAAATGTAAATGTTGAAAAAAACATTTGATTTCAAGCTCCACTTCTAGCTGTTTTATTGTCAGAAATGTGACAAATAAAGACTTGTCCCGTAAAACGACAACATCTTTTAAAAATTATGATTTTATTCTTAATATTTGGCCTTTTTTCCTCACACACACACACACACACACACACACACACACATACATAGAGTCGCTTTGGATAAAAGCGTCAGCTAAATGCAATGTAATGTAATGAGACAGACACATAGACACAGACACCCACACAGACAGACACACACATACACAGAGACACACAGAGACACCCACAGACACACACAGACACATAGACACACATAGACACAGACACCCACACAGACAGACACACACATACACAGAGACACAGAGACACCCACAGACACACACAGACACATAGACACACACATTGACACAGAGACACACACAGACAGACACACAATATTCTTAATATTTGGCCTTTTTTCCTCGTAAATTAATGAGGATTAAATATTAAGACTATTACTCTGTACAGTATAATAACACCCTCTGCCATGTGACAAGTGTTGAATAAGTGCCATAAAACCAGTAAAAGAAAGAGATTAAGATGAGTCAGCAGTGTTTCCCTCCACGTTTTTCTCATATTTGATCAGACATGATGTGAAGGACTTCGGGTTTTAATCTCTTCTCCGTCTCTATTTTCCCAATTAAAAAAAACCAAACCCCAAACCAAACACAGATCGACATTTCAGACGAGCACCGCACTTTCACCGGACAGACGAAAACCCACCGAACTGCAGATTTCGCTAAGAAAAAGAATGTTAATCTTATTTTTTTTTAAAAACGCTTTTCATTTTCATCTTGACGCCATTTTGTTTTTTTGCCAAAATTGCCACGCCCCCTTTTTTCCTCCACCGCGACCCCGAAGAAGAAGAAGAAACACGGAGCATGTTTTTATTTTATGTTCTGATTTCGACGCAGTGCTGTGAATCGTATGAGCTGTGATTCTGTCCTTATTTTACATCGTGCAAAATGTGGGGTAACTTTTTTGCTTAAGTGTGAATATTTGAAGTGCCACGCCCCCCCCGGCCCGCGCCATGCTAACCATAAAGTCTATAAACAGGATTCAGCTGGTGGAGAAACGCCAGGGACATATGATTCTTATTAAGCTTCTGATTATTATTATTATTATTATTATTACTGTATCATCACTGCGACCATGGTTACACTCATGATCATTTAAGAGTCTATTTGTTTTGCCATGTATTTTTTATTTTGAGATTTTTATTTTAGTTTCCTTTTTATTATTAAAGGTAAAATGAACTAACAGACTATTGCTGTGTCGTGCTTCTGCAGAATATTATGGGCTGTATTTTTCAAAATGCTGAACTGAGGTTAGAACAGATTTGTGATTAAAAATCGGCAAACTCTGGGGCAGAGCCGGGAACAAACACTGCAGTTCATCTATTGGCCGATAGGGGATGGCTGCAGAAAGGAGCCATTTCCATAGACCTCCATGTTAAAATGCCCAACTTTACAGCAGAAATAAACATGTTTCTACCCCTGGATGCAATACAAATGATTCTGGATATAGTTATATTACACCTTCATGACTATGGATTGGTGAGTGAATTGTTTTATAACGCAACCCTTTTAGTTATATTAGGTCTTTACGTTTTTGCATAAATTAGGGCGTGGTCACTTTGATGGACAGGTCTCTACGGTGACTGCTGCTTCTAGCTTTCTGTCCCTCTGCTAGCTCCGTTAGCTCTGTTAGCTCCAGGATGCTACAGGGGCTCAGCTGCGAGGCTCATCCGGGGAACACAACTTGAACTCGGACGTGTTTGTTGTGTTGGTGCCTGGTGGAGTATTCTTCATTTAAATATCGGACTTATCTTATGCCGCCTTTTTATTTATTATGTTTTCTGACATGCTGTACTGTACTATGAATTTTTATATCTCCTTTTTTAAAAAGGAGATATAAAAAGTACATTATATATATATACACTTCTTTTTTTCTTATGACTTTTTTCACCTTTTTTTAAACAATTTTGAAACACTTGATTTTTGATGTTTTCTATTATATACTTTACCATGAAATTATTTTCCACTACATCCTTTAAACTAAAATATTGTCTGACGTACGTAATGCTGCGTTCACACCGGACGCGATGCGAATATTCGCTTCGCTCTAATCGCTCCTATCGCATCGCTCTAAATGCTGGAGTTTCACCGCGGCTGCCAGCTGTGTTTACTCGCATCATTCAAACAAGACGCGCTGGCTCGGGAGCTACAACTACAACAAATGAACATATTTTACCGTGATTAAATTGTAATACACGTTTCTAAATGATGCCGAAGTAACAACATACTGATACCGGTTAGTAACAACCATGAATGAATGCTTTGACAAGTCTGCAGACAGACGGCAGGTGAAACACCTTTTAAAATGCTTGTTTTCTGAATGAAGATCGGGTCGACCAGGCTAAGCTAACGTTGTATATGCTCATTCCACACTCATAACAACGGCCTACGGACATACATAAACCAGCGACTGTATTCGCCATGACACAGACAGTCTGTGGTTTGTACTTGTTTAACTTTTGTCCAGTTTCTGAACAGATATGAGGAGCTGTGAGCTCTGTGTGCTAACTGCTAACAGCTAACGGCTGATGTTGTGTGGTTGAACGTCAGTGACGGCAGGCTGAGATCCTCACCGCTGATTGGCTTCCGCGAGAACGCGTCACGTGAATTTGACGCTCGAGTTGAAAAAATTGAACTCTCGCGTATAACGTGGCCCCCTTCAATCGCCTCAATCGCGTGATTCGCGCCTCGCCCACCGCTTCATGCGCACCGTTGGAGCGAATTCGCATCTGTCCGTGTCTCTGCATTGACTTTACATGTAATCGCGCCACCCCCAAACATCGCATCGCGTCCGGTGTGAACGCAGCATTAGGGATAATGTGCAGCTCTGATCCGGGTCGGGTGTTGTTTTCTCCATAATGACCGCCTCGCTGCACATGATCCCGCTTATTACAAGGCCACATTCTCAACAAAGTAACGACATGACTCCCAATATTAATTGAAATGTTTTTATTGATTTAAAAAATAGTTATTGATTTAAAATGACATGCATCCGCTAAGAAAAATAGTCCGTTGTTACCGTTTGAATTACGTAGCAACGGCAGGAACTGCTTCGATAGCGTTTTTTTGCGGACCTTTTTGATTACAGATTTGAAAACATCGTTGCTTGCTTTAAAAGTCGCACAATTCATTATGTCAAACCTTGGAAAGTATCTAGATATCCCTGCCCTAATGCCAAAGGTACTGCACACTGAATATGTTTTGCCGTTTGATTTCTATGTCTGGACCGCTGCGTAAAAAGGAGGGTTTCTGCCCCGTTACTTCTCCGCTGTTTTCTTGTCCCAGTTCCAAACTGTATACAGTTAAATCGAACTGACTTCTTTCTGCAGATGTGAGCGTCAATAAATCCTTGACAGCGGTCTGTCTGTACTGGATTAACGTGTCACGTGTTCTGAATTGACCAATCAGAATCGAGTATTCAACTAAACCATGTAATAATTAAGCAATAGCTCACTACAGGCCATGGTATATGGCCATTATATCACAGTTAAGGGGCGTGGTTCGGCCCGACGCGATTGAGAAACGGCCATAGACATAGTAAATGAATGAGGAAAGATGGTCTTCCTGGTTGAACTTGCGCTGAATTTCATTTCTTCACAGACAGCTGATTAACTTTTCCTCATTTAATCCTTTTTTTGGCCTTTTATCGTGGTCGACGTATGGATGAACTCTGCTTTGATATTCTTTCCTGATTATGTGTTATATTTGTGTGCCACTATAAAGACTATGACATTTTTTCAACTCCTCAAAATATATTTTTAAACACTTAACTATCATTTCTTTACAAGTTTATCTTTTTAAATATTATTTATTCTATGACTTATTTTCCCGACTTTCTAACAAGACTTAAAATATATATTTTTTTACGTAAATAGATTAGATGTGTGATGAAACAAACGCACACAGAGGCAGTCTTTATTCTAACAGTTTAATAAATGAGGCGGCTCCTTCAGTAGAAAATAAACAGAGTTGTTCCTGAAGAGTTTCCTGGAGGACAGTGAGGTTATTTAAAAAGCAGGTTTAATACAAAAGGGGGTGTTTGTGTTCAGAGGTCATAGGGCGTCGTAGTCGTCGTCGTCTTCGTGTTTCCTCTTCAGCGAGTCCACCCCCCCGCCCGCCAGGCTGCTGCTGATCAGGAGGCTTTTGGAGCCGATGAGCGACGGATTGATGAGAACGTTAGAGACTCCCGGAGAGGAGGGCGTGGCTGCAGGAGGAGCGGAGGGAGAGGGGTTCATATATATATATATTCATTCAAGATTCAAGGCTTTTATTGTCATTTGTACATAGTGTAGATTTGTCAATAAAACAGATAAAATAGTGCAAGTAAATACAAACAAAATAGAAATAGTGCAAGGAGAGTCTACAAGTAATTGGAATATGATATATAGATAAATAATTTGTGAGTTGCAGGACCACCAGAGGAAAGGGTTGAATATATATATATATTCACTCACAACAGGTGTGTATGTTAGATATATGTGTGTTTAAACATACTTTACTATGACATGCTTTCACTCTATTTAATATATTCTTTTCGATGTGACTATGTTCAGGTTTGTATTTGACCCGTCTGCACCGGTGTTATATCTTCTGTCTGAGTTTATAAAAGTTGTTTGAATTCTTTGAATAGAAATGTCTTTGTAGAGAATACAAAATCAAAGCTTTCTCTGAACCTGGAGGCAGAGACATGTTGTGATGTCAGATGAGTGTTAAAGTGGTTCCTACTGGTCTTGATGGTGGTCTGGGAGGGGGGTATCTGCACGGTGAACCTCTGCCCCGACAGAGTGACGGGGGTCATCACCTTCTGCACCGAGGGGGCTCCTGAGGGGACGAAACACCACAAAGAAAACACCTTAGCTTCAGTTTACACACGTGTGATATGTCACTCCCCCAACCCATCAGAGGCTCTTCCTCCCTCACTCAAACCCACCTGTTCAACACTGCTTTCAACCGCTGACCTTCCCCCTAGTTCGGTTTTTTTCTTTACGTATTTTCTTGGTTTTTGTGTTACTCTCTGTCGAAGCGTCTTTGAGTTCCTAGAAAAACGCAATTTAAGTGTCATGCATTATTATTATTATATGTGAGGGGTCGTGTGCAGCGAGGCGGTCATTACTGATATATTGATATATATATATATGTGATAACGGAGCCCGCGGGAAGCAGACAGTGTGTTATCAAGTATTAACTACCTCTGAAAGTTCCACATTGACCAATCAGAATCGAGTAATCAACTAAACCATGTGATAAATGTCAATAACTTGTAAACACAGTGGCGACTGGTCATTAGGGGCAGGTGGGGCACAGCCCCACCTAGTGTCAGCAGAAAGTATTACACATAATGATTACAAAAAATGGAAAGAGATGCAAAAAAAGAAATTAAAAAATATATAAAATATATTTTAAGGTCATGTTTAATCAACTGATTCGTCTGTACATTGCTGTTTTAGTCTGTGTTCTTCTAATTAGTGTCTACAGTGCCGTTTTGAGCCATGTGGGACAAAACCTGATCATGCCCCACCCTCTCACTGTCAAAGCGAACGGTGACTGTAAAAACTACACTGCGCATGCTCAGAGTATTTTTCAATGTAATGTGTGTGGCAAAAAAAAAAACACCATAGGGGCACAGAGCTGCCATCCCCACCATACGTCATCTCACATCATTCAGAGCTGATTGGCTGTAAGTACGTGTGCCGCGAAAAGTGTGGTGTGTGAAGAGCATGGATGTATAGTAAGAGGAGACGAGAGAGCTGCAGTGACGCGTCCTAAAACCAGGAAGTAAGCTGCAAAAAAGCAATGAGGTTTCTCTATAGGATTTTAGAAAATAGCTTGAAATAAGATCTGTGGGAAACGTACCTGTTAGATAAATGCACGTTTTGTTCAGCCGGATAACATCCACATGTCTACCCTACTTTTATAATTTTTGAATCATAAATCTATCGATTAGATTTATGATAGACTTTTGAAACTACAAGAAGATAAGGAGGACTTTTACAAAAAAGTTATAGAATTTTTTGTCCAGAAGGATAGGCAAATGGACTTCATCTTCAAGTCAAGGTAAGACCGCCATTTATTGAAAATGGGATCTTACTAAGAGAGAACAATTCAATATTTAAATGATAAAATGACATTTTTTGGGTATCCTTTTGTTGAACTGTCTGTTTAAAATTAATCGAAGCATCAGACAAAAAAAGCTTTTGAAAATAATATTATATTTTGGTTTAGGTCAAAATATAATATTTGTAAACCTGAAGAGTCAGTGCCAGTGCCTCACCAGCCATGAACCTCACTGCACGTCACTGCAGAAGCTTATATATAGACATCTAAGTTTTTTGTGCCCCACCACTTTTGTACATATAAAAACGCCACTGTGTAAACACTACAGTGTTTTAGCACAAGAGGAAAGTCTCAGCGTCAGGGTTTCTCTAGAAAGATATAGTGTGAGTGCTGTGATATATCTCGAGAACATGACGCCCGTAAACAAGATGTCTCCTGATGTAAACAACAACGTGATGTCGGAGCTCCGTAAAAACAAAGCTGTCTCTGCCGTCTGACGCTCTGTTTGATTCTCAGATTTCTGGAGGAATTATACAGTTTTTGAGGAACAGAAATATTGTTTTCTGGCATCACTTTAACATTTTACAGGGAACATCTGCATTTTGGTTTGAGGGCGCACGCCGAGAGTGCCATTCAGAGGGTGCCATTCAGTTATATTTTGGACCATACTATGACCGTTTTTGGACTTTAACTGTATTGTTTTCTGTCCGACTCACCGAGGGTGGGGGTGCTCGGCCGGCTGGAGACGGCTCCGATGCTGAGGCGAGGAACTGTGATCCTCCCCGAGGAGGAGGTCAGCTGACAGGAAACAGAGGTGTTAGGGACAAACACTACAAAGGCTTTATTTAATGTGTGTATGTATGCATATGTGGGTGTATGTATATGTGGGTGTATGTATATGTGGGTGTATGTATATGTGGGTGTATGTATGCCATTATTATATTCATGTACCTGTTATTCATGTTTTATTATCTTTGCTTTTTAATGTTTCTAATGTGTTTCATGCTCTTAATAGCCGCGTTCACACCAAGTACTTTGCCGTACTTAGTGCCCCGGCACTTATGACCCCAGGGCAATTAGGACAGATCGCATTCACACCGGAATAAATTCCCTGAGGGAAGATTACGCAAATGAGCCGCTGACGTCACTTCGTCTTCTTCTGCTTTGGGTTTACTGGCAGGCCGCAAACAACTTCACGGCGTATACTGCCACCCGGAGTCCCCGGAGTTGGGGACTGGCTTCAGTAGAAGCTGCTGGGACTCCCAGCAGGCACTAAACGGAACTAAGCGAAAAGTACTCCGGTGTGAACGCGGCTAATGTCTTTCATGTTTGTAAAGCACTTTGAATTGCCTTGTTTTGAAAAGTGCTGCATGAATAAACTTGCCTTGTTGTATATATATCATTTCAAACCACCCCTATGTACTGTTTTCGTTTTTATTTTACTAATGTTGTTCCGTATTTAATTTGCCATTTTCGGGTCACTAAAGAGTTATGATTTGCAAAACTGTACTTTTAATATAATGTGACCCCAAATAAAGAATACAATTTAATTTAATTTTAAAAAGCAATAAAAGACATGTAGCCATAAAGAGTTTAAGTAAAAATGTCCAAAAAAAGATGAAAAAAAATGGTGTATAAAGACACTGAGCTCAGGGTTTAATAAAACCCAATAAAGCTCTTTATAAATATATACCTTCTTCTGCACGGTCTTCAGTCTGTAGTTGGGCGCGGTGAGGCAGTATCTGTCGGGGGGGAGGCGGGGTCCGGTGTACGGCTTGATCAGCGGGAGGGGGGTCAGGTTCTTCTGCCGCGCCACCTCCAGCAGGAACTACAACATGAAACACACAGACAATATAAATATATACTGGGGAGGAAACTCTGAAGAGAAACTGATCAATGATTCAGGGACAAAGTGTGCATTTTGTTATATTTAATAAAGTAATAAAGAAAGTCAATATATAAAGTGAAATGGATCTGAAATGCAGGAACAGAGCAGCTTCACCCTCTGAGGATAAAATGGCTTTGCACCCAGAACACAGCTCACAGTCTGATTATATAGTCGAGAGAAAAGCCAACTGGTCCCACCCTTCAATTCTTAGGCATCATCTAAACACCCCCATCATGAAACCATTAAACCTCCCAGTTCTTAACCATTTGCAAATCCACATTTTACTTCCTTTGCCCTCCTGAAATGTAAATCCTAAACATCTGTCTCTGTTCAACACATACAAGACTAAACAATACAATACACTTTAACAGAGTAAAAGGCAATCAGAGTGTAAGACTATATGTTTTAAATGATTATAGGATCATTTGAAACGACATACACAACCTTTAAAGCAGGGGTGGTCCGAAAAATAATATAATAAGTTTATTATACGGTTACATGCCGCCTTACAGAAGCGCGTTGCCCATAAACTACATGTCCCACAATGCATCTCATGTTGTGACACTGAAGAGACTTGCAATTATTTGCCCTAGACTTCTGCTTTCAGACGTAGTTAATTATGAAGTTATTACCAGAACAGTTAATAATCCAATGCAGAGGCAATCATGTGATATAATACATTATTTTATATATATTTATATATAGTCTTAAAGTCACAACCGGCCCTTTGAGTGCAACCTTAACGCTGATGTGGCCCGCCATGAAATATAGTTTGACCCCCCTGACTTAAAGGGTGCAACGATGACACAATACAAGAGGGGATTTGAACAATTCAACGTAAATATATATAATATTTACGTCTCTTGGCGGCGGCGAGGTGAAGGACTGGTCCATGCGGCACTGGATCGCCAGCTTGATGTCGTCAGCGTCAACCGTCGACTTTTTGGCGTGAGTCGCGTAGATTTTAGCGTCTTCGATAATAGTCGTCACGTATCCTGAGAAAAACAGCAGGAGGAGAGGACTCTTTAAAGTGGAGACACTACATACTGATATACACCTGAACATCAGCAGGAGAGGACTCTTTAAAGTAGAGACACTACATACTGATATACACCTGAACATCAGCAGGAGAGGACTCTTTAAAGTAGAGACACTACATACTGATATACACCTGAACATCAGCAGGAGAGGACTCTTTAAAGTAGAGTCACTACATACTGATATACACCTGAACATCAGCAGGAGAGGACTCTTTAAAGTAGAGACACTACATACTGATATACACCTGAACATCAGCAGGAGAGGACTCTTTAAAGTAGAGACACTACATACTGATATACACCTGAACATCAGCAGGAGAGGACTCTTTAAAGTAGAGTCACTACATACTGATATACACCTGAACATCAGCAGGAGAGGACTCTTTAAAGTAGAGACACTACATCAGAGTTCCCGTTAGCCGGTAATTACCGGACAATGACCGGTAAAATATGCTGAAGTCCGGCAAATCTAAATCTCTCCGGTCAAAATGTCCGGTCAAAATAATTTTCCCTTAGCGCAATACCGCATCAGTTGCGCCACTTATGTGACAGACAAGAATAGTATGTGACAGACAAAAGAGTATGTGACAGACAAAAATTGTCAATTCTAATGTCTAACACTTAATGTGGAGAAAGAGATGTCCTGTATGGGTTGATTGTGCGTTGATCTGTTGGTAATGCCTCGGGGTTCCGGTGGGCATGTAAACAAATGCATAATGCTGCGCTATACTTTGTGGCCTCATCCGGTTGCATAGCGACGCTTATTGTTTAGGTGTCTTTTAACAAGCAGGTAGTCATATCATTAGCTAGAACTAGCTAGATCTGATCGATATGGACATAAATGCGAGTAAAGTCTAATCTGACAGGAGAGAGAGATCGGCTGCTGCTGACGAGTCGACACGCAGCTCTGCATGATCCCCTGCAGCGGCGAGCAGAGCAAAACACACTTCAGGTTAGAAAATCACACGTAGCTATTTTAATTACCTCTCAAACTACCTAAACTAGTTATAGATATGTTTAGTTTTACTGTCGGGTCACTCATTACTGGATCCGCGAGCTGCATGATACTGACGGGCTGTCAGGAGAAGGAGAGAGCGCTCCGTTTATTATTCCCGCGTTTTTGTAAATTACTGTACACTTTTGAATAATGTAGTTAATCTACTATAATTAGTTTGTTTAATGTCGAATCATATCAATTTGTTTTAAAGCTCAATAAATAACAAAGAAGACCTTTAACCGGCACTTATCTAATTTTGTCCGGAAGATTTCAACTTTAACGGACATGTTGACCGGCAAAAAAATATTCTAACGGGAACTCTGCACTACATACTGATATACACCTGAACATCAGCAGGAGAGGACTCTTTAAAGTAGAGACACTACATACTGATATACACCTGACCATCAGCAGGAGAGGACTCTTTAAAGTAGAGACACTACATACTGATATACACCTGAACATCAGCAGGAGAGGACTCTTTAAAGTAGAGACACTACACACTGATTGAATCTCTCTTCGTGGTAACTCACTGTAGGTGAACTCTAACATCTGGTTTATGACTCTGGGCTCGTACTCGGTGATCCCCATGTCCTTCAGGATCTGGATCATCACCTGAAACACAAACACAGTCAGACCGTCAGCAAAAAGAAAGGACCATATTAAATGTATATATAATAGTTCCCTCTGTATCCTCTACAGAAAAATGTAAATATAATCCCACAGTACCAGCTAACATGTGCATTAAATAGGTCAACACAGTTTTTATAATTCAATAATCTCTGACATTACTCAACTTTTAATTCAACATTTGAAATTGAAAATGCAATATATTCAATATATTCTCAATACATTTGGATTTCTATGAAGCATTTTAGTCACTAATTACTTAATCAAATGTTCACATTACTTAAAGGTCACCTATCATGCTATTTTTAGGCAATAGCATAGGTCTCAGATATATAAAAATATATAAAAATCATGTCTATGAAGTGTTTTGCTCAAAATACCAAACAGATCACCCATTCTAGCCATGCCTCATATCCCTCTATTTCACTTCCTGTTTCAAAAGTGCTGATTTGGGTTATAAAGCTTTAATAAATAAAAATAGGAGGGGGCTGAGCTCATGCGGGACCCGGCAGCTACTGTCTAAACTAAATACTGCCGTGATGAAACGCCATATCATGGATTATCAAGGATTCTTTCTGAAACAGTATGGAGCTCAAAGGCTTTCTCTCTTGCCGGTTATACCACAAGGTGAGTTCCTTTTTATTTCCTGCTTCTTCACACACATGCTCTCCAGTACAGGTTAGCTCTGAGTGTTAGCGATGCTAATGTAAACACCGACCATATTACGTCCAAAACAGTCGGGCATTGTTTCTGATAGCAACGTTTCTGATAGTGCCGTGGGTCCACATTTCAGATATTACGTCATATCGGACGCAAATCTGGATCTACTCCGTTGTTCCCCGTTTTTAGAGATTTGGGTACGGAGGAAAAGAGAGAGGGTTTTATTTTCTGACGCTGCGTGAGTTCCCCGACACACCGGGGACACATAGTGATGTATAAAAGACATCAAAAAGTGACTTTTGCATGATAGGAGACCTTTAAGGTACAACCTGAGTTAGAAAAGGCAAAAGCTAATTCACATTGTATTTACAAAGACTAACCCTGATATATAGTTGATTATAAGTGGAAAATGCTTTTGTGGGATTTATTTTAGTCTTCCATGGTTTACATGAAATTAGAAATATAAAATGGAAATACTCTACTATATTTGGCTTTGAATGTGTTATTATTATAGAATTACTCGAGCACAAGATCTGAGTATCACCTCTGATCCCTGTGTATCTGGAACAGTGATAAAAAGAGCGAAAATATGAAACTAAACATAATAATTAAAACATTTGAATGTCCAATAAAAGATAAAATACAATATAATAAAGATATTTATAAAAACAAATATTTAAAAAGAAGTTACACCAATTAAATCTCAGTATTAAGTTTAAAGATCACACTTTAAAGCAGTATATTTGTACAATAAGTGAATAACAGGTGAATCATTTCTGACCCGGTTTCATTTAAACTCAGTTTACCTGCTAATAAACCTCCATAAAGCTGCCGTTTCGGAGTCAAAACACCCCGGTAAAGATGGCTTAAATAACCATTAATGTTAATACATACACCTGAGACACAAATAAATAAACTCTGTGAGAAACAAGTCGTGTTTACATCCGAACACCGGCTACATGCTAGGCTAATTCTGCTAGCTGGTGGCTAATGTTATTAATGGAATTTAACGGGGAATACAGAGCTAATGTTAGCCGACGAGCTAACTAGCGCTCGTTAGCATGTTCATCAGAGGTCTTTTCTTGGCGTTAACTGAAGGATTTAAACAAAACCACGACCCGCGTTAGGTCAACCTGCAGCTTAATGACAGATAAAGTGTGAAAAGAGAGTTTTAATCTTAAAACCTGCGCGTCTTTCGGGATGTTTTTCGGAGCAGCCATCTTCAGCGCCTTCTTCCTTCTTCTTCTTCTGTGGTTTCAGAGAGCAGAGCTCAGTGTGTGGAGCGCCGCCTGCTGGTCAAAACACAGAAGTATACAAACTATTGAGTTCTGACTTTCATCTCTGAAATCTGAGAAAAAAAGTCATAATTCTTAGATTTTCCACAACAACAAAATTCAGAAAAAAAGAAGCTCATAGAAAAATAAATGTGTATCTTTGAGAAAATAAAAATCAGGAAAAAATAAATATATTTCTGTGAGATTCTTAAAAGAAAAAAAAGAATTCAGTTTAACAATAATATTTGATGGATACATTCAGAACTAATACAACATAACATATAATAATAAATTAATTTAATTTAATACATTATTTGGTGATTTTACATCTAATTTGCACATGGAAAAAAATCCAATTTAACATTATATTAAAATATAAAGTTGTTTTAATTAATTATTTTTGTATTAATTATATGTTATATTATATAATCACTATAGACTGGACAGACACTTTATTACTTTACAAAAGAAAAATACTACTATAATAAGTCGTGTTTATGTTTATATTGAATACTGTCGTTTCAAACGGCGTTATCAATAACTGTATTCATGTAATTGAGTGACAGAAGAATCCTGCAGGGGGCGCTACAGGAACACACACTGAGCAAAAGCCCTGCATTTAAAATCTGAATAAAGTCAAATCGTAATAAAAAGAATTAAGATCAAAATTCCAAGAAGAAATTGAAAAACAATGTAAATATTGTATTAAAACC
Source organism: Trematomus bernacchii (assembly GCF_902827165.1). Taxonomy (NCBI): domain Eukaryota; kingdom Metazoa; phylum Chordata; class Actinopteri; order Perciformes; family Nototheniidae; genus Trematomus; species Trematomus bernacchii. Next base: position 1,242,567 of record NW_022987876.1, read on the forward strand.
AAAAATATATATAATTTAAAAAGCTTAAAGTTAATTGAATTGTACCTTTTTATTTTCTGCTGGTAGTTATGTGTCTTTTTAATAAGAATGTGTTTTCACAGATCCAGGATCAGTTCATCTGGTGACAACATGAACAATGAGGATTAAAGAAAGCAGAATCAACTGAGCGTGTATCGAGTCCTCTGGGAGTCTGGGCTCTGATAAGAAATCTTCCCAGAAGTCATAAAGTGGTTTCGTGTCGAGTCTTATCGACGCTGATGACTCACAAAGATTCAGAATGTTGACTCACATCTCGTCAAACAGCAGCCGCTCACCTGCACAGGTAAAGAGAGGAGGACAGGTAGAGAGGAGGTAGAGAGAGGAGGTAGAGAGAGGAGGTAGAGAGGAGGTTGAGATTTGATTTTTAAAACAAATTGTATTTACATTTGTTTTCACTTTACACCCACCCTGCAAAAGAGTTGGAACAAACCTAATACATTACAATTTCAAATATATAAATAACCAGATTTTCACGACTACCAAATAAATATCATTTTACCCATTTAAAAACATCCTCCTTTACACACTTTAAAAAGAAAGACTACACCTATCCTTTTAAACGTCAGTATGAGAGTCCTTCTCCCCCAGTGAGCCCAGAACCTGCCCCACAGCACACACATCCAGAACCCCCTGCAGACGGTTGATCAGCGTGTAGCATGCTCCACCCTCAGACGCGCTGCCACCAGCCCCCTCAGACACAAGGCCGGATTAGCCCCTGGGCACTGAGCGCTCATGGCCCCCCCCCAACCAGTGGCCCGGGGATTAATTGACAGACTTATGGCGCGTTTCCACTACAGCGCGGAGCACGGTTTAAGAGGGCTGTGACGTCAGCGGCCCGTTTTTGGTTGCGTTTCCACTTGGCCTAGTACCGGCCGGCGGGTCCTAATTCACAGTTTTTCTGGCCTCATAAAATCGTGGGTCTAGGGCCAGAGACAACGAGGCTGAGTCGGGCTGAGTATGCTAAACTAGAGAGAGAATCGCTGGCAAGGGGGCTACAACTACAACAAGATGGACATATTTGACCGTGATTTAATTGTAATACACGTTTCAAAATGATGCCGAAGTAACAACATACTGATACCGGTTAGTAAAAACCATGAATTAATGCTTTGTCAAGTCTGCAGACAGACGGCAGGCGAAAAACCTTTTAAAATGCGTGTTTTCTAAATGGAGATTGGCTAAGCTAACGCAGTATATGCTCCGACCGTCCACACTCACAACAACGGCCTATACAGACATAAATAAAGCAGCGACTGTATTCACCATGACACAGGCAGTCTGTGGTTTGTACTTGTTTAACTTTTGTCTAGTTTCTGAACATATATGAGGAGCTGTGAGCTCTGAGTGCTAACAGCTAACGGCTGTGTTGTTTTTCTGGGGTTCTCATTGAAGATGACGTCACGGCTCCGCCTACACTGCGTTACTATAGATACTACCCCAGTTCCTAAACTGTAATGGAAATGCGCCATAAAGTGAGCCAGTCCTAACGAGGCCTAGCCATACCGAGCGAGGCCGTGTAGTGGAAACGCGCCATTAAAGCGCGGCATGTATCGTATCGTATTTTTTTCAAATCCGACCGGCCCACCGGGAAAACTCCCGGTATTCCCGATGGCCAGTCCGCTATGGAAGATATTGTGTCTGTGTGTGTGTGTGTGTGTGTGTGTGTGTGTGTGTGTGTGTGTGTGTGTGTGTGTGTGTGTGTGTATATGTGAGAGGGAGAGAGAGTGACTGAGTGTGTGTGTGAGAGAGAGAGAGAGAGAGAGAGAATGAGTGTGTGTGAGAGACAGTGGATCTTACCTTTTAGAAGTGTTTCTTCCTTGCCTTTCTCTTTGAAAAGTCTGTGGTCATCAAAATCCAAGGCTCAAGGCTAACATTGCCGCTAGCTCAACAACATCCTCCGTGACCGCCACCACTGTTCCTTGTGGTTGCTGGCCTATTTCGCCACTTTTTGCTTTTTAGAAAAAACTATTTATTGTTGGGACATTTTTTAATGCAGCCGCCACTCTCTCTTCTTCTTTTACTTTCTTCCGCTGGGCGTTTGGCTACCGGCACCATCCATTTTTTCAGCTCACGTGACAAAATGTGACATGAGTGAGGGTGGGGCTGTGATTCGGCTATACACCGCTGCCGCGTAGTAATACATTTGAGCGCATACATAGTGAGACCTACAGTACAGAGACGGTTTAGAAAATATATTAATATATATATATTTTTTAATCTTGTCACTCTTTGCTCAAGGGCCCCTGGGCACTTGAGCAGGTTGCCCATATGGTTAATCCGGCCTTGCTCAGACAGAGCACTGCATCCGTCCATCCCACTCCAGCAACTTGCTTTTTCAGACTTTTCCAGATCGCTCATTTTGCATTAGCATTAAGTGGTATGGAGAAAACCTCCAACCCTTCCACCCACTCCTGTAAAAAATGTTTAGACCAGCCAATCGGGGACAGGACACCACTAAATGTTCCAATGTTTCTGCTATAAAACAGAACGGACAGCACCCCCTTGTGCCCGGGTCAAAATGAGCTCTGTATTTGTTAGTGGCTCCATGTATGATTCTCCATTGGATGTCAGCCATCCGTTTCTCAACCGGAGCTTTATTCAGGGTCCTCCAGCTGCCCTGAGGGGGAGAGCCCAAACCAAACACATCCGTCCACCTCGACTCTCTGACGCCTGCGAGCGAGCTGAGGTTTAGCACCTTTACGCAGCTAAGGTATAGCTGCTTTCCATTGCAGGAGCTGAATGTTCCAGGTGTTAGAGTCCCCAGTGATAGCAGGAGACCATCCTCCTCTCTCCATTCCCCCACTGCAGGACCATCACTCAAGGCAGGAAAGACATACTCATGTCCCTTTCTCCACTGGTCAGCCAGATCTGCATCCAGAGCAAAAGTCCGGTGGGATGGCGACAGCGACTGCCACACCTCATCTACCAAGTTCTCCAGAACTCGGGTTGATCGAATGCCCGTCACCTCAGTTTCTCTGTGGAGACCCCCGTCAAATGGCCAAGTTTTACCACTCCTGCTTCGATGAACAGGTAGAGAGGAGGACAGGTAGAGAGGAGGACAGGTAGAGAGGAGGACAGGTAGAGAGAGGACAGGTAGAGAGAGGACAGGTAGAGAGAGGACAGGTAGAGAGAGGACAGGTAGAGAGAGCATCCTGACCTTCTACAGGTGCACCGCAGCATCAGGACTAAAACCAGACTCAGAATCAGTTTCATCCCACAGGACATAAGAATATTAAACACCTGAACTCTGAGCCAATCAGTTTACCTAATTGTGTTTAAATGTTACTTTAAAAAACTGCAAGCTGCACAGTTAAATGTATATAGTACATTTATTTTTACATTGGATTAATTGTATTTACTATAGTGTAATCCAACCCATTCTGTATATGTTATATTGTTGATATGTTTACTGTTGCTGTTGTTCAATTTATTTAGTATGTTATTATATTTGTACTCGACTTGCTGCTAATCTGATATTAAAGTGACTCTCAAAGACATCATGCTGGATATTCTATTCAGGTCTTTATATTTCTGTCTTTATGTAGATTTCATCAAAATGAAGACACAGTTTAAAATGTTTGTATTTGTAGTAATATATATTTTTTAAATGTCAACAAAAAGTAATGCAAATCAATTATTAAAAAAATATTCAGCAATTTTGAAAATATATTTTAGCAGATAAAAACTTTTTTAAAAACTATTGTCAAATATATTTGTGTCAATAAAAAAGCCTGTAATTAAATGATATTAATTAGTATATTTATTTCTGCAGCCTCGCTCCTACATGCCTTCAGTTTGATGTCGGTGTGAAGAGTCTCCATTCTTCTCTGTCCTTTGTCCTCAGAGACGCTTTGTCTTCTGACTTTCAGGAAGGAGACGCAGCGATGACCTCCAGCCGACCTCCCTGCGACACCCTGTGTTGTGTGTGTGTGTGTGTGTGTGTGTGTGTGTGTGTGTGTGTGTGTGTGTGTGTGTGTGTGTGTGTGTGTGTGTGTGTGTGTGTGTGTGTGTGTGTGTGTGTGTGTGTGTGTGTGTGTGTGTGTTAATTACAGGCAGACTGACGGGAACCTGACTTTCAGTTGTCAGTTGTCAGGTCCAGTTGTCAGTTGTCAGGTCCAGTTGTCAGTTGTCAGGTCCAGTTGCCAGTTGTCAGGTCCAGTCAGGTTTCAGGTTTTCCTGTAAAAAATGGATCATACGTTTTGATTTATTTTTTATTTTAGTTTAACATAGAGTTGAAAGGATTACCTGATTTCATTTATAGATAGTTATTTATTTTACATAATTTGTATTTATTTGATGAACTTTAATTTGTTGTAGCTGTTATTTATTTTAATATTTGATTACATCAGGATCAGAATCAGAATTGGTTATATTTACCAAGTGGTGACACATTGGAGGAATGAGCTCTAATATACATAGAGACACAGAAAGAAGAATATGAGCGAAACAAATACAAATACAAACAGGACTGTTGTGACAGCTATGTAAAAACTATCTTAAGATATTATAACAACAATATTTACATCTGACAAACACTATATACTGCATTTAAAGTGGAGAGCTGATTGAAAGAGGTAGTGAGGAGAAGGGATGTGTGCAACATGTGCAGGATGGATGTTGTTCACAGGATGTGTTATTATGGGGTGTCAGTGGGGGTCCCGGGCCTTGTTGTATATATATTAAATGTTTATTATAAATAGATGATATCAGAGTTTATTGCACCGAGTCGACTGACGACATGTTAGTCCTGCTTCTTTAGTTTCAGCCTCATTTGTAACTTCGTCTCCTGCCTTTGAAGCTGCCTTTGAAATGCAGAGAGCGACTGTGATGCAAATCATCAGATAGAGAGAGGGGGGGGGGGGGGGTAAGTTAGAGTAGAAGTACACAGGTCTTGTTCTTGAGTAAAAGTAGATGCACTCAGATCTTGTACTTGAGTAAAAGTAGAAGTACACAGGTCTTGTAGTAAAAGTAGAAGTACTCAGATCTTGTACTTGAGTAAAAGTAGAAGTACTCAGATATTGTACTTGAGTAAAAGTAGAAGTACTCTGATCTTGTACTTGAGTAAAAGTAGAAGTACCAGAGTGTAGGAATACTCTGTTAAAAGTACTGCATTGAAAATGCTTCTCAAGTAAAAGTACAAAAGTATATCATCAAAATATACTTCCAACATCTTTGTGAATTAGAGGTTTTATGTTTTTTATAAATATTTTATTTTCTACAGTTCTATTCATATTCTATTTATTTATTATTAAAGTATTTTTGTCATATTTAAATGTAATATTTTTTCCTATTCTTTATGTTATATATATATATATATATTTACAGCTTAATTATTGATGCTTTAAATGTTTATCAATTTGTTCAAAATGCAGCTGATTGAGTGGCTTTGAAGGAACCTGAACCTGCATCCTGATTGATTCATGGAGTTGTTAAGTGTATACATCAATAAAGTAAAACGTGCAGTTGGCCTATTTACAGAATAAAGTGGCGGAAATATAAAATCCTAGTTTTTCTTCAGATGACAGAAACTAAATGATAATGCATTACCAAACTACGGGAGGATGTGAGGTGAGGAAGAAGAGGAAGAGAGGGAGGGAGATAAGGGTAATAAAAGTGACCATGTGACAGTGGGAGGCTTTAACGTGCTGACACACACACACACACTCTCACACACACGCACACACACTCTCACAGGTGGACAGCAGAGATCTTACCTGAGCGCCAGGTGACAGAGTCTGGATCCGCAGCATGCAGAGGCAGAGCCCTCCTCCTCACCTGGAAACATGTACGTGAGTTACCTGCAGCTGGACAAGGACCCCAACATGTACCAGAACCCGGGCCCGAGGCACCCCCTGAGCCTCAGTCCACAGAGCTTCACCTCCGCCCCGCCGCAGTACTCAGACTTCCCCGGGTACCACCACCACCCGCACCACCACCCGCACCACCACCCTCACCACCCGGGCCTGACCACCGAGCAGCAGGCCGGGGGCTCCGGGGGAAACACCGGGGGATGGAGCTCCTCTTACCCGCCTCCCCCGCCTCCATCCCGGGATGAATGGTCGTCTCACTACGCGGCGGCGGTGGCAGGAGGGGGGGCTTCATCCTCCGGGGGATCCGCGGTGGTGGGTCCCTCTCTGGGGTTCAACCCGGCGGATTTCCCCGGGCAGCTGAACGCCTCGGTCGGCCAGATGTCGCCCGGATCCCCGCAGAGGAGGAACCCGTACGACTGGATCCGCCGGAGCTCCGCGCCCACATCCAACCCCAGTAAGAATTATTGAAAATTAACGTTATTTATTTTTAGTTCATTAATTAGTTTATCTTATACTGTAGATATAGCATGTTATACTTTTTTTTTTAATGCATGCACTTAATGCTTAATAACTCCATATAATACATCAGTTAGGATGCATATTTACTTTAGTATTTCTGCTTCTTTATACTCTAAATAACTCCCTATAATAACCAATTATGCAGCTTAAAAAACCCACTAAGCCACTAAAATAACCTCAACCCATTTAATAAAAAATACTTATTTAAATGAATTTACGTAATTTACGTAAGTATTTATGGTGCTTTTTACTGTAAAAATAGCATGTTATAGCCTACTTCATTTCATGCATGCATGAAATGAAGTAGCCTATAACATGCGTTAAGTGCACCTAACGCTTAATAACTCCATATTATTCATAAATTGGGAATCAGGTATTTACTTTAGCATTTCTTACTTTATACTGTAAATATTGCACTTATGAACTCCCTATAATTAACCAAGTATGCAGGTTAAAAAACCCACTAAGCCACTAAAATAACCTCAAAGAAATACTTATTCAAATGAATTTATACCGTAAATATTGCACGTTTTACTTCATTTAATGCATGCACTTGATGCTAAATATCTTAATAGTTACTGAAATAGGCTCAAATTGATAAAACATGTTCAATATGTGCATTAAACAATAAAAAAAACCTTCACATTATGTACAAGAAATATAAAACATCAGCTTTTTACGCCGTCTTATTTTACATTCTTCCGACATCTTATCACATTTATTATTGTTTACTTCAAAGTGCTATCACAATGCAGCAAACATGAGATATCTGATATTGTTTTGAAAATATTTTGGATTTATAAAATAGTTTTTAATTGTTATTTATATGGATTAATTTCAGTAAAAACTGTGATATTTAAAACATGTTTTACACCGAGCGTGCCGCTTCTCATGTAAAGCAAACAGAGCCATTTAACAGGAATTAAAACATTATTTAAAAAGGAATCACAGGGATTATTTCTAATCCTATTAGAGGTTATAAAAAACCCTGCTTTTATCCATTTTATATTTAAATCATTAATTTAATTGTATCGTATCTTATAACTATAGTTTTATTTATACTTTTGTTTATTTTTTCCTCATCAGTTAGACATTATTTAATACCATTAATATTAATAATAAAAATTATATTAAAAATAAAAATAATAATAAATAATATACATGATTTTGGTGTATTAAAGGTGGGGTAGGTACGTTTGAGAAACCGGCTTGAGATACACTTTTTGTTATATTCCATGGAATGCTCTTAACATCCCGATAGCAATGAATATCTTAAGTGCTTTGACAACAAATCCATAAAAGAAATGTCATCTGGAAGCCGTAATACTGTAAAAAGCACGACCAATCATCTGAGCCGGCCCGGCTAAAATAACTGGATGGCCTACCTGCCTGTCAGCCTTCCATCTGTGCACACATTTATCTCGTGCCCTCATTGGTCATGTGCGCGTTCGTGTGTGTTGGAGGAGGCTCTATAAGGAAGTGGCAGATTTTCTCCGGTTGTGTATTTTCAAATTCTAGCGATCTCGAGCCGGTTTCTCAAACTTACCTACCCCACCTTTAATAGTATTAGAATTTATATTATAATTATAATACAAAATATATATATGTTCACTTTTCTTAACTAGTGTTTTATAGAAAAAAATGAATATAAAATAATAAAATAAATGAAACAATACAGAATAAAATACAAACAGCCAATAAGTAAAATTACAAAAAAAATACATGTTTAAAACCCGGACTTCCCCTCCCTTCACTCAACATGCAGCTGGGACTTTAAACCATTAGGACCGTCGTGTTTTTTTAAAATCGCTAATATAACGCGTAGATCCGACGGGGTGTGGAGCTTCCCCACGGCCCTCCGGATCAAAGAGGCCGCTGTGATGCTAATGAAGCCCCGCTGAAAGGAGGGAGGATCCGGGCGGAGGCGCTTTGTCCTCCGCTGTCTCTGGGCGGAGAAGACACGGAGGAACAAGACTGTCCGCACTTTGAAGTGTGAAGTGTGACTGTGTGTGAGAGTGTGTGTGTCTGGGACTGGGTGTGTGTGTGTGTGTGTGTGTGTGTGTGTGTGTGTGTGTGTGTGTGTGTGTGTGTGTGTGTGTGTGTGTGTGTTTGAAATAAAGAAATAAAGAACAAAAATAAATTAAAAGATAGTCTTTAAAAAGGTCGTTGAAATATATAAAAAATATATATATATCCTATAAAATAGAAATAAACCTGTTTGTATTAATCCAATAAAGATTGTGTGTGAGAGAGAAGCTCCCTCTGTTTTATCACTAATTTACTTCCATTAGCAGTTCACTCTTTTACTTCCGTATCATATAACAGATCTTTAAATGCTTTTATGGCTTAAAAGTCGGTCAATTGAGTGTTAAACATATTGTAAATTCAGCACGTACTTCTATGGAGTCAGGAGCAGTTATGACTTCCTGGAAACTAATGATGTGTTGTGATACATCTGAGGTGTTTAACAGCAAAGGAATCATTTTCACAAACATTTATTTTGTTATTTGTTCCTCAGTTCTCTAAAAGTAATCAAGTTTCTGTCTTCAGTTGAGATTTCAGGGATATTAACGGCCCCCTATTATACTGTTTCTCATCAATATATCACAGGTCTCAGATATATCCAGAGCCTGTCTCTGATTGGCTGAAACACCAAACAGATCATTGCAGCATTACCCATAATCCCCTCTGTTTCGGCCCTGTTTCAAAAGAGCTGATTCTCTGTGTGTTACTTTAGATGAAAATAAGGAGCCACTCCCCACGCCCCTCTGAGAGAGATTTGGTTAAAAAGAACCCAATGGTGCTCTAGTGCGGCTTTCACACCAGCGCTTTTCCTTTTCTAGCTCAGAGCTAGAGCTTTTCTGGTTCAGCTCCGGTTTCCCTTTTCTGCTCCCGCTCTGTTCACACTGCCCAGAGCTGCCGCTGCTGCGTCATGACGTCACCGTTTACATCGCTGATTTGCTCCCCAACGGCGCTCACAACAACAACAACGGGGGACTGCGTCGGGTCGATGATCGTGTTGCTTTTAATCATACGAAGCCAGATTAAATTAAATAACAACTTCTCCAACCTTATACTTTTCTCCAGAGTGCCGTGGTTCATTGTTTATTAATGTGTTTCAGCGGCATTTACCGACCGCTGCAGTGCTGGCTGCTCTTCCACGGGAGTTTATTCTCCCGTTAGCTCCGGGTTAGGTCACACGGCTCTAAAGTATTCACTGTCTGACTGTCACACAAGCAGCTGATACATATCCCCAGTTCCCCTTAAGTGAATGTGTGTCAGTCTGAATTGACGCTGTTTGGCATCACAACGCTGTTATGAAAGTTTCTCTGGTATAACATGGGTGATGTTAGCATAGCAACCGAAGCTAAACTGACTACTTGCTAAGCCGTTTTCTACAGGCACATTTTACCGGCGTATTTTTCATTATGATTCTACTTGTGATAGTCGGACATGACAACCTGTGCAGCCCATGTATTGATTCCATCCGATAGCTGCTATAATACAAAACAAAACGTCTGCCTGCTCTCCACAATGATCAATAACAGAGAACGGATGGTCAAAGTAAGGTACAAATAAACAGAATCACACGAAGCCTGGTTAGTGTTGCCTGACTTTATAAAGTGTGTTTTTTTTTATAAGTGTGTGGTTGCCTTCTAGTCACTTTGCTCAGCGCTACTGCTTGTAGGCAGGCATGACGAGACTCTTCAGTCGACCCATGTTCAGGGGAGGTGGGTTTAGTTTCCTGCACGCCTCGACGTAAGAGAGACGTAAGCGACGCCGCCTCTTAGCTCCGAAGCTCTTGCTTCTAGACCGACAATCTTTTGGAGCTGGAAGTGAACCGCATTCCGGAGCTAAAAGGCGGCGCCGCTGCGGTGTGAACAGGAAAAAACGGTACTTTTCAGGCTCCAGCTCCGAGCCGGAGCTGAAAACGTGTTGGTGTGAAAGGGGCATAGGAGGAGATTCAGGTGATAAGGTGGGGGGGGGGTTACCTTGGTTGCTGATTGGCTAATGGTTACGGACCGTCCACACAGCAGCGTTAAAAAATCTTGGAACGCTTCTGCCCATTCACTTTGAATGGGGTGACGTCACTTTGTCTCACTTTTCGCCGAACTGCATTGTGGGCAGCAGAGCGGAGATTTTCAGGATTTTCAGGATTCAAAGTTGAGCAATGTTCAACTTTTGAAGCTGAGGTGGAAGCGTCAGCCAATCAAATCCCGTGTATGCAAATCTGACAGTTCAAGCGCTAGCCAATCAAACCGCGTGTATGCTGGGAGAGACATACCGCAGGTCATTTCCTCATATTCCAAAAAATGGAGGAGAAATTAGCGGTAGGGAATCACCCGGTGCTTTATGACCAGTCCCTATTTACCTACCGGGATATAAACCGGAGGAGCCAGGCATGGAGGGAGGTGGCAGAGACAGTGGTATGTTTTCGCCTGTTTGGGGAGTTTATATCCAGTTTACTTCGGGCTTTTTTGCTTCGTATGTCGGGGGGCGGGAGATTCATGTGATTGGTTGTTAGTGCCTTGCTCGCAAAAAATCCCCAAGCTTCAGATACGCCCACCTCCAAGATTTTTTTAACGCTGCTGTGTGGACGGGCCGTTACACAAGCCAAAACATCGTTTTGACATCATAAAGTGGCCACAATCTGATCAGCTCATTTTCAGACAGGTTTTTATAGAAATGGATCAGGACAAAAAGAGAGAGAATCTTTGTTCCTGAAACTTTCAGAGTCTCTTTCCACAGAGGGGACACATGTTGACGTAGAAGAGACATGAAGAAGAGGGGACACATGTTGATGAAGAAGAGACATGAAGAAGAGGGGACACATGTTGATGTAGAAGAGACATGAAGAAGAGGGGACACATGCTGATGTAGAAGAGACATGAAGAAGAGGGGACACATGTTGATGTAGAAGAGACATGAAGAAGAGGGGACACATGTTGATGTAGAAGAGACATGAAGAAGAGGGGACACATGTTGATGTAGAAGAGACATGAAGAAGAGGGGACACATGTTGATGTAGAAGAGACATGAAGAAGAGGGGACACATGTTGATGTAGAAGAGACATGAAGAAGAGGGGACACATGTTGATGTAGAAGAGACATGGAGAAGAGGGGACACATGTTGATGTAGAAGAGACATGAAGAAGAGGGGACACATGTTGATGTAGAAGAGACATGTGTCCCCTCTGTATAAAGAGAGAGTCTCTTTATTACATTTTACATTCATTTGTTTATTTCTGTATTATTTTATTTTGTTCTACTTTTATTTTTATTATCCTTCCAAGTATACATGAGAGTAACACCTACGTCACTTCCGGGCGAAAAATGACGGCCCTGCCCACTTTTGGGGGAAAACTACGCTGTCATTTGAATGGCGATCAATACAAATTCTGAAGTTTTTGCCAATCCGATCAGAAATGAAAGAAAACCGTGTATTTTCTGATCTTCAAAGAGCCCGGTTACGATGGCCAGACAGACAATTACATTCAATCATTAGAAATCGACGATTGGGCTCAATATATGGTTAAATTAAAATCAGTAGGCGAGGCCGTAATTTCGCCAGCTGTTACTCTCATGAGCGAGGCGGAAAGTAATAGTTTGATCATGCCAACAAGCTGCTGCATCGTTTATTGCGCCTCAAACATTAAAACAAATCCAGAGTTCAGTGTTTCTGTCCTTCCTCTAAGAACAAAGGAGCTCTGTGGCTTCAGGCTCGATCGCCGTTCAAATGACAGCGTTGGTTTCCCTCAAAAGTGGGCGGGGCCGTAAAGTGACGTAGGTGTTACTCTCATCTATGGACATCGATCGCCAACTGCTATATTTAACCATATATCGAGCCCGCTCGTCGATTTCCAATGATTTAATGTAATAGTTTGCCTGTCTGGCCATCGTAATCGGGCTCTTTGAAGATCCACAAATCCACGGTTTTCTTACATTTCTGATCGGATTGGCAAAAACGTCAGAGTTTATATTGACCTCCATTCAAATAACAGCGTTGTTTTCCCCCAAAAGTGGGCGGAGCCGTAATTTTTGCCCGGAAGTGACGCATGTGTTACTCTCATCTATGGAGAAATAACGGTAAAAAGAAAAAAAGAAAAATGGTATACACGTATAAATACATAACTTTTTATAAATGGAAAAGAACTAAACATAATCAAGCAAAAATAAATCAGGTACATTTAATAGAATATACATTTATTTTATATGGTTTTATTTATTTGGCACTTCTCGTCCTCTGAAAGGGTCTTATGGCGCGTTTCCACTACACGGCCTCGCTCGGCCCCGCTCGGTATGGCTGGGCCTCGTTAGGACTGGCTCACTTTATGGCGCATTTCCATTACAGTTTAGGAACTGGGGTAGTATCTATAGTAACGCAGTGTAGGCGGAGCCGTGACGTGATCTTCAATGAGAACCCCAGAAAAACAACACAGCCGTTAGCTGTTAGCACTCAGAGCTCACAGCTCCTCATATATGTTCAGAAACTAGACAAAAGTTAAACAAGTACAAACCACAGACTGCCTGTGTCATGGTGAATACAGTCGCTGCTTTATTTATGTCTGTATAGGCCGTTGTTGTGAGTGTGGACGGTCGGAGCATATACTGCGTTAGCTTAGCCAATCTCCATTTAGAAAACACGCATTTTAAAAGGTTTTTTCGCCTGCCGTCTGTCTGCAGACTTGACAAAGCATTAATTCATGGTTTTTACTAACCGGTATCAGTATGTTGTTACTTCGGCATCATTTTGAAACGTGTATTACAATTAAATCACGGTCAAATATGTCCATCTTGTTGTAGTTGTAGCCCCCTTGCCAGCGATGCTCTCTCTAGTTTAGCATACTCAGCCCGACTCAGCCTCGTTGTCTCTGGCCCTAGACCCGCGATTTTATGAGGCCAGAAAAACTGTGAATTAGGACCCGCCGGCCGGTACTAGGCCAAGTGGAAACGCAACCAAAGACGGGCCGCTGACGTCACAGCCCTCTTAAACCGTGCTCCGCGCTGTAGTGGAAACGCGCCATTAGTGAGGAATCAGGGCTGTGTTAGCTTAGCTTAGCATAAAGACTGGCAGTGGGGGGAAGTGTTAGCCTGGCTCTTGCTTTGAATAATGAGTAACGATACTTGAGTGCAGAGTGAACGCTGAAGAGCTTCTGATTTACGCTCCTTCATTAGCGTCAGCTCTCTATCAGACTGTTGGTTTTCACTTTCACAAATGAAGCAGAACGTTCGGACAGATGTTCCCAAACCCCCCCGCTGACCAATTACTGGACAGACAGACAGTGTGTGTGTGTGTGTGTGTGTGTGTGTGTGTGTGTGTGTGTGTGTGTGTGTGTGTGTGTGTGTGTGCGTGTGCGTGTGCGTGTGCGTGTGCGTGTGCGTGTGCGTGTGTGTGTGTGTGAGTGTGTGTTTAAAGAAGAACATGGTGTGTGTTTAGAGTTAATACTGAATCAGAGCGTGTTAAAGACAGCTGAAGGCCTTTTAATTTACTTTAACATAGTATGCTGCAACGCAAAAAGACACTTTGTACTTTCAATACATTTCATTGTACAATTTCTACATTTATTTTAAGTACTTTGCGTATATTTTACTGCACAATTAGTTATTTTACTTTAAGTTCTTTGAATACATTTGACTGCACTTTAATACTTTTACTTTAAGTACTTTGAATACATTTGACTACTCCTACTTTTACATTTACTACTTTAAATACACTTTTCAGCAGTCAGCACTTTTATTTCAAGTACTATACCTACTTTTTACTGTTACTTTACATTCTTTGAATACATTTATACTGGACAATTAATACCTTCATTTTACTGTAAGAATAAGACAAATTACAATTCGTCATTTATATTACAACTGTAGCGAGTTTTAATCTGCAGGTTAAATACATTTTGAAGTTTCATAATGAACAGCTTGACCTTCTGATAGAGTTGAGTTTTAAAACACATGAACACTGAGTCCATTTAAATTAAACAAAAAGCAGATAACGGTGAGTTTATGCAAATCAATCCAAGGCAGGTTTCCTATTTGAATAAAGGAGTCATGGTGAAAACTCACATTATGCTGCAGCCTGACGTCAGTTTATACGAGAGTGTTTTATAACATATAATATAAAATACTACAGCTCCGTACGCTTCATTGAGCTTTAACACGCTAACGGCTGGTGTGATTTCATGTCAATGAAGTGGAAACATTCAATTAACTGATTCAATGGTTTAAGTGTTTTTAAAACTAGGCTATATGAGGTAAACATGTTTACCCTCGTACATGTGAAATGGTAGAGCTCAAACACGTATTTTAAATAATCATTATGTCTGGATTATACGGATATGGACTACAAGTTACACCCTATTGCAAGATAATGTAAACATTAAACAATATTCTTACACTTATGCCATAATACATGTTGTATGCTGTTCATTTCCAGAGTTTTTTCCTACTTATTGTTCTCCTATTTGCATTAAAACAATTGTAAAAATCGAGCATAACATAAGCTGCTAACGTTAGCAGGCCTGGCTAACTAGCTTGTAATTTGGCTTTACCTTAAAACGTTTGTATATTATTAGCTAACCACATTTTACTGGTGGGTAACACTACAGATTATAACCAGAAACAACCACTGTTTGGTTCGGGATGCTACTAAATGCTATGTCATGCTAATGCTAGTAAACATTAAACTGTTTTTTCCTTAATCCTGCCAACCCAAGAATACGCTAATGTGAGGCTAATGTTAGCAGCTGTGTTCTGCTCTTTTAACATGTGACTGTGAAAATTGTTAAAAACCTACTAAGAAATAATTTGGTTCTAAAATAAGCTACTATTGTTAGCAGACATGGCTAACAAGCTTAAACAGTAGCAACGTAGCACCTTCAACGCAAAACATTTGCATATTATTAGCTAACTACATATTTATTTATTGGGTCACGATACCGATCAGAACTGAAACAACCACTGTTTGGTTCTGGATGCTATTACATGCTATGTCATGCTAATGCTAGATAACGATAGTCGTTTTTCCTTAATCCTGCTGACACACAAATACGCTAATATGAGGCTAACGTTAGCAGCTTTGTCCCACTCTTTAAACATGTGACTGCGCTCCACATTTTTAAGAATTTAGAGGATTGTGTAAACGTTTTAGCTTTTTCAAAACAGAGGACAAAGTAAATTGTTAAATACATTTGAAGCATTAATGTTTTTAAATACGTGGCTATTGTTGGCAAACCTGGCTAACTAGCTTTAACAGTAGCAACGTAGCATCAACTCAAAACATTTGCATATTATTAGCGTTATTATTTTGGGGTTACGCTACAGATTAAAACCTGGGAACAACCACTGTTTGGTTCTGGATGCTACTAAATGCTATGTCATGCTAATGCTAGTTAACAATTTTGACTTAATCCTGCTGAGACACAAACAAACCAAGACACTGAACATAAAACATAGAAACCTTCATAAACTTTTAGACTTAGAGAAGAAGACTGATACCCCTTCAGTGTGAAATCAATGCAAGGGGCATTTCAACAACAGTTCCTTTGCTAACCAGGTTATGTTTCTGTGCTTTTCAGACGGGAAGACGCGGACTAAAGATAAGTACCGGGTGGTTTACACCGACCACCAGCGTCTGGAGCTGGAGAAAGAGTTTCACTACAGCAAATACATCACCATCAGGAGGAAGTCGGAGCTGGCCACGACGCTCGGCCTCTCAGAGAGACAGGTACGGAAAAACACTGACAAAAATTGGGTGAAACATTACATTTAGGATCTTACATAAAGCATAACGTCCATGTTTGAGATTCAAAGTGGTGACGAAGAACTGGGCAGGATTTCTTTAACTTGTTCTCTGAAAATGTTTCTTATTGTAAACAAATTCCAGTAAAATACTTAAACCAACAACATGCCCATTGGTTCCTACTGAAGACCTACATCGTAAATTCAATTTTAGTGCAATTGATCACTTGTTTGGGACTATTTTTATGGGCGGATGAATCCACTATTTGCACTCTAATGAGTATGTGTAGCAGCAGGACAGCTCGACAACTGTTGGATGGATTGTCATGAAATTTGGTACACCCATTCTTGTTCCCAACAGGATGACGTGTATTACATTTGGTGACCCTCTGACTTTTCATCAGGTCAACACTCAAAGAACACAGACTTTTATCATGGGTTATTCTTTGGCCCTTGCTAAACGCTCCCACCAAGTTTCATGGAAAAGTCTAGTTTTTCACCAGTCCTGCCAACCAACAACAACAAAAAAGCAATCAAACTAAAAGTCCGATCTTGCTATATTTAACGGAAAATGTAAAATAATGCGTGGATCCGATTTCTTCAACCATGCTGCACCTATCCGCCAAGTTACATGAAAGCTGGACTTGTAGTTTTTCCGTTATATTGCTGACAAACAAACCAAACTGGAACCATTGCTTTGTTCGCGTGGAAATAAATGTGGTGCTTTAAAATGATGTTGACATGTCATGCAGATATAATATAACTGTAAAGGAATCGGATGCATGCCAAGTAGTTTTTCACATACAAGGAATTTGCTTTGGTTACTTGGTGCACCACAGTCAAAATATATATGACTCAGGGACAGTTTCATCCCACAGGCCATAAGACTGTTAAACACCTGAACTAAGAACATCCACAACATTCATCTGTTTGCAACTTACAAATTATTTATCACTTGTATAGACTCTTATGGCACTACTTCTATTCTATGTTATTGTATTTCCTTGCACTATTTTATCTGTTTTATTGTGTTACTCTGTTGGAGGAGCCTGTGACCTAAGATTTTCATCGACATAACTGCACTGTAGCTATGTACGAATGACAATAAAAGCCTTGAATCTTGAAAAATGTATTTAAAAAAAAATGTCTTCAAATTACATTGCAAAAATAAAAACACCTTTTTGTTGTTGTTGCTCCAGGTGAAGATCTGGTTCCAGAACCGCCGGGCTAAAGAGCGTAAAATCACCAAGAAGAAGCTCCAGCAGCCGGCCTCCTCTTCCTCCACCACGCCTCCAGCCAATGGGAGCGGTGGTGTTCTCCATGGAAACGGCGGAAACAGCGTCTCCATGGTGACGAGCAGCAGTGGTAACAACGGGCTGGTGTCGCCCTCCTCGCTGGCTCTGAACATCAAAGAGGAATACTGAGGAAACCTTTTAGTGGACGCTCACATCGGGGTTCTGGACTGAGATACTCTCCCCAAAGAACTGAGGAACGTTTTGCATCCCGTCCTGCCTCCTGCCATGTTTTTTTTTTCTCCGCCCTTCTTCGTAAAGCCAAAGCTCCTTTAAAAGTTTGAGAAAATGTCGATTGGTGACGTCACCAGCAACTCCTTCTACCATCTGACTGTTGCAGATAGTTTGTAAAAGTGATCAGATGTTCGCTTGCTGGGATTTCAGCCCGATTAAAGGACGTTTGGTTGCACATCAACAGCTAAATGCAAAAAGACTCTACTGCAACAGGAACAAACTTGAAATAGGAACACAGTTTGAGTTGAGAGTTGTTTGTCCAAACTTTCTTCAAATTTGTATTCCTTGTGGAGATGCCGAATTTCCCCAAGATGTCGAATATTTCCATTTGATGGAATGAAGCAGCCATAAAAAAAACTCAGGGGCGAATTCGCTAAAGGATTGAAAAGCCTTTTTGCACCAACTTAACCAAAGAAGAAACTAACTGCACTGCAAAGTCAGCTAGCTCCTCCTGTGCCTTTAATACCACCCAAATAATGTCTCGTTTAAATTCCTCGTATGAAGTCTTGAGGAATGCTTTTGCACCTCGTTGGTCTAAAAATGTAACTCTTCTTTATCTGTCTCTGCCATTGTTCTGCATGGAAAGAAAACCTTTATACTTTAGCGCGTTTATCATCAGATCAGATGCAAAAAAGGGAAAACTCAACCAAAACTTGAATGGTTTTTGCCAGATATAGACTGCGTCTGCAATCTGTTCTCTGAGAATTCGCCCCTTGATGTCAACATAATTAGCTTCAATGAAGAGCTGCATGCAGAATATTTAAGATACTGTTAGACAGTGTGGGAAATATGTTTGTTTTTAACTATAAAGCTTCTTAAGAAAAAGAGGATTTTCAGGGTAAATCACGTTTTCAGGTGTTTTTTGCTTGATGATGCTTTTAAATGATGTTTTCTCCACCTGAAAGGACGCATAGTTAAACTCCAGTGACAGTGTTTATGGTCCTGTGAAGAACATGTGATCAGGGACAGTTAACCTCCTGAATGTTACTGGACATAGACACGTATAATACAGGGGTTTGTTCTACCTTTAATTATTAACACTGGAAGCATTTACAAAAATAACTGTAGTAAAAAAATATGAAATATAGTCATTTGCATTCGCTCAGTAGGAATATCTTATTTCCAGAAAAAGGGCAGAGAACTAGTGTTCTGTGCATCTTAACATATCAAGTCATTACAAACGTGAGGTGCTTGTACTGTTTTACTTCAATCAATACTTTTATTCCATATTTCTTATACATATGGCGCTTTCACACCGGAGTACTTTTCCCCGTACTTTTCCCGTTTAGTTCCGATAGTTCCTGGAATTTTGCGTTCACACCAAAAAGAGAACTTAGTTCAGAGAACTTTTACCCCCACTTTCAGTCCCTGCTAGAGAGGTGGGACTATCCTGGGGAGAAAGAAGTACCAATTTCTGATTGGCTGGGCGGATTGCAAACCACGCCCCGTAAAACTCTTAAAGGTTTTTTGAAGCCGCCATTGTATTTGCTGGCATTAGCATTATTAGCATTAGCATTCGCCCCGCGCACCAACGAAGAGAGAATAACTTATGGCAACACAAATAAAAACATGGGAGCGGTGGAGATGAGGAGGTGTCGGCGTTCTGGCGATTTACTCGGAAGGCTTCAGTAGAAGCTGCTGGGAGTCCCAGCAGCTTCTACTGAAGCCAGTCCCCAACTCCGGGGACTTCCGGCCGGGGACTTCGGGTGGCAGTATACGCCGTGAAGTTGTTTGCGGCCTGCCAGTAAACCCAAAGCAGAAGAAGACGAAGTGACGTCAGCGGCTCATTTGCCTAATCTTCCCTCAGGGAACTTATTCCGGTGTGAACGCGATCGGCTCTTAGTTCCATGGGGGTACTAAGTGCTGGGAACTAAAGCCCCGGACACACCAAGCCGATTTTGGCCGTCGATGGATGTCAGGCCGATGATGAGCGTCCTGTCGCTCTACTCAGATTAGTGTGTCCCGCACCATCATGACTTTTCGGCCGTGCCGACACTTTTTTGGACGAAAACCAATCGGCCAAATAAATCACTTGGCTGTTCAGCTAGCGAATCAGTGCATGAGAAGCGAAACGGAAGTGAGGGACCCAAACAAACTTTTAAGAAGGCAAATCTGAGATTTCATTTAACTCCAGCTCTCGACACAGGTTCGGGAAAGCCCCATGAGCTTCTCGCTGTAGAGTGAAAATGGAACGCACACGCTATTTGTTATTTGTTTATATCACGCAGTCTGTTCTTCTTCTCTCGGTGTATCACCCAGTCTGTCTTCCGGTTGTTGCCTCTTTTGATTGACGAATACACACTTATAGTTATTGCCACTCACGCATGCGCAGTTCGTACGTGCTACTTGGCCGTCGGCTGAAGTCTTTGCGGTGTGTTCCAGTGCGACTGTTGGCCAAGATGCAGGAGACATGAGGCGACGCAACAGTCGGGTCCGTCTGTGTGAGTTCTTTGGTGTCAGCTTGGTGTGTCCCTACCTTTAGTACGGCAAAGTACTTGGTGTGAAAGCGGTTATACTGTTCGTTTGTAAGGTTTTAAATGCATGAAATTCAGGGGAGTATTCTAAAAGTGTGCTATTAGTAATTTAACTGCAGGAAACAATCTTATTATTTCTTCCACCGCTGGCAAATTCTCCTGAAGTTGGTTTGTTTTCTTTTATGTGCCACAATGTCTTGTAAATGATTGTGATCCCATCAGATTTTGTATATTCTTAATGTAATATTTCTACATTTTAAGCGGGTTTAACTTGATGAATGTGAGGTAAAGTGAAAACATGTTGGATACAACTTATATATGAAGTCACGGACCCACATTTTATTTACAAACCAAAAGCTGTTTTAATAATAATAAGTGTACAGGATAACTGAATGTAACACTATAACAGAGCAACAACTGTGACTTAATTTAACGTATTAAAAGACAAACAGCATATTTCCATCGTATCTGATTTCTTCTAAAAAAATGTGTGGGGGTGGTTTTATGTTTTAAATATACGGAAAAGAATAATGGCCACATGTAAAACATTTTATTGAGATCTGACCAAAAGTGCTTTTTATTTTTAGTCGAGTATTTTTAGAAAAATGCGGAATTTTGAGAAAAAAGTGAGAATTTTGAGAAAGAAATTGAATTTTGAGGGAAAAATATTTTTTTTTTGAAAAGTGAGGATTTTTTGAAAATATTCTAATTTGAAGAAAAATCTGAAATCTAAGCAAAACAGAGAGAATTTTGAGAAAAAAGTCAGAACTTTAAATACAATTCAGAATTTCTTGAACATTTAGAAATGTCAGGAAAAGTTGTTGTTTTTTGATGAATAACGTTTTTACATGTTTTAAGTTCGACTAACTTGTAATAAATAAAACACAATTTCTTTTGATAACATTTATAATATGTTACTTTTCCACATGCTGGTGTACAACAAGTAACCTAAAGAATACAGAAGGTCATAAAGAGGAGACTAGACACACACACACACACACACACACACACACACACACACACACACACACACTAAATTATGAAGCAGTTGAGGTGTGGTGACCAAAGGGCGAAGAGGAACAGTGGGCAAACAGAGCGCAGGATACTGCTATCTGCTTTATGTGTGTGTGTGTGTGTGTGTGTGTGTGTGTGTGTGTGTGTGTGTGTGTGTGTGTGTGGGTGTGGGTGTGTGTGTGTGTGTGTGTGTGTGTGTGTGTGTAGGTGTATGTGCGCCCTCACTCAGACCTTTGTCCTTCTGGGCCCACTACGCCTCCAACAACAGTCCTATCTCAACACTGATAGAGACTATCATCAGTGTGTGTGTGTGTGTGTGTGTGTGTGTGTGGTGTGTGTGTGTGTGTGTGTGTGTGTGTGTGTGTGTGTGTGTGTGTGTGTGTGTGTGTATGTGTGTGTGTGTGTGTGTGTGTGTGTGTGTGTGTGTGTGTGTGTGTGTGTGTGTGTGTGTGTGTGTGTGTGTGTGTGTGTTGGTTGATTGTGAATACACAGCCATTTTGAACTTGAGGCCTTAACTAAAGACCTAAACTGGTAACACAACATCATCCAATAACGAAACTCCATAAAAAGTGAAAAAGCAGTTTTAGTTTTATCTACTTTTATCTTTTCAAAATGAGATTATGCACAACATTTGGAAGCATTTACAAAAAAACAAACCATAGTTGGAAAGAATACGTTACATACAAATACAACGAGACTAGATCCGGATATTTAAATGGTTTTATTTTCAGTTTTTAGTTGATTGAACATTCATGTTTGAGCCAGCTTTAGTTGAATGAAGGTTAACAGGACGAGAGGAAACCCAAACAGGCGGGAAGAGAAGGTTTGTCCTCTTGGATTGAAGACAGTTTATCAGACTGTCTCTTCTAGCCAGGGCCTGTTTTGAACCACAGAGAAAGTATGTTTTAGTCAGAGTTGGGTGTAACGCGTTACAAAGTACACTGTAATAATATTACTTTTGTCGGTAACGGAGTAGTGTAACGCGTTACTTTTATAATTCAGTAATCACACTACAGTTACTAACATTGCCCCGACACGCGTTACTTCGTTACTTTTATAAAATCAGTCATAATCACACTGACAGACAAGAGGGGTTTCCGCCGCAGGTTTATATGTACGTAATCTGCGCGACTTCCGCGTCCACATCTCCACGTGCAATGCTGCATAAACATGGCAGAGTCAGCGATAACTTTCGAGGGGTGGAGGTATGCCCATTATTTTGAGTTCGTCCGAAGAATAGACAGGAATGTGACGGTGAGGTGCAAACTGTGTCCAGGCCAGAAGCTGTTATCCACTGCTGTAAACACCACGTCAAACCTCAACAAACACCTGCAAAGAACACATGCTAAGGTGAAGCTAATAGCTAAGGACCCCCGAACCCAGAGTGAGGATGTTGTGAGTGCGCCGCCGCCGACTCCGAAGCAGCAAAAATTAGAATTTGGAGGACCGGTAACCAAAGCAGAGATGGACAGGCTTGTAGCATCCTTCATAGTAGAGGTAATGTTGCCCATTTGCACAGTGGAATCACCATCGCATCGTTCAGAGATATACTGTGCAAAATACAGATAGCAGGAGACAGAGGACAGCCATGGTCAGAGCTATCTGGATCAGTCTTATGCGACAATGGAAACTGAACTAAAGAGAACATTTGAAACTTTAGCAGTCTGCGTGATCTGCCTGTAGGGAGGGGCGGGCCGGCCCTGCGAGTAAAGTAACGAGTAAAGTAACGAGTAAAGTAACAAGTTACTTTATGTAGAGAGTAACGAAGTAGTATTACCTTAAGTAATATGTAATATGTAATATATTACTTTTTTTTAGTAACGACCCCATCTCTGGTTTTAGTTGACCTTTCTCCACAGATTACACTAGACTTGACCGTCAAAGCTGGAGTACAGAGGTTTTGGTAAAGATGCAAATCAGTGAAATTGAACGTAATATTTAGAGGGTTGTTTCGTCCAATGGGGTCAACTTTTAGGTTTGATCTGTTTTCCCCTTAACCGTAGAGTTCACCTGAGTCACAGTAAGTTTAAATAATACAAGAGGAGCGTCACTTAATGAAGTTCAGTAGAGATAGTAGACACTCCCAAAGCCACTTCATTCGCTCTGATAAGCTGCAATATGTGGCATAGAGAGGACTAATGGCAGTGTGCCTGAAACCATAAAAAGAGAAATCAAACACCTTAGAGCTATCAGTGTAAAGGGTCACATGTTCACATCATCATAAACTCTTATTTATATCATATTCATCTCAAGCTCTGACCTTGGATCATTTACATTCAAACTGAAAGTAAGACTTTTCTTAAGAAATAATCGGAGTTTCTCGTTTTAAATTACATTACATGTCACTCAGACTGTTCCACTTGGTATGACAATATTAAAACTACTTCAAGGAGGCGTATATGTTGTACTTATCAAGACAAGGGGAGTTGTTGGTGTAAAGCCATTGTTTTGATGGCCCATGCATACGGAGGCCGACAGGTGGACACGTTCTGCAGCTTCAGAAAGGATGCAGATATAAAAACACAAATGTTCCACATGAAGAAACATCTCCAGCAATTTGACAACACATGCAGCGTTTAGAGAACATTCAGCAACTTGAGGAGACATGCGCAGCGTTTACTAAAAGCTGCAGAAACCAAACGCTGCAAGAAGCTCAAAACACAACGGAGACCAGGGGACACTAAAGAGTGACGCACACAGCTGGGAGACCAGGGGACACTAAAGAGTGACGCACACAGCTGGGAGACCAGGGGACACTAAAGAGTGACGCACACAGCTGGAGACCAGGGGACACTAAAGAGTGACGCACATAGCTGGGAGACCAGGGGACACTAAAGAGTGACGCACACAGCTGGGAGACCAGGGGACACTAAAGAGTGACGCACACAGCTGGGAGACCAGGGGACACTAAAGAGTGACGCACATAGCTGGGAGACCAGGGGACACTAAAGAGTGACGCACACAGCTGTTTCATTATACTAACGTCACTCATTTCATGCTAATGTTCTACTTCTCTGCTAATGTAATGCTTTTAAAATGTTTTTTGTTACAAGTTTTTGCTAAAATAACTTGTTTTTTAAGCTAGCGTTCGACAGCTCAGGCTCCATGTACGTTTTTCCCATTTGTCTTCTGTCATTTTTTCCACCGTCTCTTACTGCTTTGATATGATGGTAAGTCATCCTCTGAAATGTAATCTTTTTAACCAGATAGTTCAACATTTTAAATTAGAAGTGTCACAACCTAACATCTGCTTCATAGCGTGCATTGAAACCTCAAAACCAAGCTCTGCATTGGTTTAGTCCAGATGAGTTTAAATACAGTCTGCTCTCATGCTGTCTAAGTGTTCAGGCATATACAACACAGACTCAATAACAGTGAAAACACACCTTTTGAAAGTAGAAATACACATTTACACATTTGTGATCAAAAGAAGGACAAAGACAGGGTCCACGTTGTGAGTAGCAACGGCCGTGTCCGTGTCTCATTTTTGGGTAAACAAACGTAATGAGAGCCGCTCGGCCTCTTCAGAGCCATAAAGTTTATTGGGGGGGGGGGGGGCAGTAAAAGAGGTTTCTTCACCACAGAGACGCAGACATGTTTGTTGAGGAGGCGTGATGAGCTCTGATAGGACTCACCTCCAGAAACACACATTTAGTTTGATAAGGTTAAAGCAAGAGTGAAAACTGCAGTCTGTACAGAAGACATCAGCAATGGGTCTGACGCGTTATAAAAGTACTTTTCATCCAGTTTTAAATCCACGTTTTAAACATTCACTTCTTAGATCATGGTTCCTTTTCAACTCTATATGAGATTAGGATTAAAATACATGTTTAATAATCAGTTTTTCACAATAAGGGACGTAGAGCGAAGAGGCGGCCAGTGTTTTACCTTTTCTTCAATGCTCTGCACAAATAATAAAACATGAAATTATTAATATCTGTATCATATTTGTACCTTTTTGGAATGAATGATTTTTGGTAACCTTTTCTTTAATTTGCCAATAATCCCAAATAATAAAAAAAATCTAATGATTCATGTTTTTATTTACCTGGATGCAGTGTGGATGCAGGCACTAAGACAATGAATGAGATGGTTGACCCAAGCAAACCTGCTGAAAAACACTAACATCAATTGTGATTTTCTTGTTGTTCATGCATTAACATCGCCTGTTTTATGACGGCGTTTCTGCTTCGTGGAAATGAGGAACGACTTCCTCGCCTCTTATCTCCAGGTCAGATGTTCAGCCGGCAGAAAACTGCACAACGTCGAGCAGAAGAACGTGCATCTAAAACTAAATCTAACTATAAGTTATCTTAACGTTAACTTTCACACACACACACACACGCACACACACACGCACACGCACACGCACACGCACACGCACACGCACACGCACACGCACACGCACACACACACACACACACACACACACACACACACACACACACACACACACACACACGTCATGATGGTGGCCATTTCAGGGCACATTTCCTCTCCAAAACAAAATGGTGGACGTCCTTAATCTGCAGTTGCGAATTTACAAAAAAAACCTCCGTGCTGCGTTAGACTTAAACACAAAATAAAAATAATAATCAAAACAGCGCGCAGGCAGAAAATTAAACACGGTGACATTTAACGCGTCCTTCGCTTGCATTAAAATTCTCTTTAATTGTTGCCGATCAAACGCGTTCACGGCATCGTCTCGTCAAATATTTCGAGCAAATTGAAGGAAAGACAGCAGACTCGCCTCTCGCCGGCGTCCATAAACTGTGAGAATCGTCTCGCGCTGCAGACTTATACAGCCGAGCGTTTATGGGCCATTTTACCATAAACTTTCATTTACAATAGACTTACAGCCCCTAATACGCCCCTGTATTGGCCACATTGATTGTGGATAAACAGAGGAGTTGTAAAGGAGCAGTGCAGGAACGGTAGTCGCTGTAAAGAGGAGATAATACTGAAGACTACCGGTATTCCCCCCCGAAAACATGAGCTGTTACACAGAGAGCGGAGCGGGAGGAGAGCTGCTGAATGAAGGCATGGCAAACACACTATGAGGAAAATAAAATAATATAATAAGTGAATTTAATATTATATAATTTAATATAACATAATATAATTTAATATAATTTAATATAATATAATGTAATTGAATATAACATAATATAATAAAATGTAATATATATAACATAATATAATTGTCTATAATATAATTGAATATAACATAATATAGTGTCATTTAATATAATTAATTAAAACATCATGAATTTAATATCATGTAATATAATATAAAAAAATATTATATAAAATGCTGTGTTTCTATTTTTTGTCTGTAAAAAAAGAAGTAATTTTTACAGCGGCGGTGATTACTGTCTATCAGTCAGACAGATCATACAGCCCCATTAACCTACATCACTCACACGCTTTTATCCAAAGCGACTTACATACTGTGGACAATCCCCATAGGAGCAATTTGAGGTGAAGTGTCTCAGGGACACAACGACATGCTGACTGCAGTGGGGTTTGAACCTGTGACCCCCTGATCCAAACACCAACACACTAACCCACTGCGCCACAGCCTCCCCCACACGCACGCACGCACACGCACACACACACACACACACACACACACACACACACACACACACACACACACACACACACACACACACACACACACACACACACACACACACACACACACACACACACACACACACACACACACTAGAATGGCCTTGTCTGTATCAAAAAGGAGTAAAATGGTACAAAGAAAAATCAAACATCATGTGTATCAAACATTAATAAACTGAATTGTTGTACCCTGTTCTCCTGTAGTGTGTTAGTGCATGTAAACGGTCTGCAGGCTAACATCCCTGTGTTCCCTCCCGAGGAAGTAATGTGGAGATTATCCTGCTGAACTAAACGTGAAAGTATCATAAACGTTTGATTTCTACAGAGATTATTTTCTGCAATAATCCAAAATCACACGGCGAAATTGATTTGATTGGACTTCAATGTCATAATTGGGAAAACAGTGGCAAAGTAAAGATTATAAAGATAACAAACATAAAGGAATAAGTCTCTTCGTGAAGTCTTTGTTATTTCCTATTTTCACCACGGCGTGTAATTCATGGCTTCAGACAGTTTATGGAGTGGAGATGTAAAAACATAAGAAATCTGAGAAAAACATACCGATTGGCTCCTTGGAAAATAAATGGAAAACAATAAATAAATAACATTTTATAAAAATATCTAATCATAATAGTGAAACATTATGATTATTTAGACAATAATTAAAAAATAAATACAATAATAATAATAATAATACTTTCTGCAGCTCTGACCTGCTTTTACCTTTAGTTTACAAAAAAGCCGATTCAAGTGCAGGTTGAATGATGGTGTGTGTGTGTGTGTGTGTGTGTGTGTGTGTGTGTGTGTGTGTGTGTGTGTGTGTGTGTGTGTGTGTGTGTGTGTGTGTGTGTTTATGCGCCTTACCTTTCCCCCTCATTAACCTTCGTCCCGGTGATAATGTCGGAAGTTTCGACACGACAGAATCCTGATGCCTCTCCAAGTTCATGTTTGTCTTCTCCTTGTTGTGTAGAATAACAAAAGACAGAGAGGAAATGTATATCTTCATCTTTGTTCCTTATTTTCCCTGTAAAGCGTGTTTGTTTGAGGATAGATTTTTATATTTAGTGATTGACTTTAAGGCACTGGGCTCTGGCTCCAGATTATATTTTCAGACTGTTAATCCCTCATGAACCTTGGCATAGTTCTTCTGGAAGAGAAATCAATTTGAAAATAAAGACCTCTGCTACCAAGTTTCTACTAAATATGTACTTTTACTGGACAATTCATCTGGATTTCTGTGCTGCCGGTTTAATCCATTGTTTTTTGATTTCTTGTCTATTAGGTTTCAATAAAGGGGCCTCAGAATTTCCAGGTTTATATCAGTATGTAGTGTCTCTACTTTAAAGAGTCCTCTCCTGCTGATGTTCAGGTGTATATCAGTATGTAGTCAGTTGTATCTTTGCTCATTGACACATTCTTTATTTACAATTGTTTTGTTTCATTTATTAATTAAATGCATTATTATTACATTTAATCAAGGATTTATCTGCTTTTCAGTGTTTCAGCTCTGTTCAACTGATGCAAAAGTAAAAGTAAGTCACCTGCATTTCAGTTTTATGTGACGCTGGCGTCCTGGTTATGACCCCAATTAAGTTATATATTTATATCTGAAGGCCGCAAACAAAGAGAAGCAGGAAAACAATAAAAAAAATCTGTTTAAAAAGCAGAAATAAATGTTAGGTTTTTGTGGAAGTTTCAGGTTAATGGAGGACGTAAGCTGAATAAATAAATCACTAGATAAGGAATCAACATGCCACGAAAACATTAATAAATCGAGGCATTCATTGCTGGTAAAATGTGAGATAAATGAATATTTCCTTCTTTATTCATTCACTTTAGTATTGGGAAACACTTGTCCATGCCTTTATCTTCAGTAGACTCGATAATGGTGTCTTTACAGGTCTCACTAAAACATCTATTAGAAAGCTGTGTAAAAGTCTTTACACTGGTTCCTCACTAACCCACAGAAAGTGGATCAGTCCAGTTCTGAGGTCTTTACACTGCTTCCTGTCAGAGACTGGAACAAACTCCCAGAAATCTGCAGGTCCTTTTAAATCCAGGCTAGATAACTATTCAATATTGCACTGTAACTTCATTCATGTATTTTATACCTGTGTTGTTCTATATTAGCTTGTTTTATGTATATTTTGTCATCTTTGCCATTTTATAAAGTGTTTCCGCTGCACTATTTCTTAATGATCTTAATGTCTTTCATTTCAGTAAACTTTGAATTGCCTTGTGTTGAAAGCTGCTGTATAAATAAACCTACCTTGCATTTAGTTTCCCTATTTATTGACTTTATTTTATTAATTGATTTTTTTGAAAAAAAAGTTCTACATTTCCCCCTAGAATTTATTTCCCCTGAAGAAAAAAATAAATAGCAAAATAAAGACAAATGAATGAACAACTTAGGGAATATTAAAATAAATGTACTGACAAAATACAAACACAAACACACACACACACACACGCACACGCACACGCACACGCACACGCACACGCACACACACACACACACACACACACACACACACACACACACACACACACACACACACACACACACACACACACACACAGTCAGTCAGATGAAGCACAGCGGCCGCTTTCATGTGTGTGTGTGTGAGCTAATCATATAGGAAACTTACATAAACTATTTGATTTTCGACATAGCACACAAGGGATAGGCTGCTTAAATGTGTGTGTGTGTGTGTGTGTGTGTGTGTGTGTGTCACTGTTTGCCTTGTAATACTCTCATGATTTGACCTCTCACATGAACATGGGTGACATTTTAACAGCCCTATTAACCTGTGTCTTACTTCACTCCTGCCAAAGGTCTCGACCCCGAGCGGCGGCAAGCTAAAATGCTAATTCTCTTAAAGCATGCTAACGACGTGTGTGTGAGGGGGGGGGGATTTCTTCCCCGCCATTGTTTACCCAGACTGCACCTGCAACGTGTGACCGGGTGCCTCAGAGATGCAGCGTGAGTTTTAACACCGTTTGACTGCGAGAAGGAGACGCAAAAACCTCTTGTCCTCCTGTCCACGGTAATGCATGTGATCGAGCCGGGAACACATTTAATTTCCAAGAGTTTGTCAAATAATTCCTAATAATGGAGAAAATAATGGAGAAAATACAGTCGTATACGAAAAAAGGCTATTGAGTTGTACATTTATTTTCATCCATAAATAAAAAAGAAAGCCAATAAACAACCGCTTTTGAATTATATTAAAAAAAAATAAACACATTTCAAATGGTTAAAATATAAATATATGATATTGTATATTTTGTGTCTAAATACGAAATAAAGGACATTTAACAGGGAAGTTAATTAATAGGCGAGTTACTTTATAAAACACTACAGGAAAGGGAAAACTCAAAAGGCCTTTTTAATTTATCTACTGTGTCATTTATTTAAATATGTATTTAGTAGGGCTGTCAAGTTAACGCGTTAATAACGCGTTAACGCAAAAAAAAATTAACGCCACTAATTATTTTAACGCGATTAACGCATGTGTATTTTTTGTCCTCGGCCGCCGTAGTTTCAGAGCGCATCGAGTTTAAAATACCATCTACAAGCTGATGCTGACAGCCCCGCTCCTGCTGCCCGCTTGTGGCAGACCACACTTCCACGCTCACCGGCAGGCCCGGACTGGCCATCGGGAGGACCGGGAGGGTGTGTGTATGTGTGGCGCGAGCGAAGCACACCTTACGTGTTGTTGTTAGCATCTGGTGCTAGCTAGCTGAGCTAACGGATATAAGGAGCTGTTTCAATGAAAACAGAGGAGCGACATTTCGCCGACAACTGCGCCGAGCACTTGACTTTATGCAGGTAGCCAGACAGCACACTCAGCACGGATAGTGCGCGCAACACAGCTCATACACACAGGCATATATGCCTTGAGCTGCACATAGCTCCAACGATCCATCACAGTGTCTCCACATTCTCACTCACACACACACACACACACACACACACACACACACACACACACACACACACACACACACACACACACACACACACACACACACACACACACACACACACACACACACACACACACACACACACACACACACAGTATTGTATGAGAGAGGTTCCAGGTTGAATTGAGGCGAATATTTGTAATGTTCAGGTTGTTGTGTTTAATATTCATGAGAATATTTGTCATTGTTCAAATGATAATAAACAAACATATAAAGCATAGTTGTCCACTCATATGTTGATAAGAGTATTAAAAACTTGAAAAATATCCCTCTAAGGTACATTTAGAACAGATAAAAAATGTGCGATTAATTTGCGATTAATCGCGATTAACTATGGACAATCATGCGATTAATCGCGATTAAATATTTTAATCGACTGACAGCCCTAGTATTTAGTATATTTTGACACTTCAGCAGATGTTTTGCAGAAGCAAATGGAAATATTACTGTAAAATAATTATAAGTACAACATTTACTAACCGGAATACAGTGACATCACAGCGTAACACTCGCATTCCTATTGGCTAGCGCTCCAACACATTGTACGTGATAGGCTAAGGGGCGGGACGTCTCTAAGCGGTTGACCAATCACAACAGAGCCGGCCAGCTAACCTGTTCCTTCCATTGATTTAAAAATAATAAATTTGAGATATTAGAACGATAAAATATGATAAGATCAGGAAAAATAATCCTCTTAGAATCAGCGTTGAGATCTGTGTCGCTTCCTGAGCAGTCGATGTTTTTTGAAGATACGAGTGACTTTATGTTTGCCTGGCAGTAAAAGGTTAATGATTTTTTTTCTTTTTAAAAGCTGCGTACAGGTTCTCAGGGTTTTATATTTATTATTGTCCATAAACGCTTGAGGTAAACAAGAGGACAAGAGGGTGATTCATGATTTGTGTTAAACAGAACGTTGGGAAAAACATCACATGGCTCTTCGTATTAACTAAATAATATCACAGTTATCAGAGGTCATACTGTAGATATATCATCCTGTAGATACTGAATGAATACATATTACAGTCATAAGATAAATATTTAGATCCTTCACTGCAGTACTACTCAGTGAAAAAGTAAAAATCCTGAATTGGAATTGTGAAAGTAGGTAAAATAAGTGAAATGTACTTCAAATATTAAAAGTACTCAATGCAGTTATCACAAGAGTTTTATCAGAATAAGTGCAGATTAATTTTCTACTCGTAGAAAAATACTGTTTTGGTTCCTGCCAAAAAACAGTGACATCACTATGAAACACTTACGCTCCTATTGGCTAGAACTCCAACACATTGTACGTGATAGGCTAAGGGGCGGGACATCTCTAAGCAGATAACTAATCACAACAGAACCGGCCAGCTAACCAATCACAGAGGAGAGGACTCTTTAAAGTAGAGACTGTGGCCGTTTCTCAATCGCGAGGATATTGGCTTCCAAGCCAATATTTCAAGGATGCTACGTCATCAAGTGGCGCAGCAGGACCGTTCCAATGTCCAGCATACTTGAAATTCCACCGAGGCCGCATCCTTGGTTTGGGGGAAATTTCGAGGCTGCACATGGGTAGACTTCGCATCCTTAAAATCCCCACAATGCTTTGCGCACGGACTAATTTCCCCAAATCTGTGGCGGAAAATGTAAGGCGGGGCCTCTCATATGACGCACACCTGCACACTTGCTAGCCTGTTCCACTCGTTGTTTTCCGAATGCCAGGAAGTATTCTTGCCTCGCTTCTGAAGCAAGTGACTCGGAAGACATGTGCTACCAAGCAAGCGTACTCGCGATTGAGAAACACCCACTACATACTGATATACACCTGAACATCAGCAGGAGAGGACTCTTTAAAGTAGAGACACTACATACTGATATACACCTGAACATCAGCAGGAGAGGACTCTTTAAAGTAGAGAGACTACACACTGATATACACCTGAACATCAGCAGGAGAGGACTCTTTAAAGTAGAGACACTACATACTGATATACACCTGAACATCAGCAGGAGAGGACTCTTTAAAGTAGAGACAGTACATACTGATATACACCTGAACATCAGCAGAAGAGGACTCTTTAAAGTAGAGACACTACATACTGATATACACCTGAACATCAGCAGGAGAGGACTCTTTAAAGTAGAGACACTACATACTGATATGAACCTGAACATCAGCAGGAGAGGACTCTTTAAAGTAGAGACACTACATACTGATATACACCTGAACATCACCAGGAGCAACCTGATCTCACCAGAATGCGTGACTCCACCACGACTCCTTAACACCGCATTGCGTGGTGGAGTCACGAACTTTGTTACATTTACGTGTCTGCACCACGCAAACAACGCCAATGTAAAGTGAATGAGGCTCCTTTGTCGTGG
This sequence comes from Trematomus bernacchii, assembly GCF_902827165.1. Classification (NCBI taxonomy): domain Eukaryota; kingdom Metazoa; phylum Chordata; class Actinopteri; order Perciformes; family Nototheniidae; genus Trematomus; species Trematomus bernacchii. The sequence continues at coordinate 1,275,681 of NW_022987876.1, forward strand.
TGCACACACGCATTTCTACAACGTCCAGCAGTGAGCTTTTATTCTATAAAACGTTTTTAAAATCTACTGTATAGCTTGTAGTAACTCACAGGAGGCTTCTTTTATTTTATTTGTATTCATAATAATTTTTATTTTTCGTCAGAATGTATTATGGTGCATTATTCACCAATGTTTGTTCTCAAAAAACAATGTATTGTAAGTAATACAACTGTGATTTTTATTAAATTAGTTCGTTTTTAAGGAAGGCCAGAGCTTCAGCTGTGTCAAAGAGATTGTTCCCTTTAGTTAACGTTATTTAAAAGATAATTATATTCCTATTTGATTAAGTACCCTTTATTGTATTACGGACCCAAAGAGCTGAGCGTCCATTCCCATTGGATAACAGAGCATTTTACACCCGGAAGTAAGTATTCTCCTTACTGTCCATTGATTTTATTTACAGTGATATCTGCACTACTCATCAACTCAAAAACACCAGATTATCCTTGTTAATTACACAACATTGATTGGTTTAAATTGTGTACAATGCTTTTGTATTTTCCCCTTTCGATTCGGAGAAACAAATATGTTTTCGGAGTGTGTGGATGGTAGAAGACACTACACTACCCAGAATCCTCAGCTGACCTCCAACTGCATTCCAATGAAAAAAACGTTTCGTCAAAGATCAAATCATACTTTATTCAGCAGTGCTTGCTTTACTCTTTGAAAGTCATCACATGAATGCATTGTAATGAATGGTTTGGCTGCATTAAACATTACACATCTGTCGTAGTTCTTTATTTATCTACAGAGATCGGGCCTCAGAATGGACCGGAAACTATTCTTTTACCGTTCTATTTTAATTTCACAATAAAGTTAGTAGTAATAATTTGTTTTGATATTATTGTTTTTTATTAACTACTAGACCGCTGGGTCATGTTAAGACCATCTTTTCTGTGTTGCTGTGGGTTTTTTACATCGCTTTTGTGTTACAAATATCAAAACAATAACAGAATATATCCGTCGTAAACTAAACCAGAAACAGCAGTATATTTTATTTTGTTAACACTGTAAACTTGACAGCTTTTTAACCCGCACCTCCTACTGGTTAAAGCACGTTATTACACGTTTAGAGTAATGCAATGCAGGTAGATTGGGTTGCTTTTTATTGACTGTTTTAAAATGCCTTTTTCTTAATGTCTTTCATTTTTGTAAAGCACTTTTGAATGTGTTATATTTGATGAAAACATTTCAATATTAAGAGTACATACTCTTAATATAGTGGGAAAGTGGAAGGTCAATGATATAAATAATATAGAATAGAAAATATCAAGAAGATACTGTAAGTGATCTCTACAATAAAACAGTTTAGTGCCTGATAGAAGGATGTGCAAAACAGACAAACTTATAAGGCTTTATTTAAACATTAAAGAATACTTTAGGTTAAGGTCGTCTTTTAAATAAGAAAAAAGCTTTGAGGGTATCTACAGATATTAAGCCTGACAAAGTACTTAACGTCTAATATATTGCATGGTTTGTTTTGGAACTTGACAATCAACTTTCCTTCAATGTTAACTATGTTGAAGCACTTATTTTAACTGATATTATACATATTAATTATACTCTTATAAGATGTATGTAGATAGTATAAGAAATGTGCAGAATATGTTTAATGGTGGAGGTACACAGATATCGATAGATGTCTTGTGATGCACTGTTGATGAACCTGTGACCCAAGTGTTTCATTCATTGCATAACTACACCGTAGTTGTGTATATGATATGTCAATAAACCTTAGAAAATCTTGAAATCTTGAAAGGGATGTGCAAAATAGCCATTATATACAGTTTTTAATGAACTATTAGTAGAGAATAACGAGTAATGAATATGCTTTAGGGATCTGCAGATACATATTTAGTCTTCTCAAGCACCCACTACCAAATATCTCGCCTGATTGTTGGCTGAATTCACTGAATTTTACTCCGGTGTAACTAAAGTCTGATTTAAGGGTTGTTTATATTTCACATCATTAATCCAAATCTGTAAAGTAACTAAAATAAATGTAGTGGAGTAAAAATACCAGGTTAACCTTAAAGAAAGCCCTCAGGATTATAAAAGACCCCCATCACCCCACAAACTGTTCTGTCTGCTGCCGTCTGGCAGGCGGTACCGCAGCATCCGGACTAAAACCACCAGACTCAGGGACAGTTTCATCCCACAGGCCATAAGACTATTAAACACCTGAACTTAGAAACAACATCCATAACATTCATCTGGCTGCTACTTAGAAATTATTTATCTAATATATCATATTCCAATCACTTGTATATAGACTCTTATTGCACTATTTCACTTTTTACTATTTTACTATTTTTCTTTTTGTATTTACTTGCACTATTTGTTCTGTGTAGCCTATCTGTTTTATTGTGTTGCACTGTTGGAGGAGCCTGTGACCTAAGGGGGGGGTAGGACACGTTCTAAGCACATGGTGTAGTCCTATAGCTGAGGATTCTGGGTAGTGTAGTGCCTTCTGCCATCCACACACGACGAACAAATATTTGTTTCTCCGAATCGAAAGGGGAAAATACAAAAGCATTGCACACAATTTAAACCAATCAATGTAGTGTAATTAACAAGGATAATCTGGTGTTTTTGAGTTGATGAGTAGTGCAGATATCACTGTAAATAAAATCAATGGACAGTAAGGAGAATACTTACTTCCGGGTGTAAAATGCTCTGTTATCCAATGGGAATGGACGCTCAGCTCTTTGGGTCCGTAATACAATAAAGGGGACTTAATCAAATAGGAATATAATTATCTTTTAAATAACGTTAACTAAAGGGAACAATCTCTTTGACACAGCTGAAGCTCTGGCCTTCCTTAAAAACGAACTAATTTAATAAAAATCACAGTTGTATTACACACAATGCATTGTTTTTTGAGAACAAACATTGGTGAATAATGCACCATAATACATTCTGACGAAAAATAAAAATGATTATGAATACAAATAAAATAAAAGAAGCCTCCTGTGAGTTACTACAAGCTATAAAGTAGATTTTAAAAACGTTTTATAGAATAAAAGCTCACTGCTGGACGTTATAGAAATGCGTGTGTGCACCACGACAAAGGAGCCTCATTCACTTTACATTGGGGTTGTTTGCGTGGTGCAGACACGTAAATGTAGCAAAGTTCGTGACTCCACCACGCAATGCGGTGTTAAGGAGTCGTGGTGGAGTCACGCATTCTGGTGAGACCAGGTTGCCAGGAGAGGACTCTTTAAAGTAGAGACACTGAATACTGATATACACCTGAACATCAGCAGGAGAGGACTCTTTAAATAAATAAAACAATCAATACAAAAAGGAAATATAAAAATGGGTACAGAAATAAGGGAACAATACAAAATGTAATAAATAATAAGCAACAACATATTAATTTGTGTTATTATAATGTTATCACCAATATTTAATTTGTAAACATTATTTTGGGTACATATTGAAAATAATAGTTAAAGTAAATATAATCCAGTTGCAAAATAAAATGGTATGCTTATATCTAGAAATGATTTAATTTTTATTTAATAAGGAGGTTTTCTTCGACCCTCTGGATTTAAACCGACGACCTGAAGAGGAATTATCTGCTTCTTTATGGATTTATGGGAGATTTATTGTTTTACACTGATGAGTATTTAGTTTAGTCTGCTGCAGTAAAATCACATAAAAGCTACAATAATTGTCATTACACACACGCGCGAGTGTATTTGTGTTTCCAAGTGTTTAATAGACGTTATATTGATGTTGCATAATGTGGTTCAGCTGCTTCTGAATGGCAAATATCTTTTATTAAATGTCTATGGATTCATTATTTATTTGTTGGAAAAAGTTTATTTTTCTTGACATTTATGAGGTCTAATAGAATACGTATAAGAACTTTGAAGTAAGAATGTAAATAGGAATAAGAAAAAAATATATATAACGTATTTGAAAATATATGTTCATTTATTAGCCCTAGATTTTAAATTACATTATTGTTTTTGATAGATTCACATTTGGCTTTTATCTGCATTTTTTATTTTGGAAATGTACATTTATCGTGCAAACATCTATTGTCATTTTTGTTATTTGATTTAACACAAAATAATTTAGACCAATTGTTCAAATCTGAGGCATTTTAGATAACTGTATTTTATTTGTACATCTTAGTTATCTTAATTTACATATGAGAAATGTTTGAATGGCTTTATTTATTTTAACCGGTTTGTGTGGTTATTTCTCGTTGTTGTAGTTTTTGTAATTAACTGAATGTTAAACAAGGGTATAAATAAAGGTTCACGTGTTTAAATAACTTTATTGTTCTATATTGACTTTTGTTTATTGATGTTTAAGTCTTACGTCTGTTTTCTATGTGAAGCCCTTTCGGCTGTTAGATGTGATATATATCCAGTTAAATAGCACATACAGGTACAAGCAGAGTTGTACTGCCCTTAAGTACAATTTTGAGGTCCTTGTACTTTACTTAAGTATTTTCATTTGATATATATTGTACATAGGTAAATGGTGTACTTTTACTCCACTACATGTATTTAATACCTTTAGTTACTTTACAAATCTGGATGAATGATGTGAAATATAATCAAGTTGTTTGTCTTGTTTTACCCCGGCTGATATTTCACTAAATCCACTGTTTTAATTGTTCCCTATATTGCCCCTATGCCCTGTAAGGTGTCCTTGGGTGCTATGAAAGGCGCCCCCCAAATAAAATGTATTATTATTATTATTAAGTGTTAAATCAGACTTTAGTTCCACCTGGAGTAAATTCACAAGCTACCCTGCAGTATACAAAGTCATTCAAACTAGCTGCACCTTTACCAGCTTTGAGAACACTTTAATGATCAATCATTATAAAACATATCATATATATTATTCTGAAATGGACCAATCTGCAGAATGACTACTTTTACTGTCGCTACTTTCACTATATTTTGATGAGAATACTTTTCTACTTTTACGTGTAACAGAGTATTCCTACACTCTGGTACGTAAGATCTGAGTTATTTTCCCTCCTCTGGGAACACGTTGTGTTAAAAGAAACGTAAACGAATACGCCAAGTCGTATTGGGCCTGGCTTTGGTTTTCAGCCGTATGTTCTTTTGAAGAGGTTAGAAAAAAAGGAACATTTCAAAAGAAGAGATAAGGACGATTGTGTGTCCATCTTGTTTCTGTTTCCCCCTGTCACCTGTCCTCCTGTAAACCATTAACCGGCTAACGTCCATAAAACTCGACATTATGGAAAGTTTGATGATGGCGGCGGGTTGTAAACGCTGGAGGTTTTTATGGTTACGCTGGCTGTTGCTGCTCACCTTGACACAGTCTGCATGCGAGTACAAAAAGAAGAAGAAAGAAACTACACTTAACACTTCCAACAACTTCTGTTAGCTTAGCACATTTAGCCACAGTAGCAATGCTATGCAGTGAACTTTGTCAAGATAATATTTAATAAAAATGAAGAAATATATAAAAGTGACACTAGAGCTGTCAGATATTTATAGTTTAGTAAAAGATATTAAGTAGAAGCTTAAAAATGTGACATATTACTGTAAAACGATTTTTAGGAAGTCCTCCATTGGACTCCTTTGTTTACTTCCTGAACAAAGTGACATCACTAAGGAACACTGGCGATTCTACTGGCTAGCGCTCCAACACATTGTACGTGATCAGAATCAAGTTTTTTTGCTTTGGTGTCTGGTGGTGCACACATAAACAAATCTAACAGGTAGCCTAGACCAGGGGTTCCCAACCTTTATTGTGCCAAGGACCGGCAGATACATTAAAAAAAAATCGCGGACCGGTTGTCAATTTTAACTGATTTTAATATTTACTCACCACCAGCAGGTAGCAACAGAGGCTAATTGTATGTAACAGCCTGAACAGATACTAGAACAATATGCATCCAAAACATATTAACAAAGTTTAAAAAAGAACCGGTGTCATTTTTTGGTTTTTCGGAAAACCAAAAAACCGACGTTATTCAGTTTTTAAACCAAAACGGGAAAACAGATAAATTAACGTTTTGGTTTTGTTTGTATGATTTACGGATAATCCAGTGAATGCTGGGAAAACGAGGAGAAGCCGCATTATGAACACTGGCATTTGTTTTCAGAAGATATTATGATAGTGTCGTTCGTTCCGGTGCACTCCGACAGCATTAGCACTACATCGAGATTAAGATTAAACTAATTTATTTTGGGAACAGCCGCATATATGGAGTTAGCCATATGTGTGTAAATTACTGTTCATAAACATTTGAAAACAAATGCCGGTGTCGGACAGACACAAACACACCGAACACACAGAGCTGAGCTGAGCAGAGCACATACACACACACATCATGCGCCTTGGTGACTGACTGGACATCTCCTTCATAAAACTAATAAAAGGGGGAGTAATCGGGCAGTTCGATGTGTGTAGATGTGTGTGTATAGGTGTGTGTGGTTAACACGTAGCAGCCTGCAGTCACTCTTAAACTGTTCTGATGAAGTTAAACACAGTCATACTGGTGCTGCACTTCTCAGAAGCGGAGTATACGTGCCGCTGCCTCCGGATGCTGCAGCCGTTTTAAGAAGTGAAGGAGGGTTTCCGTCTATAAAGCAGCTGCGGGCAGCTGCGGGTCCGAGAGTCCCGGACATTAATTCATAGATCAAGGCAGACTGGTTTACTCTTCTGTTTTGCCAATCCGGTGCTTAAACAAATAGCTCTACACCCCTGGCCGACATGTCCTTAAAATGAAGTCCGAGTTTGAAATATATCTCAAATAATGTATGCACCACCATTTCCCCACATAAACATAACAGTCTGCAATCAAACGGTTGTCTCCTGTGCGCTCCTCTTCCTACTTGGCGCACCGGTAACATGCTCGTGCGCACGAGAGGAGACCTTATAAGGCTGAGCCGCCGAATCCCTCATCATAAAAGCCATTTTCAACGGTTTTCTGGTGAAAGATTAACTAGCTACTGGATGAAATAATATGACTGGTGGCATAGGTGCGAAAATTAAACACTTTTTGAAAAAATATTATGATAAAATATTTTTATATATTTATAATTCTGCAAATATTACGATAAACTCACAGCTATTTCGCGGCCCGGCAGTAACACCTCTGCGGCCCGGTACCGGTCCGCGGACCGGGGGTTGGGAACCCCTGGCCTAGACAGTAAGTCAACAAATATAACAATAATAAAAAGGAGTATTTTTATATAGGGTAAGGGAAGGGACATATCCAAGCAGTCGACCAATCACAACAGAGCCGTCCTGCCAACCAGTTCATTTGCAACAAGACACTTTTGAAATCGATGATAACATATATATTAGATAGACCAAGGTCAATAAAACAATTTTTTTAGAATCAGCGTTGAAATCTGTGTTGCTTCCTGAGCAGTGGATGTCTCTATGTTTTCTGGGTCGTAAACATGTCTGCATTTAAATGTCTAAAATGAATGGTTCAGTGTTAGGTTTTGTTTTAATAACACATTATACATTTTTCACTGGTTATGAAAATCAGTGGTGTATTGTAAAATCTGTTTTCCTGTGCTATAAAGGTTGATGGAAGTATTCCTCACAGCAGTGATGTTGTTTACTGCTGCCATCTTGTGTTCAACAATGTGTTGGAAGTTACAACATTACAGCAGATAAAAATATCACATCACAACCGTTAAGTAATACATTTTATTCCAATGTTTATGTAAAGTATTGATCTAGGAACAAGGAAGGTTGCTCATAAACTAAAGGAAAACAAACATGCATCATTATGGATACCGGAAACAAGGAGCTGCTTTCTCCTCGTTATATTTACGTTTAAAAACTACAGGTTATAAACATGTATTTAACATAATGTATGATAGGTTCAAGCCTCACTGTGAGTATACAACCCTACTGATAATAAGTCTCATTTTCAGTGATGAAGTCAACATTTGGAGATGTTTAGAGAATTATGTGCGATCTACTCCATTATTTTGATATAGTATGTTATTCTGTCATTCTTTTAACATAATACATCTTTATTTGGAGAACACGTCTTATCATAATGACTTACAGGATCTATTGGTGGCAATGGGCTCCGAAGAGGGATTTGTTTTGCAGAGAAACCTATTTGTTAAAGATAATCTTAATTTAAATTATTATGTAAATCTTACCTCTGATACGACTTATAACGCAGGAAGACGCAAAGTATTGATTCAAATACATACATTAATTACATTTAAAAGTGGAAGGAAAAACGGATATATTTAAAAAATAAGTATATAAGTGCTGCTCTTTGTTGGCCCCGCCCACTGAAGGCCCTGCCCGCTGACCTCTAACACGTCCGCTGACTCGAAATAAAGACAGCCGCTTCTCATGGTGCAAACATTCATCTTTTGCATTCATAATCAATAAGATCAAAAAATGTCTGGAAGAGGAAAAGGAGGAAAGGGACTCGGCAAAGGAGGTGCTAAGCGTCACCGCAAAGTGCTCCGTGATAACATCCAGGGCATCACCAAGCCCGCCATCCGCCGTCTGGCTCGTCGCGGCGGAGTGAAGCGTATCTCCGGTCTGATCTACGAGGAGACCCGCGGTGTGCTGAAGGTGTTCCTGGAGAACGTGATCCGTGATGCCGTCACCTACACCGAGCACGCCAAGAGGAAGACCGTGACCGCCATGGATGTGGTGTACGCTCTGAAGAGGCAGGGCCGCACCCTGTACGGCTTCGGGGGATAAGCAGCTGTCAGACCAACCAACCAAAGGCTCTTTTAAGAGCCACCCAAATTACATAAAGAGTTTCCTTTTACTATGTGTCAAATGCAATAAAACACGTGTGGTGTGTGTATGTGTATATATATATATATATATATATATATATATATATATATATATATATATATAATCTTAATTTCTCTAAAACGGGATGCTAATTTACAAAGAAGTATTTAACATTTCATCTTTTTGTTTTTGTTCACCGTTCCTTATCTGATAACCAAGATGAATATTTTAATTCAATATATCAAATACCACAGTGGATTCTGACGGTGTGGGTATTGTCCACACCTAAACGTTTACACGACGGCAATTTTTACCGTGTACACCCTTTTAATTTTAATTTGGTAAATACTCCGTTAGCTCAATGCTAATGTGATTTCCTACCTATTTAGGGTTAAAAAAACATCTTGCAATTTAGACTTTTAATTTAATTTTTAAATGTTACAGTGTCCACTGTAGAGGACGTCGGGACCATTTTAGTTTGAAAAGACAGCCAAAATTAACAGATAGAGTCTGTAACGTATTATGGTTATAGAGTGATATTAATACAAGAATACATTCACCTTTATTTAAAACATGAATAAGTAATTGATCTGAATATTGCTGTTTATTTGGTCACTAAAAAACTAGTTTGGTTTTTGGTGAATCTTTCCAGATTTTCAAAGACTTTGTAGTCAATGTAGTGGGAAAAGTACCTCATTGACTCCAGTCGGCACGGCTGTAGGGTCATCTTGACTAGTTTTATGGATGTGGTCTCAGCCCGGGACTCTCGACCGGCCCACTTCGGTACCGCCTCGGTAAATTACTAACGGGGGGGGGGTGCTTGACCCTCTTCTATCCCGTGTGAAATCCTCATCTCTCTCATCATCTGAGAGCTCAAAATCTGAATCTCCCTGAACTATCTGGTACAGAAAATGTCTGCTTCAGTTCCGTCTCCTGCAACAATATTGAGTCATTAAGTCCATGAAGATGGTCCTGACGTCCACTAGAATGGACATTTATAAAATAACTGTTATTTGAAAACTTGAATTATTGAATTGCTTTCAGAACTAATTATATAGTTCCTCACATGTTAACACAAAAAAAAAAAAAAAAAAAACGACATCAGTCCAAATGTATTTCAATAGTCCGAAAATTATTTCTCAGAGCATCATTATTGGTTGTCCGAAACGCAATCAATTTATTTTCACACTTCATGTCAACTACGTAGGTGTTAGCATGTACACAAAAACACAGAAACGTTGTCTTTAATTGTGCATGATCAAGCCTGTGTATAACCTGCGGGCTAATGACAACATCATTTTTACTTCACTTAAACTCTGGAATGATTAATTGGCTTTTATAACATATGTTTTGGGTGCCTGTTGGCCTGTTGGGAAGAAGAAACATTGCATTAGTCTGTGTTGTTAAGTCAAGTTGGTAAGAGGCATGTTAGCTATATAACTTGGAAGAAAACTGCTCCCAGCATTCTTTTTTGCGCATGCTCAGTCCACCTCAGAATACGCTACATCCACCTCGGAAAACTACCAATCCGATGCGAGCAACAACGCAGTTCTATTTGCATAGGGTGGATATAAATAGACCGCTCTGCCTACCGCAGTCAATAGCGCTATCAGACCTCGACCTGTAATCATGCCTGCAGACGCACCCCCCGTGAAAGCGGCCAAGAAGGGCTCCAAGAAAGCCGTCGCCAAAACCCCCAGCAAGACCGGCAAGAAGAGGAGAAAGTCCAGGAAAGAGAGCTACGCCATCTACGTGTACAAAGTGATGAAGCAGGTGCACCCCGACACCGGTATCTCCTCCAAGGCCATGGGCATCATGAACTGCTTCGTGAGCGACATCTTTGAGCGCATCGCCGGGGAGGCCTCCCGTCTGGCTCACTACAACAAGCGCCGCACCATCACCTCCAGGGAGATCCAGACCGCCGTCCGCCTGCTGCTCCCCGGAGAGCTGGCCAAGCACGCCGTGTCTGAGGGCACCAAGGCCGTGACTAAGTACACCAGCTCCAAGTAAACTGCTGCTGATATACCAACAACACAACGGCTCTTTTAAGAGCCACCCACTACTTCTATAGATGTATTCCTCGGTTTTGAATAAGTGTACAACTTGATGCATAATCCATGGATCCTAAACATAAATCCCTTAAATATGAAATGCATATATTTCTCACATGTTAATAGTTTACTGATAGTGATGGGAATTATGGCTCTTTGAAGGGAGCCGGATCTTATGGCTCCGTTCCTTTCAAAGAGCCGTTCAAAAGAGCCGTTTTTTGAAGGTTACTAGGTTTATTTGCAAAATAATCACCAGGATAATGATTGACTGTATTGCCAGACCTAATGTCAATAATCGGCATTGTAAACATGACACAAGGTGGCGCCATATCCATGTCATCATGTCAGTGAATGTACTTTGAATTTACCCTCTGTATGTGTTAAGTAAATACAGTTGCCTTGCCTTGAATGAATTCATGCAACTCTTAATATTAGATACTGTGTTTTTAAGTGGCGATGGAGATTATTTGTTGATCCTGCTTTAAAGGATATTTTGCCTTTACAAATGGTGCGCTTTATCACTGCCTGGGTTTTGGTTGAAGTGAATCCAAATGCTGCTGCGTTTTCGCGTTTGGCTCATTTTCCATCCGAAAAACACGTTGTCTACCTGTCCTGTACCACTTGTTATGACTTCTCTCTCTCGTGTATTCCGTTAACACCCACCCCATCTCACTCCTCGTGCTGAAACCTACCAAACAGAGTAGGGGCGGATCTTCACAGAATACGTTTGGGGAACAAAATCAAGCTATTTAAAAGGCGAGTGGATTTTGGCAGGCAGTGAGTGCGGACCAACGATTGAACGATAACAAGAACGGCTCTCACCAAGTAGGACTCGGTTCCCCTCGTTCGTACCAAAGAGCCGTTCAAAAGAATCGGCTCGTTCGCGACCGACACATCACTATTTACTGAGCCTCGTTACAGCTCGCCCTACAATGGCTCGGTTAAAAAACGTAAGCATACTTTAAACAAGAACGTATATGATTTTCATGGTAAAAATTACAATTATTCAACAATATTTGACTTCTCCTGCTTCTATAAAATCTTGTTTTTGGTATGCCAGCTAGTGATGGGAATTCCGGCTCTTCTTGGTGAGCCGGATCATTTGGCTCGGCTCACCAAGAAGAGCCGGCTCTTTCGGCTCCCAAACGGCTCTTCAGTTTACCACATATTATACCTTTTATAATTCAATCAAATGTAGCCTTGTTTTGACTAATGATTTATATGTGTACACATATCACTTAAATTATTCAATACATCCTTTGCACTGAAGTATTCAAAAGTAAAAATGACATGTTTAATATCAATTATTTGATGTGGCCAATTGTTTTCATTGCATTTACAGACCCTTGTATCTCTCTGATACCACCCAATGAATGCACAGACTTGCTTGTAGAACCACGCTACACAAAGCAGATAGCAACACCTATAACAAAACCCGAGGTGACAGGGCTTTCAGTGTTGCAGCTCCTAGACTGTGGAACAGCCTCCCAGTACATATCCGGACTGCTGAGTCTATTGAACTTTTTAAATCTCAGCTAAAAACTCACCTCTTTGCACTGGCTTTTAATACTAGTTGAACATTACATTTTTACATTTGTATGTGTTTTTTTAAAAATATTTTTCTAGTTATTGTGCTTTTTATCATGTTTTTAATTATTGTTTTATTATTGTACTCCCATTGTGTTATTTAATATGTATTGCCTGTACAGCACTTTGGTCAACTGAAGGTTGTTTTAAATGTGCTATATAAATAAATAAAGATTGAGATTGAGATAAAAACGTAAGCATAGACATTTTAAAAAAGGGGCTACTGTATCGACATTTTAAAATTATATTTAAAGAAAAGGCCCTGACAAAACAGCAGGGCTCTATTTCAGTAGTAACTATAGAAAAAAAGACAGCAACAGCTGACATCAAATCTTTGCTGAGCCCAAGGATAATCATAAATAAATAACATAGTGAAAATAAATATATTGCAATGCTCAGTACAGCAGCATCCAACCGTCTCTAATCATAAAAAAACATAATACAAATAAATGTATTGCAATGCTCAAAACAGCAGCATCCAACAGTCTCTAATCCTTGGATATTACATGTCACTGCATGCATACACGGAGCAGCTGTAGCGCGGAGATCATCATATCATTCTGTCTTGTATTACTTAACAACAACAAAATAACAAAAAAAAACGGCTCGTTCGCGGGCGCGAGCCGGCTCCCGTCGTTCACTTAAAAGAGCCGGCTCTTTGAGCCGGCTCGTTCGCGACCGACACATCACTAATGCCAGCCATTTTGGATGAAAAGAAAGAGGAACTTCCCAGCATGCAATTTTAACCAATGACATATCACTGGAAAGACCAGGATGTCCTCTGTACAGTACATCAGGGATTGATAGATGTCCTCTGTACAGTACATCAGGGATTGATAGAGTAACTCAAAAGAATAAAAGGAGATGCATGTTAACAAAATGTCCACTTCCGGGTTTTAGGACGCGTCACTGCGGTTCTCTATAGCAGTCGTTCCCAAACGGTGTGCCGTGAGGCAAGTCCGGGTGTGCCGTGGGATTTTGTGACAACCATACGTTATTATTGCAATATACAACTACACAAAAATAATAATTTTTTAATTTACTATATCAGTACTTTGTATACACTCATTTCATAATACAGAGGCAAACTCTATACCTAAAAACAATTCTTTAAAAAAAAATCCTCACAGAACCCCATATTTCGCTGTTAACGCAGTTGCAGGTGGGAATTATAAGACCGTGACACATCGAAGGCTGAAGGACAACATTAAAACAGAGAAACACGCAAGAGGGAAAATGGAGCGCTTTCTTGTGCGGAGCAAACCACCAACCACCAGTGCAGAGACTGCCGACAACTCACCACCGAAAGAAAAGAGGAAAAAAACTGTCAGCAGACAGTATCATGAAAGTTACCTTTAACATTTTTAATTTTGTGACCTGTCTGGTTTAAATGAGTGTGTTGCTGCTTTGATGAAGCCTAATTTGATAAAGTTTCAAATTAATTTCTGAAATATTTCGTTAATAAATATTTCATGAGTAATATAGTTGTCTTTGTCACATTTTATTTGGCATTAGTAAATAATTATGCACATTTACAGATATTTTACATGATATGAGTGATAACACGTTATAAGCAGGGGTGCACATAACTGGTACGCAGGTACGCATGCGCGGCAACAATCTGAAATGCGTAACGTCACTTGTGTCACAACGCGCCTTTGCGTACCTGATAGGTCATCAAAACAAAACACATATTTCGCCTACACATGTTTCTTGTCAATACTCAGTGGAGTAAATTATTAGACATGTCCAAAAAAAACAAAGACATTAAGCAGCCACTTTGCCGTTTCGCTCCCTGCTAAAATCTTCAGACTTTCTATGACTGATTGAACTGGGTGCTGGCCGTGCCGCGCAGGGCATAACCGACGGACCTGTGAAGCTTCACAGGAGGCAGAGGCTTAGATCACTGGACGACAGAGTTGGTCGCCGTGTGCACAGACGGAGCTGCTGTTAACGTCGGTGTGTACAACAGAATTGTACCAAAACTACGTCAACTGGCTGCGGTGGGAGACTCCCCTGTGCACATTCTGTGCCCCGCGCACACACTGGAGAACTGCGCAAAATCAGCTGATCACAACGTTCACGCTCTGTGGTCAAGCTGCTGCAGTTTTATTTACAACAAAGTGGAGTAAAACACACAGCTGCAAACTTACTCAAGGTGTTAATGGAAGAGTTTGAAATCAGACAGAGGTGGAAGAAGTGTTACTCAAGTAAAATTAGAAAAGTATTATCATCAAAATCTAGTTAAAGTAGCGACAGTAAAAGTAGTCATTTTGCAGATTGGTCCATTTCATAATAATGTATATGATATGTTTTATAATTATTGATCATTAAAGTGTTTAAAAATTAGTTTGAATGACTTTGTATACTGCGGGGTAGCTTGTGGATTTACTCCAGGTGGAACTAAAGTCTGATTTAACACTTGATTATATTTTCACATCATTCATCCACATCTGTAAAGTAACTAAAGGTATTAAATAAATGTAGTGGAAGAAAAGTACATGATTTACCTCTGAACTGTAGTGGAGTAGAAGTACAAAGTAGCATAAAATAGAAATACTCAAGTAAACTACAAGTATCTTAAATTGTACCTAAGTACAGTACTTGAATAAGTGTACTTTGTTACTTCCCACCTCTGAAATCAGATATGACTTCAAGTCATGTGATAATTTCTTAGTATTTGATCCTTCAACTTGGCCTCAGGAAATGCAAGGACTTCACAGTTTTGGCAACACGTTTTGGAGAAAGCAAATTGGAGGCTTACAAAGAGACAGGGAGGTGCATCTTCATCATCTTCATCATCTAGCATGCAAGAAGTGTAAATAGAGGACAGTGAAGGAGACACTGAGGAGGACAGTGAGGAAGACTGCACTTATTAACACCACGCTTCATGTGGGGTGAGTACCAAACGCTGTCTCCTGGTACTCATCTGAGTAACTCACTCAAAAAGTTATGTGCACACCTGGTTATAAGGGCTATTTTGCACAATAGGTGTGCCTTGAGATTTTTACTTTCCTTTGATGTGCCTTTGGCACAAAAAGTTTGGGAATCACTGCTCTATAGTATCAAGTATTGTAAATAAATTGTATAATGCACCTGCATTTTATAAAAATTCTGAGCTGACATTTCTCTTTGATTGCTTCGAGCAAAAACACTTAAAGGTAGGGTAGGTAAGTTTGAGAAACCGGCTCGATATCGCTAGAATTTGAAAATACACAACCAGAGAACATCTGCCACTTCCTTACAGAGCCCCTCCTCCAACACACGAACGTGCACATGACCAATGAGGGCACGAGATAGGTTTGTGCCCCGATGGAAGGCTGGACCATCCAGTTATTTTAGCCGGGCCGTTAAAATGATTGGTCGTGCTTTTTACTTTTTTTTTTTTTATAAAACTTTATTTTAAATTATTTGGCAGTACATGATATACACAAGTTACATTAATAATACATATATAAATAACATAAACAGAGAGCACGTCCATATTCCAGCGAGTTCGGTCAGAGACTCAACATTTGTCAAAGGTTTTCCTTTTTAGTTCGTTGATAAGTTGTCCCACATGAGGCGACTTTTTACAGCACTTGTTTGCTCTATCTATTATTTTATCTAATATATCTGTTAATCTATTCATTTTTATTATAATCAGTATTCATAGTTAAACGTCTGTAATTATCTATATCACATTCTTATCTATGTCTTCCGTTACTGCATTAAAATCTCCACCGAATATAATTCTATAACCCACCGTTAAAACCTCTCCAAGTTTTCTAAATACCTGTAACCCACTTGTTGCGTCAGGGGCAGTATAAATACCAACAAGTAGACATTTTTCATTTCCACAATAACAATCCATCACAAACCACAAATGCCAACTTCATCAGCTCCGCCATCTCAGACGGAGACAACACATTCTCCCCCGTGCCACATTTTACACTCTACATCTCTAAATTAGCCCGTTTTTCTAAATCGTTCAAGTTTCTGCTTGCAGGTCTCTTTTTTTTAGAGACCTCAAACGGGGCCTCGTGCTTTTTACAGTATTACGGCTTCCACAGATGACATTTTTTTATGGATTTTTTGTCAAAGCACTTCAGATATTCATTGCTATCGGGATGTTAAGAGCATTCCATGGAATATAACAAAAAGTGTATCTCGAGCCGGTTTCTCAAACTTACCTACCCCATCTTTAATGGGTATTCACTGAAATTAAGTCTGCAGGGAAACCTATGCTCAAAGTACTTTGGTGCTGACTAAGTAAGAACTTAAAGATCCTTATTTCATAGAGGAAAACAAGTCTGTATTAATTAGTGATACAGAAATGTGAAAATAATCTACAATTTCTCAGGATGTGATAGTTAGACCCCGTTTTATATTTATGTATACTTATTACACTTTTAAAAGTATACGTTGTTTTAACCGAGCCATGGTGGCGCGAGCTGTAACGAGGCTCAGTAAACTATTAATATGTGAGAAATATATGCATTTCATATTTAAGGGATTTACGTTTAGGATCCATGGATTATGCATCAAGTTGTACACTTATTCAAAACCGAGGAATACATCTATAGAAGTAGTGGGTGGCTCTTAAAAGAGCCGTTGTGTTGTTGGTATATCAGCAGCAGTTTACTTGGAGCTGGTGTACTTGGTCACGGCCTTGGTGCCCTCAGACACGGCGTGCTTGGCCAGCTCTCCGGGGAGCAGCAGGCGGACGGCGGTCTGGATCTCCCTGGAGGTGATGGTGCGGCGCTTGTTGTAGTGAGCCAGACGGGAGGCCTCCCCGGCGATGCGCTCAAAGATGTCGCTCACGAAGCAGTTCATGATGCCCATGGCCTTGGAGGAGATACCGGTGTCGGGGTGCACCTGCTTCATCACTTTGTACACGTAGATGGCGTAGCTCTCCTTCCTGGACTTTCTCCTCTTCTTGCCGGTCTTGCTGGGGGTCTTGGCGACGGCTTTCTTGGAGCCCTTCTTGGCCGCTTTCACGGGGGGTGCGTCTGCAGGCATGATTACAGGTCGAGGTCTGATAGCGCTATTGACTGCGGTAGGCAGAGCGGTCTATTTATATCCACCCTATGCAAATAGAACTGCGTTGTTGCTCGCATCGGATTGGTAGTTTTCCGAGGTGGATGTAGCGTATTCTGAGGTGGACTGAGCATGCCCAAAAAAGAATGCTGGGAGCAGTTTTCTTCCAAGTTATATAGCTAACATGCCTCTTACCAACTTGACTTAACAACACAGACTAATGCAATGTTTCTTCTTCCCAACAGGCCAACAGGCACCCAAAACATATGTTATAAAAGCCAATTAATCATTCCAGAGTTTAAGTGAAGTAAAAATGATGTTGTCATTAGCCCGCAGGTTATACACAGGCTTGATCATGCACAATTAAAGACAACGTTTCTGTGTTTTTGTGTACATGCAAACACCTACGTAGTTGACATGAAGTGTGAAAATTAATTGATTGCGTTTCGGACAACCAATAATGATGCTCTGAGAAATAATTTTCGGACTATTGAAATACATTTGGACTGATGTGTCGGTCGCGAACGAGCCGGCTCTTTTAAGTGAACGACGGGAGCCGGCTCGCGCCCGCGAACGAGCCGTTTTTTCTTTTTTTTTTGGTGTTAAGTAATACAAGACATAATGATATGATGATCTCCGCGCTACAGAGACTGTTGGATGCTGCTGTTTTGAGCATTGCAATACATTTATTTGTATTATGTTTTTTTATGATTAGAGACGGTTGGATGCTGCTGTACTGAGCATTGCAATATATTTATTTTCACTATGTTATTTATGATTATCCTTGGGCTCAGCAAAGATTTGATGTCAGCTGTTGCTGTCTTTTGTTCTATAGTTAATACTGAAATAGAGCCCTGCTGTTTTGTCAGGGCCTTTTCTTTAAATATAATTTTAAAATGTCGATACAGTAGCCCCTTTTTTTAAATGTCTATGCTTAAGTTTTTATAGGTGTTGCTATCTGCTTTGTGTAGCGTGGTTCTACAAGCAAGTCTGTGCATTCATTGGGTGGTATCAGAGAGATACAAGGGTCTGTAAATGCAATGAAAACAATTGGCCACAGCAAATAATTGATATTAAACATGTCATTTTTACTTTTGAATACTTCAGTACAAAGGATGTATTGAATAATTTAAGTGATATGTGTACACATATAAATCATTAGTCAAAACAGGGCTACATTTGATTGAATTATAAAAGGTATAATATGTGGTAAACTGAAGAGCCGTTTGGGAGCCGAAAGAGCCCGCTCTTCATGGTGAGCCGAGCCAAATGATCCGGCTCACCAAGAAGAGCCGGAATTCCCATCACTACTTAATAATTCATGGTATTTACTTTAGGGCTTTCCCAAGTGTTCAAAGTGCCTTACATTATATATTAGACATTAATCCATAGATTACTGTGGACACTACTCACAGGACACACGCTGAAGACTTTTCTTTTTGCCGCTGCTTTTAATTGAACTATTCATATCTTAAACTGCACTGTAACTTTTATCCATGTATTTTTTTTCTTTTAATGTTTATTTTATTATCTTTTCTTTTTAATGACTGATTTTAAATGCCATTTTCTTAATGTCTTCCATTTTTGTAAAGCACTTTGAATTGCCTTGTGTTGAAAGGTGCTATATAAGTAAACTTGCCTTGCCTTGCCTTGTCAGAATCCACTGTGGCATTTAATATATTGAATGAAAATATTAATCTTGGTTAACAGATATCGAACGGTGAACAAAAACAAACATTTCAAATGTTAAATACTTCTTTGTAAGTTAGTGTCCTTTTTTTTAGAGAAATTAAGTTTTATATAGTGTACAACTCTTCTAGTGTTTTATTATATTGGATTCAAACATGAGTGATCTTGAACGACAGTGTAAAGGGAAACTCTTCATGTAATTTGGGTGGCTCTTAAAAGAGCCTTTGGTTGGTTGGTCTGACAGCTGCTTATCCCCCGAAGCCGTACAGGGTGCGGCCCTGCCTCTTCAGAGCGTACACCACATCCATGGCGGTCACAGTCTTCCTCTTGGCGTGCTCGGTGTAGGTGACGGCATCACGGATCACGTTCTCCAGGAACACCTTCAGCACACCGCGGGTCTCCTCGTAGATCAGACCGGAGATACGCTTCACTCCGCCGCGGCGAGCCAGACGGCGGATGGCGGGCTTGGTGATGCCCTGGATGTTATCACGGAGCACTTTGCGGTGACGCTTAGCGCCTCCTTTGCCGAGTCCCTTTCCTCCTTTTCCTCGTCCACTCATTTTGGAGTATTGGTAAATCGGGTCGTTCAAAACGAATGGGTGGAAGCAGTCTGACCGGCAGTATTTCAATATTCACTGCGGACCTAAGAGAAGACGGACAGCGGGAAGGCTGCTAGGCGGGGCCAACGCTGCAGCCTCCACATCATCTTCCAACACATTTTGTTTCTTTTAAATATTGTTTATATAATTCGCGCAGGCTTTATACTAAAGGTTTGATGATTAAAGGTTCCTTAATATGTAATACAACCCCCGAATAACATTTATAATTGAAAAAAGACAAGAAGACAGCAAATATATAATGTTTAAATACTAATGCCCATACAGTTAATGTAAATGGTTTATAATGGCTCAGGAAGCTGAATTTCGTATGCTCAGGGAGGCGGGCTGCCCAATATCCAGGCTGTGCTGCTGCCCATGAGAAACACCCTGAACCCGCTTCAATAAACAACAAAGGCTCTTTTAAGAGACACAAAACACACAATGCATAAATATATAAATAACATAAACAGAGAGCACGTTAGTATTCCAGTGAGATATTTGGTCACAGACTCAAAATGCCCCATGGCTGAGTCTGGGATTTGTCCAGGGTTTTTGTTCTTCTTAGTTCGGTAATAACCTG
The DNA here is from genome assembly GCF_902827165.1 of Trematomus bernacchii. NCBI lineage: Eukaryota > Metazoa > Chordata > Actinopteri > Perciformes > Nototheniidae > Trematomus > Trematomus bernacchii. Next base: position 1,295,981 of record NW_022987876.1, read on the forward strand.
TTTCACGATGGTGTAGCTACTTATTGTTCTCTGATTTAATATCATCTTGCATCTTGTTTTCCAGATCTTCATACATGTGATACAAATGACAAGCCGAAAAAGTTCCCTGTGTTTTATGTCCATCTTTTCATCAAGAATACAATACATGATTGAGATATATTTGACATTGAACTCTAAGCCGATGCCTCGTAGGAGCGACCACACCTCCTCGGCTCTGTAGCAGTCCATGAGGAGGTGCTGTAAACTTTCGTCTTCCTCGCAGTTAACCATGGGACATGTTCTAGTTTTCACGTAGCAGCTCCATGAAACCACAGCTCTGACCGCAAGTCTGTTGATCGATATCAGCCACCTCACGTCTCTCATGCTCTCTGAAATCTGTTTACATTTGACTAATTTCAGGACTTCGTTACCTTCGTCAGGTGTTAGGTTTTTGTATGTTATAAAACCTCCATATTTGAAATCATTTACCATTTTAAAAATCACTCTATTCGGTAGTCCGATCCAATCAATCCCTAAATGCTGAAGTTCAGTTATGAAGTCACTATAAACTAATTTGTAATATGGTCCATTTCTAGCTCTGCCTCTTCTTTTGTTCCATCCCATTTCTCCACCCTCAACCCAAGGTGCTTTCCTATTTATTGCAGCTGAGATATTTTTTACAAAGGTAATGTTGAGTTTAATGCCCAGGTCTATGGCTCCCAGGCCTCCATATTCCCTACTTTTAAATAACAAATTACGTTTAGTAACCTCCCTTGTTGTACCCCACACCACATTGACACACTGTTTGTTTAATTGCATAATTATTTGGGCTGGTGGGGAGAAAATGTTTGCTAGAAAAAGGATCTTGCTAAGTATGAATGATTTTATTATGTTTATTCTTGATTTATAATTTGTATTTTTATTCTCCCATTGTTTAACTTGTTCTTTGACTTCACTTAGTTTGTTCTCCCAATTGAGTTCAGCACAGTTGTCGCTACAAATAGTTATTCCAAGTATTTTAATTTATTTTTTCACTTGAATGTTTATGTCGCATTTGGCATCGTCGGTGCCGATCCAAACACCTTCAGTTTTGTTGTGGTTTAATTTAGCTCCTGATGCCAATTCATATAAGTTTAGGTGGTTTGTTAGAACATCCATTTCTTGTTGGTTTTTTATTATAACAGTGACATCGTCTGCATAGGCGATGGCAGTTATTTTGGGTGCATGGCCAACTGGTGTTCCTGATATTAACCTGTCATTGTTTATTATTTTAATTAATGGACTTATGGCTAGCACGTATAGAGCTGCGCTTAGAGGGCACCCCTGCTTAACCCCTCTTTCAACATTAAATGCATTTGTCAACACACCGTTTACATTTACACAGACACAAGACTTAAAATACAGACACTTAATCATGTTTATGAAGGCTTCAGGAAATCCATAGGCCTTCATCACCGACCATAAGTAATCTCTGGATAAATAGTCGAAGGCTTTTTTTTTATCAAGTCCAATAATAAAAAAACCTTTTTCTTCTTTTGGTTTATTTATGATTTCTCTTAAATTGATAAGTTGTCCCACATAAGGCAACCTTTTATAGCACATGTTTGCTCTTTATCTATTATTTTATCTAGTATATCTGTTAATCTATTCATTATTATTTTTGCTAGTATCTTATAATCAGTATTCATTAGTTAAATGTCTGTAATTATCTATATCACATTCTTATGTCTTCTGTTACTGTATTAAAATCCCCACCTAATATAATTTTATAACCCACTGTTAATAGTTCTCTAAGTTTTCTGAATAAGTGTAGCTTATTTTTTGCCTTAGGGGCAGTATAAATATTGATAAGTCGATATTTATATTATAAAAACAATCCACCATAAGCAGCCTTCCTGGGATTATGTCCCTTCTTCTAGAAAGTATTCATTAATGCCACATTGTACACACATCAACATCACTGGTGGTATTCAGTCTAAGTTCTTGCGTAAAGAGGAAGTCATAATTAGTGTTTAATAAATATTTAATTTTCCTTTCTCGAAAGTCTTTAGACTGAACACCAAGTGTATTCCAGGTAGCGACATTTAAGAAGCTCATATTGGTTTATAAAATGAACTATGGTGATTTATTTACATTTGCCCGTTTTTCATTTAAGTTCAAGTTTCTACTTGCAGGTCTCTTTTTTGAGACCTCAGACGGGGCTTCCCCCTGAGCCTCCCTCGGGGGGTCTGGATATTCCGGAGTTGGTGAGAAGGACCGCGAGTTACTCTCAGGGGGCGAGTAGAGGGGCCTGCTGACTCGCTGACCAGCTGTAAGGCTGACAGGGCTGGAATCAGAGCATGGGCTTTCGCTCGCACTCTCATAAGATTGCTCATTTTCGTTTTCACTGTCAGAACTGTACTCACTCTCTACATCACTGTCAATGGTTAATCTACCCTCACCGGGATGGAGAGTCGTCTTCAGGAGTTGAAGGTTGTTGATCATCAGGGAGAGGGAGATCCTTGCTGGCAGGACGACGATCAGGCTGCTGCTGGGCTGCTGGGTGAGGACCAGGGCTGGGCTGCTGGATGAGGACCAGGACCAGGCTGCTGCTGGGCTGAAGGACGAGGACCAGGTTGCTGCTGGGCTGAAGGACGAGGACCAGGCTGCTGCTGGACTGAAGGATCAGGACCAGGCTGCTGCTGCTGGGCTGCAGGACGAGGACCAGGCTGCTGCTGGACTGAAGGATCAGGACCAGGCTGCTGCTGCTGGGCTGCAGGCAGAGGACCAGGCTGCTGCTGGGCTACAGGACGAGGCTGCTGCTGGGTGGCTGGAAGGAGTCCAGGACCAGGTTGCTGCTGGGCTGCAGGACGGGGCTGCTGCTGGGTGACTGAAGGAGGACCAGGCTGGACCCAGTCTGGACCCAGTTCATTGCATCTCCAACATTTCACTGTGGTGCATTTTCTGACCTGATGGTCGGCTGAGTTGCAGATGAAACAGGTGACGGATTGCCCTGGATAAATGATTCTCCCATTGTAGGGGCCGAGAGATATCGAATTTGGGAGATTTAGGATCTCACCATCACTGTTTCTGTTCATCTTAATTTTGTATTTTCTCACTCCATACCATATCCCAAATGTATCTATTGGTTTGTGTTTGCTGATTACTGTATATCTCCATATCTCTTCAAATAGGTCTCAACATCATGGTCTGGAATACGGCCAGTCCAGAATTTAACAATGATGTTTGAGATGTCTATTTGAATGGAAGATTCGAAAGTCCAGTCTTTCCACTTGGGATCTGAGGTTTTAGTTGCGAGAACGTCAAGGAAACGTCTCAGAGGAGCTTCTAGCAAAAAGCAAAGTTCAAACTCCTTTCTGTTTGGCAGTGCAATGAAGGAATACACATCATTTGTATTGATCCAGCAGGTATCAAATAATAGTGATTCTCCAACAAATTCACGACTTGGGGGTTCTCCTGAGCCTGTGAAGTTCAGGCGAACTTTTTTTTTTTTTTGTATATATATTTTTTTTTTTCACCCTTTTTTACCTCCTTCCTTTCGTCTTTCAATCATTTTTCGAGTCTGTAGGAACGGGTCGTTCAGAACGAATCATCAAACGGTCAACTATAGTTGGAATAATGTTTACATTTTCTATCAGATTATTCTTCGACATTTAAGAAGAAAATTCCTCCTTTCCCCCTTCCACTCATTTTCGGGTATCGCTATGTCGGCTCGTATTTCCGCCCTTGCCTCTTCCTGACATGTCGAGTTAGTTTCTTGATCGAGCTACGGAAAGAGAAAGCCGCCCTTGCCTCTTCCAAACATATTTGATTTCTCGGGTTTACAACAAAGTGTGGCTATTTGCTCGCCACAGCGGCTCTTTATATCCACCAGATATATATTCCTCCTTTTCCTCTTCCAGACATTTTTGGTTAAGTTGACTAGAAACGAAGCGGGTCTTAGCCTTGGCTCGGGCCTTTCCGCCGGTCTTCCCTCTTCCAGGCATAATTCATTTCTCTGGTATACAACGAAGTGTCACTATTTGCTCGCCACAGCGGCTCTTTATATCCACCAGCTGCTCTCTGATTGGCCATCAGTGAGGGAATCGACGATCGTCCAATAAGGAAGGGAGCTCATCAAGTTTTAAATCACTACTATCACCTGAGCAGATCTAATGGACCTAAAGGCAGCTTTATTCTTTGTTGATAAAAGGCTTATTGATTTTCGACCAGAACAGTATAGCTTAGTCTTCTTGTTAAGATAATGTGTATTTAGAAACACTGCTTGTATAAAGTGCGTCTTCTCCGACTGAAATCAAAACACGAGTCAGTGAATGATGGAGATAATCAGAATGAAAGATGGAAGAAACATATTAATACCACACTGTACTAAACTAGAAGTAAAAGCTGTGCAGTAAACATGTTCCTTCAAGTGTTCACATTATCATGAAAAGGTGGATAAGGATGTCACAGACTGAGTGTTATATCATTTAGTGGGAATGCTGATACAGCATTCCAACTATATGTTATGCTACGGACAAACAAGTTATTATTATTCCATCCAATTATTTTGTCCGTCTTCTCCTCCCACATTCAACATCGCAGAAACTCCGTTCAAACATCAAAACGTTCTGCTCGGTCGGGAATCGGGCGCTATTACTTTTATCATTCATAACTTTCATAATTCCAGAGATACATCCCATAATTCATCACATTTTTAACATTTGAACTTCAACATTGCGCAGCTCGTTAAGTTAGAGTGCGTGATGTCACAGCTAGAGGGTAGGAAATCTTGAAATTTCCCTTCATATTTTTTTTTAAAACTGCCATAATTCCCAAACCCTACATTCCTGAGACATCATTTTTCATGACAAACGTAGGAAAACATCTCGTAGCTTGAAAAATGACAAATAATTAAGCAAAAAATAATTAAACAAAATGCCTCTTGAGTGCATGAAGTGACAAAAACGTTCAACATGTCTCCATTAAAGCCCATTGTAATTTCAGGCAGATATTTCCTCACAGCAGCAGCCGCACACCTTTAGTTAAACTGCCAAAAAGGCCACATTATTAACCCGAAAGTACACAAAGATTACACTTCAGATACTCAACTTCCTTGACATGCTTCACGTTTTGAAATTTCACAGATATCTGTTATCGCTCTTCCACAAAACGTTCACATGTAAGAGGTTCATCTCTCATTCAGAACAATGCAAACCTTTGATCTCTACAGAGCTCGTTAGCTCAACTATAAACACCTGTGTTTATAGTTGGAGTGATGTCATCACTCCAACTGACAGCAGTCAGTTCTAACTGTTCATTTCATACTCACACACACACACTCTCTCTCTCTCTCACAAACTCTCTCTCTCTCTCTCTCTCTCTCTCTCTCTTTAACTCCTATGAAAATGTTCAAAAAGTGCTCAAACTTCACATGTGTGCTAACAGTCCAGCCATGAAGACATCTACGGGACATACCGTTGCCATGGCAACACAATGCCCGCCATGAAACACGGTTTTCTCATAACTTCAGTGAAAATGCTCCAAATGGCCCAAAACTTCACAGGTTTGGTAATGACACAGCCATCAACGCATCTAGGCGTATTATGGGATGTCATCAAATGCCGTTGGCATGGCGACAGATCATTCGCCATCAAGTTAGTTCAAAAGTTTGCATTTCAAATATTCTGCTGCTTTTCCAAGCCTTTTTACTTTCTTTTCTTCTCTCATCACACATTCAAGCCCCCAGTGGTCATGTATCATTTCAATCTAAATTATTCACTTTCTTCTTACACATTACATTTCAGCATAGCAGTTTAGCGTCAGCTTTTCAGCATAAAGCATTCCCACTAGCAATTTCTTCAGGAATTGCATTCTCTAGTTATATCTAATATCACTTATTAGTACTACTTGTACTACATGTAAGAGCAGGATGTTATGAAACTGTTTACTTCTGATTCATTCTTGTTTAATTGATTTGTTACCTCTTGAAAATCTCTTTCCACATTGTTGTGCGATACATTCCTCGTTGAGATTATTACTGATACTGCCTGCTTCTTAGTTATTCCATCTTTGGCTGGTACAAGAATCTGTATCTAACTATGTTTACTTGTTATCTCCCACACTTCCTTCTACATGTTACACTCATTTCATAAAGAAGAAGATAAGATGGACCTTTATTCATCCCTGTGTGGATATTCAGGATGTAAAGCAGAAACAGAGTGAGAGTGAAACACAGGACAGTACAGATTCACAAGGATAGAAAATGATAGACAAATAAAATAATATAGTAACTGTTTAGATATTTACACATTTGGGTTTGGATTGTTAGATATATTTACATGTAAGTGTGCAGGTCTTTGTACAAACAGTACAGTTACTGTCACTGGGTTACAGGTTTGGCTCCTGGCTGTTCACCCTGATGGCTCCAGGCACAGAGGACTGTCCGAGGACGGATGAGTCTGAGGGTGGACGTACTCCTCATATTTATATCCGCCTGAATGTATTCCTGTTTTCATGTTTTATTTTAAAATTGTAGTGCTGTATTTTATATTGTGTAACTTTCCTGTCTGGACAAATGAAGGAATTGTGATGTACCCCAAAGCTGTTTGTCATTTTCAATTTCTTTGACGATATATAAAAAAAAAAGAAAAAAATAGTGTATCGTCAATAGGTGTTTATAAAGTCTAAACATATCTGAAATATTTTTGATATATTTGTTTCCAAACAATGTAAATGTTATTTGCTAGTGATGTGTCGGTCGCAAACGAGCCGATTCTTTTGAACGGCTCTTTGGTACGAACGAGGGGAACCGAGTCCTACTTGGTGAGAGCCGTTCTTGTTATCGTTCAATCGTTGGTCCGCACTCACTGCCTGCCAAAATCCACTCGCCTTTTAAAAAGCTTGATTTTGTTCCCCAAACGTATTCTGTGAAGACCCGCCCCTACTCTGATTGGTAGGTTTCAGCACGAGGAGTGAGATGGGGTGGGTCTTAACGGAATACGCGCGAGAGAGAAGTCATAACAAGTGGTACAGGACAGGTAGACGACGTGTTTTTCAGATGGAAAATGAGCCAAATGCGAAAACGCAGCAGCATTTGGATGCACTTCAACCAAAACCCAGGCAGTGATAAAGCGCACCATTTGTTGAGGCAAAATATCCTTTAAAGCAGGGTCAGCAAATAATCTCCATCGCCACTTAAAAACACAGTATCTAATATTAAGAGAATTTCATTCAAGGCAAGGCAACTTTATTTACTTAACATGTACAGAGGGTAAATTGAAAGTACATTCACTGACATGAATGACATGGATATGGCGCCACCTTGTGTCATTTTTACAATGCAGATTATTGACATTAGGTCTGGCAATACAGTCAATCATTATCCTGGTGATTATTTCGCAGATAAACCTAGTGACCCCGCCCCCTTTAAAAAAAAGGCTCTTTGAAAGGAACGGAGCCATAAGATCCGGCTCCCTTCAAAGAGCCATAATTCCCATCACTATTATTTGCATTATATCATGATGTATGCATTTTTGTCTTCCTTGGAATTGTCGCTTACATATATCAATTAATAAATAGCACAACTTCCACTCTTATTCACATGTTTTAACAGATTAAACATTCAGGAGAGAGCTCTTGAGGACATGTGGTGGCTCTGAAAAGAGCCTTTTGATGAGGAGCTAACGTTTACTTCTTCACTGGTTTCTTGGCTGCAGCCTTCTTCGCTGGTTTAGCAGCTTTGGCTTTAACCACCTTCTTCACAGCTTTCTTGGGGGTCACTGCTTTCTTGGGGGTCACAGCCTTCTTTGGGGTCGCTGCCTTCTTGGGAGTCGCTACCTTCTTGGGGGTGGCTGCCTTCTTGACCACCTTCTTCTTCGGGCTCTTTGTGGCCTTCTTCACGGGGGTTTTCTTGGCAGCAGCAGCGGGCTTCGTCGCTTTCTTGGGTGTTGCTACCTTCGCCTTCTTAGCGGCGGGTTTCTTCGCTACCGGCTTCGTGGCTTTGGCTGCGGGCTTCTTTGCCACCTTCTTGGGCTTCTCAGCGGGTTTGGCCGCCTTGAAGGACCCGGTCGCCCCGGTTCCCTTGACCTGCAGAAGGGATCTCTTCTCCAGGAGCTTCTTCACGGCGCGTTTAATGTGAGCGGTGTGGTCGTAGCCCTGGGCGGCCAGCTCCTTCTTCAGAGCCACGTAAGAGATTCCTTTCCGCTCCTTGGAGGCGGTGACCGCCTTCAGGATGAGCTCCGCGGCGCCGGGACCAACCTTCATGGCCGGCTTGGTGGCCTTCTTCTTCGGGGACTTAGCTGGTGCCTTTGCCGGGGCGGTGGGAACTTCTTCTGCCATGATGCTCTCAGGAACACGAGTCTATAGCCGCATTCACACCGGAGTACTTTTCCCCGTACTTTTCGCGTTTAGTTCCGTTAGTACCCCTTATGTCGCGTTCACACCAAAAAGAGTACTTCAAGCCGGGAACTTTTACCCCCATTTTTAGTGCCTGCTGAGAGATGGTACTTTCCTGGGGGGAAAAAGCTTCCTTGACACCATCATGGCGATGGACCGCCGTGCCATGGTCAGCAAGGAGAATGAGGACCTGCGTGCCAAGGAGATGCACGACGAACGGCTGCTGCATTCACACAAGGCCCAGGAATCGGACGACCAGCTGCTCATGGTGATGCCGCGCCATGCTGACTCGGCGGCGCGCCAGGTGGAGGTGTCGGCGCGCCAGGTGGAGCAACAAAATACCTTTCAGGCTGGGCTTCTGGCAGTGCTAAGCGAGCTGATTAAATCCAACAGGCCTTCAATAAAAAAATTAAGAAAAACTTGTCGTTGTTGATAAACTGTACAATGACTTTTTGGGAGGCGGGTGGTGCAGTGGTCTGGTGCGTTGGTGTTCGGATCAGGGGAGCACAGGTTCAAACCCCACTGCAGTCAGCATGTCGTTGTGTCCCTGGGCAAGACACTTCACCCCAAATGGCCTACACCTGGGACAGTTCATTTTGTATTATTGTGATTATATATATATGCCACTGTTATTAATACTGACACTTCACTTTGCACTAAGGTGTGTCTGCTGCTGAGCCTATCTATTGTTATTATATATATATATATGTTTTGATTAGGGCTGTCAAGTTAACGCGTTAATAACGCGTTAACGCAAAAAAAAATTAACGCCACTAATTATTTTAACGCGATTAACGCATGTGTATTTTTTGTCCTCGACCGCCGTAGTTTCAGAGCGCATCGAGTTTAAAATACCATCTACAAGCTGATGCTGACAGCCCTACTCCTGCCGCCCGCTTGTGGCAGACCACACTTCCACGCTCACCGGCAGGCCCAGACTGGCCATCGGGAGGACCGGGAGGGTGTGTGTATGTGTGGCGCGAGCGAAGCACACCTTACGTGTTGTTGTTAGCATCTGGTGCTAGCTAGCTGAGCTAACGGATATAAGGAGCTGTTTCAATGAAAACAGAGGAGCGACATTTCGCCGACAACTGCGCCGAGCACTTGACTTTATGCAGGTAGCCAGACAGCACACTCAGCACGGATAGTGCGCGCAACACAGCTCATACACACAGGCATATATGCCTTGAGCTGCACATAGCTCCAACACACACACACACACACACACACACACACACACACACACACAGTATTGTATTATTGTATGAGAGAGGTTCTAGGTTGAAATGAGGCGAATATTTGTAATGTTCAGAGGTTGTTGTGTTTAATATTCATGAGAATATTTGTCATTGTTCAAATGATAATAAACAAACATATAAAGCATAGTTGTCCACTCATATGTTGATAAGAGTATTAAAAACTTGAAAAATATCCCTCTAAGGTACATTTAGAACAGATAAAAAATGTGCGATTAATCGCGATTAACTATGGACAATCATGCGATTAATCGCGATTAAATATTTTAATCGACTGACAGCCCTAGTTTTGATACTACTGACACATTATTTTATATTGAAAATGTTAACTTCTATTTACATGCATACGACACACCTGGGACAGCGTGATGCTGTTATTGATATTGTCTTGAGTGTGCAATAAAAGAGAACCTACATGGCGATTAAACAGAGCCTGTATCTTACATTTTTCATTACATTGCATGTAACTAAGCTTGCTTATTATTCTGATACCATCATGTTTCATCGGTTATAAACTGGCGAAGCTTTATTTATTGTGGCTTTCAAAAAGATAATTTCATTGTATTTCAAAATGGCGTCCATCAACACAACCACTATTTATTTATAGAAAGAGAAATGGTTAAGTTTGTTATTACCAGTGTTGTGAGTTCAATATTTTTAATTAATTATAGTAAGGGAACATCTTAGGAGTTAGTGTAGTGAGTTTCAGAGCAGTGTAATAATTATTTGACCTAAAACTAAATGTTTTTATGAACATGACATGGGGATTTGCTAACTTTTGATTTCCCCCATTTTACACGACACAAATGGAGGCCACTATGGGCCAAAACTAACACGTAGGTTTCTGTAGGGTTCATGGCAGACGGATGCAGTTGCTCTCAGGAGGATATATAATAAAGGTGTGTTAGCTGCTGAGCCTATTTAGTGTGCATACGGCACACCTGGCACAGTTTATTAATTTCACACATTTCACAGCGTAGCGCGTGCATGTCGTCGTCGTCCAATCCTTTTGTCAATCCTTCTTAACCGCCGTCGCCTCCGAATCAGCATTGCTATTGCATTTGACTGGTCGACGATCTGTATTTGTGTTTGCTTAAAGTGGACCTATCACGCTATATTTGAATAAGGCATATTTATACTTTTTTTTTTTCAAAATACCAAACAGATCATGCATTTTAGCCATGCCTCATTTTGCTCAATTTGACATTTTTTAGCTCTGTTTTAGCAAGGGTTGATTCTGTGAGAACAGCACCACCTACAGGCCTGGCATATGTACTACAACGTCTCCAGCGCTTTCGAACGGCAATGCCGTGGTTGTCTCCTCCTGATTGGTGGAGTTGGCCCAATAGCCGTAGCGCCACTGTCCTGACGTCAGGAAAGTGTTCAAATCTGGATCAGTTTTTATCAGATCCGTTGCAGCCCCTTTTTTTAGAGATTTGGGTATGGAGGAAAATAGAGAGGGTTGTGTTTTCTGACACTTGGTGAGTTCCCTGGAACACCGGGGACACATATTCATGTATAAAAGACGTACAAAAGTGCATTTTGCATGATAGGTCCCCTTTAAATAACTCAGACGAAGCTCATGTCTGAGGTCGGAAGGTAAACAGACGCCTCATATACAGCAGGTGGGCGTGGCAGTATACGCGGGGGGTTCTTCTTCTTCTTCTCTCTGTTTTTTGGCGGATTGCAACTTTAAGGTGCATACCGCCACCTACTGTACTCGCCGTGAAGTTGTTTGTGGCCTGCCAGTAAACCCAAAGCAGAAGAAGAAGAAGAAGTGACGTCAGCGGCTTCATTTGCCTAATCCACCCCCAGGAACTCATTTTGGTGTGAACGCGATCTGCTTTAGTTCATCAGAACTAAAAGAGCTCTCATGAACTATTGTGGGAAAAAGTACTTGGTGTGAACGCGCCTAAAGTTCTGTTTCAAGGTAATACAATATGATAGTATCATATTAGTGTACATTTTTAATGATCAGGAAGTCTTAATTATATTCTTGGTCATAACAATTGTTCATTATGAGATTGATGTCATATTCTTTAGGAACATAGTTGACTCTGTTGTGAAATGAATCTAAAAGTTGCCTTCTTATTTGACTGATGCATCAAACCTCTTGGTGGTAGAACTATTGAACTATAGCAAAATACAGTCAAGTAATCCATAATGATCCGTTTGGTCACTTTGCCTTAATCACAATATTATGAACTTTTTTTATTGACATTGTAACAAACTATATTATGGCCTTTTATTATTTTAGTATCGTTTTTACCTTTACATGAATGGAAGTTGATATGAAATGTTGTGTTGTCAGATTGTTATAGGAATGGTTCTTGATTACCTTCACAATAATAATATATGAGTTAATAAGGATAAACCAACCAAATGAAAGGTTGGACTAAACTCCAACTCACCCTTTAAATCTCTATCCCACTGTTTTTCAGTAGGATGGAAAGTTCCTATCTATAAAACTAAATCAATTTGTTTTTTTCTCAAAACAGATTAGATTTTCTTTAGTGAGTTGAACTTTGTTCCATGTAAGGTCATTATTAAAAGGTGATATTAATTTGTTTAGGGTTTACTAAAATAATGAGAAACATTTCATTTGGATAATTTAGTGACAGAATAAGAAACTTAATGCTGCTCTACTCTTTTCAGTGTTGCAACAGCTGAAAAGCCAATTTCACATAGATAAGATGTGGCGAAGGGAAGAATGTGCAAAGCTCTCTGCCCAATGGTTTCAGTTGTGTGTGTGTGAGCAGTGAGCACCCGCCACCGCAAACACCCGCCGTTGCGAGGCTCCGGCGGCTCCGAAACGCGAGGACCGCGAGGACCCAGGTTCGATTCCGGCCTGAGGTCCATAACGTTTGTTAAAAAAAATAATAATCTCCCGTTCATCGCGTCCATTCGCGACCCACCGATCACATCTCTGCGCCCCACCAGTGGGGTTTACTGGTAAACGCTTGTTTACACTGACCTGTTACTCATACATTCATGTCTTTGTAACTTCAGTAAACAACCAATTTCCCTTGTTTCATTCATCACGGTTCAGTATACTAAGTAAAATATGAACCAGTGTAATCATTATAACGTAGGATTGTAACTCTTTAAAAATGTGTAGGTGGCTCTTAAAAGAGCCGTTGTGTTTGGGTGTCCTGGTCTCAGTCACTAAGCCCTCTCCCCGCGGATGCGGCGGGCCAGCTGGATGTCCTTGGGCATGATGGTGACTCTCTTGGCGTGGATGGCGCACAGGTTGGTGTCCTCGAACAGGCCAACCAGGTAGGCCTCGCTGGACTCCTGCAGAGCCATGACGGCGGAGCTCTGGAAGCGCAGGTCGGTCTTGAAGTCCTGAGCGATCTCCCTCACCAGGCGCTGGAAGGGCAGCTTGCGGATCAGCAGCTCGGTGGACTTCTGGTAGCGACGGATCTCTCTCAGAGCCACGGTACCGGGCCTGTAACGGTGAGGCTTCTTCACGCCGCCGGTGGCCGGGGCGCTCTTACGGGCAGCCTTGGTAGCCAGCTGCTTCCTGGGAGCCTTTCCTCCGGTGGATTTACGGGCGGTCTGCTTGGTTCTGGCCATTGTAGTTCCTCAGTGTTCACAGCGAGAGGAGAAGTGCTGTGTGTCTGTGAGCAGCGGCTTTATCAAGGAGCTGCAGGAGCAGGGAAGCGTTGATTGGTGCAGGCCGGGAGACACGTGCGCTGTAGCTGCTTTACTATTGGACAATGTAAACCACTCCTCCACAGGGGATGATCCGGGGGCTCCCGGAAATAAAGGTTTGTTTAGTTTAGGAAATATTATCATTCATTATCTAATCTATAACAATAATTACATTATTTAGTATTGAACATTTCGCCCTGAAATAAATAAGTAATTTAAAGTAACTTCACAAAAAAAGGGCAAAGTATGAATAAAAGTTAAATGTAATGTAATAGTTCTCCATAGTGTTGGCTTCCCAAATCTAATGAGAAATAACGTGAATTACATCAACTATCTTACATAATTAAAGTTTAATTTTAACCCGTCTTTTAAGACTTGGTAAGATTGTTGTGAAATTTAACAATTTATTTTGGGACAACTTTTTATATAAATGCAGGATTTGAGTAAATATTCATATTTGTGAGAGTACTTGATATTTCAGACATTACTTGGATTGTTTTTTTTTGTATTTTAGAGTTGTAAACAATGGGCATGAATGAAAACTATATATTTAGGATGCCATGTGAATAATATTTAGATATACTGAGGTGGGACTTATCCTCTGATGTTTATGACTGAACAAAGCACAAGGACCATTTGATGAAGTGTGTCTCTTTCTAACCATTCTGTATAAATAACGTGGGCAACATTATTGTAATAAATCACTTTCATTTCTGGTAGTTTCAGTATAACAGGATGAGCTCTCTGGATGGTTTGGGTGGCTCTTAAAAGAGCCGTTTGTTTGCGGTGAGTCGGGTTTACTTGGAGCTCGTGTACTTGGTCACGGCCTTGGTGCCCTCAGAGACGGCGTGCTTGGCCAGCTCTCCGGGGAGCAGCAGGCGGACGGCGGTCTGGATCTCCCTGGAGGTGATGGTGCGGCGCTTGTTGTAGTGAGCCAGACGGGAGGCCTCCCCGGCGATGCGCTCAAAGATGTCGCTCACGAAGCAGTTCATGATGCCCATGGCCTTGGACGAGATACCGGTGTCGGGGTGCACCTGCTTCATCACTTTGTACACGTAGATGGCGTAGCTCTCCTTCCTGGACTTTCTCCTCTTCTTGCCGGTCTTGCTTGCGGTCTTAGCGACGGCTTTCTTGGAGCCCTTCTTGGCCGCTTTCACGGGGGGTGCGTCTGCAGGCATGATTACAGGTCGATGTCTGATAGAGCTATTGACTGCGGCGGGCAGAGCGGTCTATTTATATCCACTCTATGCAAATATAACTGCGTTGTTGCTCGAATCGGATTGGTAGTTTTCCGAGGTGGATGTAGCGTATTCTGAGGTGGACTGAGCATGCGCAAAAAAGAATGCTGGGAGCAGTTTTCTTCCAATTTCTATGAGTTATTTAGCTAACATGCCTCTTACCAACTTGACTTAACATAATTAATCATTCAGTTTAAATGAAGTAAAAAATCATGTTGTCATTAGCCCGCAGGTTATACACAGGCTAGATCATGCACAACAACGTTTCTGTGTTTATGCTAACACCTACGTAGTTGACGTGTGAAAATAAATTGATTGCCTTTCAGACAACCAATACTGATGCTCTGAGAAATAATTTCCTATCTATTGAAATACATTTGGACTTAATAATTCATGGTATTTACTTTAGGGCTTTCCCAAGTGTTCAAAGCTCCTTACATTACATATTATACATGAATCCATAGATTACTGTGGAAACTACCCACAGGACACACGCTGTCAGAATCCACCGTGGTATTTAATATATTAAATTAAATTATTCATCTTGGGTAACAGATAAGGAATGATGAAAAAAAAGGTGAAATGTTAAATACTTATTTGTAAGTTAGTCCCGTTTTAGAGAAATTCAGTTTTTTTTTTTTATAGTGTACACCTCTTCAAGTGTTTTATTATATTTGACTCAAACATGAGTGATCTTAAAAGACACATAGTAAAAGGAAACTCTTCATGTAATTTGGGTGGCTCTTAAAAGAGCCTTTGGTTGGTTGGTCTGACAGCTGCTTATCCCCCGAAGCCGTACAGGGTGCGGCCCTGCCTCTTCAGAGCGTACACCACATCCATGGCGGTAACCGTCTTCCTCTTGGCGTGCTCGGTGTAGGTGACGGCATCACGGATCACGTTCTCCAGGAACACCTTCAGCACACCGCGGGTCTCCTCGTAGATCAGACCGGAGATACGCTTCACTCCGCCGCGGCGAGCCAGACGGCGGATGGCGGGCTTGGTGATGCCCTGGATGTTATCACGGAGCACTTTGCGGTGACGCTTAGCGCCTCCTTTGCCGAGTCCCTTTCCTCCTTTTCCTCGTCCACTCATTTTAGAGTCTTGGTAGATCGGGTCGTTCAAAACGAATGAGTGGAAGCAGTCTGACCGGCAGTATTTCAATATTCACTGCGGACCTAAGAGAAGACGGACAGCGGGAAGGCTGCTAGGCGGGGCCAACGCTGCAGCCTCCACATCATCTTCCAGCACATTTTGTTTCTTTTAAATATTGTTTATCTAATTCGCGCAGGCTTTATACTAAAGGTTTGATGATTAAAGGTTCGTTAATATGTAATATAACCCCCGAATAACATTTATAATTGAAAAAAGACAAGAAGACAGAAAATATATAATGTTTAAATACTGTATAGCCCATACAGTTAATGCATTTGACATGTCAATAGTTGTACACGCTATACACAGACCCTGAGTTAAGTTGTGCTGCCATGGCAACAATGATGACATTAATAATCAAGAAATGTACCACATATTTAATGATACATTTAATATGCTAAGTAACAGACAAAGAAGCATAACACTGCTTCCATTCATATATTAATACTCTATATATTTTAGCTCTGACAAGCTTATAAAATGACGTTGGTGAATTAATTGCAATTTCGTTTCAGCAATGGAAACATTCTTGTTTTGTTGATAGTGATTTTTGACACATTGCATTGTATTGACAGCATAAATAATAGATATACGCAGGTGTGCACATAACTTTTTGAGTGAGTTACTCAGATGAGTACCAGGAGACAGCGTTTGGTACTCACCCCACATGAAGCGTGGTGTTAATAAGTGCAGTCTTCCTCACTGTCCTCCTCAGTGTCTCCTTCACTGTCCTCTATTTACACTTCTTGCATGCTAGATGATGAAGATGATGAAGATGCACCTCCCTGTCTCTTTGTAAGCCTCCGATTTGCTTTCTCCAAAACTTGTTGCCAAAACTGTGAAGGCCTTGCATTTCCTGAGGCCAAGTTGAAGGATCAAATACTAAGAAATTATCACATGACTTGAAGTCATATCTGATTTCAGAGGTGGGAAGTAACAAAGTACACTTATTCAAGTACTGTACTTAGGTACAATTTAAGATACTTGTAGTTTACTTGAGTATTTCTATTTTATGCTACTTTGTACTTCTACTCCACTACAGTTCAGAGGTAAATCATGTACTTTTCTTCCACTACATTTATTTAATACCTTTAGTTACTTTACAGATGTGGATGAATGATGTGAAAATATAATCAAGTGTTAAATCAGACTTTAGTTCCACCTGGAGTAAATCCACAAGCTACCCCGCAGTATACAAAGTCATTCAAACTAATTTTTAAACACTTTAATGATCAATAATTATAAAACATATCATATACATTATTATGAAATGGACCAATCTGCAAAATGACTACTTTTACTGTCGCTACTTTAACTAGATTTTGATGATAATACTTTTCTAATTTTACTTGAGTAACACTTCTTCCACCTCTGTCTGATTTCAAACTCTTCCATTAACAGCCTGAGTAAGTTTGCAGCTGTGTGTTTTACTCCACTTTGTTGTAAATAAAACTGCAGCAGCTTGACCACAGAGCGTGAACGTTGTGATCAGCTGATTTTGCGCAGTTCTCCAGTGTGTGCGCGCGGCACAGAATGTGCACAGGGGAGTCTCCCACCGCAGCCAGTTGACGTAGTTTTGGTACAATTCTGTTGTACACACCGACGTTAACAGCAGCCCCGTCTGTGCACACGGCGACCAACTCTGTCGTCCAGTGATCTAAGCCTCTGCCTCCTGTGAAGCTTCACAGGTCCGTCGGTTATGTCCTGCGCGGCACGGCCAGCACCCAGTTCAATCAGTCATAGAAAGTCTGAAGATTTTAGCAGGTCTCCCTTGTAAAAGAGATCGTTGATCTCAATGGGATTTTTAACCTGGATAAATAAAGGCTACAAACAAACAAACAAACAAGGGAGCGAAACGGCAAAGTGGCTGCTTAATGTCTTTGTTTTTTTTGGACATGTCTAATAATTTACTCCACTGAGTATTGACAAGAAACATGTGTAGGCGAAATATGTGTTTTGTTTTGATGACCTATCAGGTACGCAAAGGCGCGTTGTGACACAAGTGACGTTACGCATTTCAGATTGTTGCCGCGCATGCGTACCTGCGTACCAGTTATGTGCACCCCTGGATATACGGTATATTTATTCTGCAGCTCAGAAAGTCAGATCCGACAGAAACTGTATAAAAATATAAGATTTGTCTCACATAAGAGAGTTAATTACTTAACTAGGGGGATCTAAATCAAACTAGACATGAATTATTCGTTAAATACACAAGTGACATAACAGATGAAGAGGTAACCTGTGTGCAATGAAGCGTCTCATGATATCTGTATAAATACACCTGTTGTAGAAGGATGGAGCAAGTAGGAGCCAAGGTCCCTCCAGTGCTATTTCACTGCATGACAATAGTATCAAGTATTGTAATAAATTGTATAATGCACCTGCATTTTATTAAAATTCGGAGGTGACATTTCTCTTCGATTGCTTCGAGCAAAAACACATATTGATTGATTGATTGAAAAGTTTATTAACAGCTTGTATATTGGGTACAGTACAGTACAGCTCAAAACATACAATTGTTAAGGGGATGCAGACCAGAGAAAGACTTTCGTCTTGTTTACATCAGGGTCCCCCATTTCCAATTCATCATATCATTTAAGACATATAAGACATATTTGACATACAGATGGCTTATTTACAATTTACATACAGGTGGTTTTTT
Organism: Trematomus bernacchii; assembly: GCF_902827165.1. Taxonomy (NCBI): domain Eukaryota; kingdom Metazoa; phylum Chordata; class Actinopteri; order Perciformes; family Nototheniidae; genus Trematomus; species Trematomus bernacchii. The sequence continues at coordinate 1,314,301 of NW_022987876.1, forward strand.
ACATACAGATGGCTTATTTACAATTTTCATTTTAGATTTCGTTCTAATACATCCTAACCGGACATTTAAGACATACCAAGTCTACAGATATACAGTTAGTAACAGAGTCTAAAATGCGAGTATATACATAGATGGGGGGGGGAAGCTGTCCATTGTACGACAGGTTGAGATTTGTACCATTACCGGGGCCAGTTTTGCAATGCTTTCCCCCGAAGGTGCTCTTTAAGAGAGGTTTTGAAGGTAAGTATAGTTTTACTTTCCTTTACAGTTGTGGGAAGAGCGTTCCACCTTGATGTGGCATAATTGCGAAACGTGTATTCCCCTTTTTTTGTGCCAAATCTGGGTTTTACATGATTTGTGGAGCTCCCTCTGGTGTTATGATCATGGTATTCCTTGACCTTTGGGAAGAATTTTGACATGTACATGGTTACCATAGAGGTGTAGTGGATCTTGTAGACCAGGCCCATTGCAAGTAGCTGTACTCTGTCATCTACTCTAAGCCATCCTAGGTTGTCAAAGTGGGCAGAGGTGAGGTGGGTTCTAGATGAAAGGTCAAGCAGTAGTCTGACCAGTTTATTTTGCGATGTTTGAAGTTTTATTTTTAGCGCCTTGGAGGTGCTATGGTACCATGACGTGCAAGCATAGTCATAGTACCCTTGAATGAGTGCTCCTGCCAGAGTTTTCAGGGTGTTTTTGTTTACCAGAGAGGAGATCCGGTATAGGAATCTAGTTCTTTGATTGACTTTTTTTATTACATTGGATGCCATTTTGTCACAGGAGAGGTTTGCCTCAAGAATAGATCCTAGGTATGTAATTTCCTTCTTACTTGTGACAATAATGTCACCCACTGCAACTGAGAAGTCGTCGGATTTGCTGAGATTATGTTTCGAACCGAAGAGAATGGACTCTGTTTTACCCAGGTGTAATGATAATTTATTATCGGCGAGCCAGGTGCAGATTCTGCCGAGCTCGGAGCTGAGGGTTTTTTCAACCTGCAATCTGCTCCTGTCAGAGACCAGCAGGGCTGAGTCGTCCGCGAACAGGAACAAGTTGCAGTCACATGCTGATGACATGTCATTTGCATAAATTAGGAACAGTAACGGACCTAATATGCTTCCTTGTGGAACACCACAGCTCACTGGGAGGGGGGGGGACAGAATAATGGGTATCCACTGAAATTAAGTTAGCAGGGAAACATATGCTCAAAGTACTTTAGTGCTGACTAACCCCTAGATTCCACCGGGTCCGTCTGCGGCGCGTTACGGACGCGTTACGGACGCGTTACGGCTGCGCCGCGGTGCTCAAGGTAATCGCGGCCACTCTAGTCAATGGGTGCTATTCCACTACACGCGGCGCGTTACGGCTCAGACGCGTCCCAGAAGCGGCTCGGCGCAGGGCTTTTCTAAAATTAGGATCGAAAAAATGTTTACCACTAAAATACAGCAACACATCTTTGATTCATGTCGTTTATAACTGGAATATTACAGTTATTAACTTTGTCTGTACAAAGTAGCCTGTCCAGGAAATATGCCCAAATCAACAAATACTGCGAGCCGGCAGGCAAGACTCTCCGCTTCTGAAATGCTTCTGAAACGCGCCTGGTAGGGTATGACGCCGGAGGAGGCCGGACCAAAACCGCGGCGCAGCCGTAACGCGGCGCAGACGGACCCGGTGGAATCTAGGTAAGAACTTAAAGATCGTTATTTCATAGAGGAAAACAAGTCTGTATTAATTAGAGATACAGTAATGTGAAACATAATCTACAATTTCTCATGATATATAGTTAAACCCTCTTTTATATTTTTGTATACTTTATTACACTTTTGAAAGTATACGTTGTGTTTTAACCGAGCCATTGTGGGGCGAGCTGTAACGAGGCTCAGTAAACTATTAATATGTGAGAAATATATGCATTTCATATTTAAGGGATTTACGTTAAGGATCCATGGATTATGCATCAAGTTGTACACTAATTCAAAACCGAGGAATACATCTATAGAAGTAGTGGGTGGCTCTTAAAAGAGCGGTTGTGTTGTTGGTATATCAGCAGCAGAGTTTACTTGGAGCTGGTGTACTTGGTCACGGCCTTGGTGCCCTCAGACACGGCGTGCTTGGCCAGCTCTCCGGGGAGCAGCAGGCGGACGGCGGTCTGGATCTCCCTGGAAGTGATGGTGGAGCGCTTGTTGTAGTGAGCCAGACGGGAGGCCTCCCCGGCGATGCGCTCAAAGATGTCGCTCACAAAGCAGTTCATGATGCCCATGGCCTTGGAGGAGATGCCGGTGTCGGGGTGCACCTGCTTCATCACTTTGTACACGTAGATGGCGTAGCTCTCCTTCCTGGACTTTCTCCTCTTCTTGCCGGTCTTGGTGGCGGTCTTGGTGACCGCTTTCTTGGAGCCCTTCTTGGGCGCTTTCACGCTGGCTGCTTCAGGCATGATCAACGTTTGAGGGTTCACAAAGTAGAATACATTAACCGAGTCACAGCGTGGTCTATTTATATTCATCCGATGCAAATGAGACTGTGCTGTTGCTCGCAAGGGATTGGTTGGGTACTGAGCATGCGCAAAGCAAATCATCCTTTGAGCATAGTTTTGGAGAATAGAAGAGAAACATTAAAATAGCTCTTCAATTACAGATATATAGATATATATCTTCAATTAAATATATATATATATATATATATATATATATATATATATATATATATATATATCTAAGAGCTATTTCAATGTATATTCAGATGCTTAAATGTTTTTATAAAATCAACAACATAAGTTAAGATAAGATAAGAAGTACTTAATTCATCCCAATTTGGGAAATGTTTGCGTTGCAGCAGCACAAAATGACATGGCTATGTACAATACAAATTCAAAGAAATAAACATTCCAAAATGTAAAGATCTAAATAGAAATAGCATTAAAACAAATTAAAAAGCAGCACAGCCTGGATGTTGGGCAGCAGCACAGCCTGGATGTTGGGCAGCACGCCTCCCTGACTGTTTTAGTCGTATAAAACATATACAAATGTCAATATTTCACATATATTTGTGTTGATTGTGTAGGATGATATTGAGGTGACTATTACATGGAAAAGTATCATTGTAAAAAAAAAACGACCCTCTGCTTTAGTTATCGGTCCTTTAACAACATCAAAAAGATCTTACTTTAACATTTTATTCTGGATGTATAAAGGGGTCTGTGGGGGGGAAGGTTGGGGTAATGTTTTATTTAAATGGTTATTTAGGTAGTCAGCTAAGATGCCTAAAGCACCAGAGACATACATGTTGGTTAACATCTGGAATATGATCATTGTCTTGAGTTTTAAACTACGGGGGTCAAATTGACCCCAGAGGATAAAGGGTGTAAAGTATATCTGAGGATAACAGGAGGGTTAACTTGTCATTGTTTATTAGTTTAATGAATGGACTTATGGCTAGCACATACAAAGCTGCGTTTAGAGGACACCCCTGCTAACCCCTCTTTCAACATTAAATGCACTGGTTAACACACCATTTACATTTACACAGACACAAGATTTAAAATACCGACACTTAATCATGTTGATGAAGGCTTCAGGCTTCATTTCCTCCTTTTCTTTTTTTTTCTTTCAGAAAACTTTATTTTAAATTATTTGGGCAGTACATGATATACAAAAGTTACATTAATAATACACATAACACACAATGCATAACTATATAAATAACATAAAGAGAGCACGTTTATATTCCAATGACTCAGTTCGGTCACAGACTCAAAATGCCCCATGGCTGAGTCTGGGATTTGTCCAGGGTTTTTCTTCTCCTTAGTTCAGTAAGTATTTGTTTCATGAAGGTGCCACTGTTTATTATCGTCTGATTTAGTATCATCTTGCACCTTGTTTTCCAGATGTTCATACATGTTATACAAATTACCAGCTGAAAAAGTTCCCTGTGTTTATTGTCCATCCCCTCATCCAGAATACAATACATAATTGAGGCATATTCTACATTGAACTCTAAGCCGATGCCTTGTAGGAGCGACCACACCTCCTCGGCTCTGTAGCAGTCCATGAGGAGGTGCTGTAAACTTTCGTCTTCCTCGCAGTTAACCATGGGGCATGTTCTAGTTGTAACATAGCAGCTCCATGAAACCACAGCTCTGACCGCAAGTCTGTTGATCGATATCAGCCACCTCACGTCTCTCATGCTCTCTGAAATCTGTTTACTTTTTTACTAATTTCAGGACTTCGTTACCTTCGTCAGGTGTTAGGTTTTTGTATGTTATAAAACCTCCATATTTAAAATAATTTACCATTTTAAAAATCACTCTATTCGCTAGTCCGATCCAATCTATCTCTAAGTGTTCAAGTTCAGTTATGAAGTCACTATAAACTAATTTATAATATGGTCCATTTCTAGCTTGGCCTCTTCTTTTGTTCCATCCCATTTCTCCATCCTCAACCCAAGGTGCTTTCCTATTTATTGCAGCCGAGATGTTTTTTACAAAGGTAATTTTTAATTTAATGCCCAGGTCTATGGCTCCCAGGCCTCAGCGCTTCTTTTTTTTTTTTAGAAAACTTTATTTTAAATTATTTGGGCAGTACTTAATATACACAAGTTACATTAATAATACACACAACACACAATGCATAAATATATAAATAACATAAACAGAGAGCACGTCTATATTCCAGTGAGACTCAGTTCGGTCAGAGACTCAAAATTTGTCCAGGGTTTTTCTTCTTAGTTCGTTGATAAGTTGTCCCACATGAGGCGACCTTTTATAGCACATGTTTGCTCTTTATCTATTATTTTATCTAGTATATCTGTTAATCTATTCATTATTATTTTTGCTAGTATCTTATAATCAGTATTCATTATAGTTAAATGTCTGTAATTATCTATATCACATTCTTATCTATGTCTTCTGTTACTGTATTAAAATCCCCACCTAATATAATTTTATAACCCACTGTTAATAGTTATCTAAGTTTTCTGAATAATTGTAGCTTATTTTTTGCCTTAGGGGCAGTATAAATATTGATAAATCGATATTTATATTATAAAAACAATCCACCATAAGCAGCCTTCCTGGGATTATGTCCCTTCTTCTAGAAAGTATTAATTAATGCCACATTTTACACACATCAACATCACTGGTGGTATTCAGTCTAAGTTCTTGCGTAAAGAGAAAGTCATAATTAGTGTCAAATAAATATTTAATTTTCCTCTCTCGAAAGTCTTTAGACTGAACACCACATATATTCCAGATAGCAACATTTAACAAGCTCATATTGGTTTATAAAATGAACTACTATGATGTATCTACATTTGCCCGTTTTTCATTTAAGTTCAAGTTTCTAGGGCTTCCTCCTGAGCCTCACTCGGGGGTTCTGGAAATTCCGGAGTTGGTGAGAAAGACCGAGTTACTCTCAGGGGGCGAGTAGAGGGGCCTGCTGATTCGCTGACCAGCTGTAAGGCTGGAATCAGAGCATGGGCTCTAAAAACGTACTTATTCTCTCTTCTACACTATATTATATTGACACAGGTTTGATGAAGGAAAGCTCTCTGGATAGAAGTGTGTGGCTCTTAAAAGAGCCTTTGGTGTTTGATGAAGCGGGTTCAGGGTCTTCACTTCTTGGAGGGCTTCTCGGTCTTCTTGGGCAGCAGCACAGCCTGGATGTTGGGCAGCACGCCTCCCTGAGCGATGGTCACTCCTCCCAGCAGCTTGTTCAGCTCCTCGTCGTTGCGGACGGCGAGCTGCAGGTGGCGGGGGATGATACGGGACTTCTTGTTGTCCCGGGCGGCGTTTCCAGCCAGCTCCAGGATCTCAGCGGTCAGGTACTCCAGCACAGCGGCCAGGTACACCGGGGCTCCGGCACCGACACGGTGGGCGTAGTTACCCTTCCTCAGATGCCTGTGGACACGGCCAACGGGGAACTGGAGCCCGGCCCGGGAGGAGCGGGTCTTAGCCTTGGCTCGGGCCTTTCCTCCGGTCTTGCCTCTTCCTGACATATTTGATTTCTCGGGTTTACAACAAAGTGTGGCTCTCTGCTCGCCACAGCGGCTCTTTATATCCACCAGCTGCTCTCTGATTGGCTATCAGCGAGCGTATCGACGATCGTCCAATCAGAAGGGAGGTTACATTGGGAATGCTCTTTATGCGGCTTATTTAAAAATAAAACAGGACATATTTAACCAGACCATAACCCTTAATATAAAAAAGTGTTTGATAAATAATCCCACAGAAACACGTGTTGACATTTTCAGTGGATCCAGAGAATGTTAATTATATTAAAATGTGTTAAGTTTGTAAGGTTTAAACCCATTAATATGAAAACAATCCCTTAAACCTGAAACTAAAATGTGACAAATCCAATCTAAATGACTGTGATATATTCCCTGTACTGAAATAATACAACAAAAAACATAATCTATGCATTAAAAACAGTACACTGTACGGTTAATGAAACATTAAGAGGTAAACAAACTTAAAATGTAAGTCGCTTTGGATAAAAGCGTCTAACAAGTAACATGTAATGGAATGTAATAATAAGCTTTCAGAGGTGCAACAATCAGGGGGCTGCAGGTCTGGAAACAGTAGCTGTAGCAGTTGGCTTTGTCCTGTAAAAACATCCTTAAGTTTACCTGTTGTCTATAATGAAGTGGTGGAACACGCTGGAGATACCTTGTTGCATTACAAAGTGAATATCTATTTCCAGAGAAATATATAATGTTTGGAAGTGTTTGGAAACAGGTAAACACAGATCAATATATAGCAAGCACACCATCTGTCAGGTGTGGCATGATAACATACAGTATCATATCAAACAGGTATTTTAAGCCACTGCTTAATATAATATTTCAGCCTGAAAAAGCATGCAGACATCATTGCTGACGTGATAATACCTTCAGTTATTGATTGTTAAATCAAACGTTTATTCATGTTTAGCATTTGTAATGACTCAATAAATGCATTATATATTATGCATATAGATATCACAATAACTATTTATTTTCAAACACATTAATACAAAAAGAGAAATAAAACATATAGCCTAAATCAAATGTGTAAGATAGAAACAAATATATAATAATAATGTAATATTCTATTGGAAAGCATTTAACTCTCCTCTTGCTATAAAATAAACAAAGTACTGTAGTAATCAACTATTTCAAATGTATAGTAGTAAGTAGAATCGACAAGGAGTACTGTAGCAAAACATTATTAATGACAATTGATGAATTAAAACAACACAGTAAACACAGTGTTACCCTTAATAAGATGTTTTAAATAGATTAGAATATAATATATCGCTATTGTCATCATACAAAGTATAACAACATTTATTTGGCCTCTCTCACTGCAGTTATACAAATAGACACAAATAAATAAAAGCAGCAATGCAATACAATTCTATGTCAATGTGCATATTTACATAGTAACAACAGATGCTAGTGTGTGTGTGTGTGTGTGTGTGTGTGTGTGTGTGTGTGTGTGTGTGTGTGTGTGTGTGTGTGTGTGTGTCTGTGGTACTTCTACTTTACTCAAGTGCAAGACCTGAATACTTCTACTTTTACTCAAGTACAAGATCTGAGTACTTCCACTTTAACTTAGAAGCAGATCTGAGTACTTCTACTTAAGCAGATCTGAGTACTTCTACCTCCTCAGTTTCAATGAAATGACTGTAAAAGCGAAATTTCCGACGCGTCCCTGAAGGCGTCCCTTTAAGGTGGAGTTTCACGGTGCTGCATCTCGTCGGAATTTCAGGCCAAACAAACGGAACAACCGGAGACTTTCTGACCCCGGTGATCCCCCGGTGATGCCCCATTGACCCCCCGGTGATCCGGCTGGTGCTCCGCTGTTCAGTAAGTCCTCTTGTTCAGCCTCAGTTTGTAAATGCTGCTGTTTTAACCTTAGCTGTGCTTTAAAAGGATGCTTACTTAGGATGCACGCTTTTCAAATTAAGACACGATGTCTAACTATCTATCATATTTTTCACGCACAGCCTGCCGGGTATATGCTTTTAACTTTGTGGTTTTTAGCCTTTATTGGAGAAGAAGTTGTGTTTGCAGCGTTCTTATTATAAATCCATGGTTTGCACCGAGCAGCCATTTTGGTGCGTTCAAGTTGCATCGGGTGAAAACCGTCAAATGATAATCAGAAATTGCCAAGTAGCAGAGGTGGAAAAAGTACTCAGATCTTGTACTTGAGTAAAAGTAGAAGCACTCAGATCTTGTACTTGAGTAAAAGTAGAAGTACTCACTTAATTAAAGCATTAACTAATTAACGCTGACAATTATTTTATGGCGCATTAAAGGTGGGGTAGGTAAGTTTGAGAAACCGGCTCGAGATACACTTTTTGTTATATTCCATGGAATAGAGTGGCGAAGTCACGCCCATCTACTTCCGGTCCATGGGACCTTATTTCGGAAAAATTATGTATTGAAGTCAATGGAGAGAGAAAACGTATCTTTCGATCCCGTTTTAATTGTGCCATGAATTACACATATGATGTTTGTCAATCTTAAAAAAATCATTTCCATGTCAAAAAAGTCACAGTTTGTCGTAAAACTGTTGAAATATAAGACTATGAAAAATACGCAACTAGAAAGACTACAAATCCCAGAGTCGCGTAAGTGATGTCACTCATAACTGATGTCACAATTGTTTTCCTCCACTAAAATAGAGATAGCTAAGATAAGATAACTTTAACAAGATGCCTGTGTGCTTAGTACCAGGTTGTTATCATACCAGCAATGGGTCTTGCTCGTTCTTTCGCTTCCCGTCTGATGAAAGGACCAGGAGTGGCTGGATCAAGTTAGCTACCTAGCTAGTAGCAAGCACGTTAGTTAGCATTACAGCCTTAGCCTTGTCATTTTTAGCCTTAACATGAAGTAACATTAAGTAACCCAAAATGTTAAACAGTAAGAATAGTAGTCATATTTCGTGAACCCTTTGAAGAGTACTGTCACACCGGTGTGATCATTCTATAATACACCATTTAAGCCCGGGGGAGAAATGCTAACGCTAACGCTACATTAGCTTCGGCGATCTTTTCTACTTCATGCTATCTGCACAAATGGTTGACATTAAACATTAAAAAGATCAGGCAGTTCAGAGAGAATCAAAGGAAGGCAGCTTTGCATGACATTCTTCTGGACGTGTTTCATTGTGGTGATAGTGAGGGTAGTCAATCACTTTTTTGACAAGACAGTAGTGACGGCCATCTTGGTGACGTGTGTTGTTGTGAAAGAGATGTAGTTCATTGAGCGTTTCACACAAACAAAAGCGTTACTTCACAGTTTTACGACACATTTTTTTTTTTTTTGACTTGCAAAATTATCTTTTAAATTGACAAACATCATATGTGTAATTCGTGGCACAATTCAAACGGGATCGAAAGATAATCTTTCTCTCTCCATTGACTTCAATACATATTTTTTCCGAAATAAGGTCCCATGGAGGTCCACCGGAAGGGGAGGGACTTCGCCACTCTATGCTCTTAACATCCCGATAGCAATGAATATATAAAGTGCTTTGACAAAAAATCCATAAAAAAATGTAATCTGTGGAAGCCGTAGTACTGTAAAAAGCACAACCAATCATTTTAGCCGGCCCGGCTAAAATAACTGGATGGCCTACCTGCCTGTCAGCCTTCCATCTGTGCACAAACTTATCTCGTGCCCTCATTGGTCATGTGCGCGTTCGTGTGTGTTGGAGGAGGGGCTCTGTAAGGAAGTGGCAGATTTTTTCCGGTTGTGTATTTTCAAATTCTAGCGCACTCGAGCTGGTTTCTCCAAAATGACCCACCCCACCTTTAACAGTTTGAATTATTAATATTGTTGTATTGAAAGTTCGTATACACATACAGACAAACCACAGGATGGGCGTCATCACAATACGTTAATGCCCTGGCACATAGCTTTTGGTTTTATATTTGATTTGATACATACTGAATATTGAATACATATTTTAACTAATGCTGTGCAAAGGGAAAACTCCTGTTAAAAAGCACCTTATTGTTTAAAGTGTTTGCAAACCAAATGTTACTGCACTTGTGTTCATATAGCAGTACATTTTATAGCTTTGTTGCAGTGGGACCATTTTCTTAAACATCTTGGTAGAAAATGAGCTGTTGTGACATCTAGGTGGAAAAGGTTTTTGGTTTTCAAAGTCTCTGTTAACTAACTCAGACTCTGTTTTCTGTCTCACAGACTGAAAAGCACAGCAGACGATGCTCTAAAACACCAACGAAGTGGCTTGTTTTCCTCTGCAAAGACCCAAGTTCTCAGGATGTTGTTCAGGAAACAAAAAGAGGATTTACATTTTGGTTTTTGATGTCAGCATGCAGAACATCGATGAATACATCTGGCAGCGCCGCATCCACCACGGGGTTCGGCAGCAGAAAGGCACCGTCCCATTCCCAGAATCAGTGAAGGTTGGTTTGGACTTCAATGCAGCGTTGGAAAGGAAGGAAAAGTTGGATCCGGGGCTGCTCACAAACGCTGTGATGCTGGAGCTTTGCGCATTTGCAAAAACTGTGACGCAGTCCGAGATGTATTTCTTGTTTGAAATGCTGGACTTCAATTTTGACCTTGGCGTAGACTTGGACAATGATCAGCAGTACTACGAGTATGCAAGGCGTGCTCATAATAAAATAAAGGTAGTGAAGGATCAAATCAGGATGAAAACTCATCAAAGAAATAAAGATAAATTCTCGCTACCAGACATAAGCTTTTTAGTCAAGATCACTGCAAATGAGCAGCCCGGACGCTACTACCCTAAAAGAAACAAAATGGTTGATACTTCGTTACTTACTGATGGCAGCAGGAAGTCAGCAGAACCTCAGAAGACGGAGATCAGTGAAGACACGTCAATGATGAAAAGACCAGGAGTACTACGAGTCAAGGCTAGATCTTACCCTTACTGTGAAGACTTCGGTGTGTCTCTGTTTGTACGACCAGAAGATGCACCCAAAGACAAACTCGACCCAAATCCACTAACCAACGGTGTGATGCTTGAACTGCTCGACTTTTCGCGAGTACTTTGCGGAACGCACAACGGGATAGTTCACGACTTGATTAAGCAAAACTTCGGCACAAAGTTGGATAACACATTTGTCAGTTCGCAACTACTGTTGGAGAGGAAGAACGCCTGCTTCAGAACCAACGATAGCGAGGCTTTCCAAAAGGAGACGTATGAAATCAAGACATTGGACCCGAAGCGTAGGAAGCGAAAAGCCCCAGATTACCATAACTTGGAAGAGCTTGTGGCAAGTAAGCGAAGGGAAACGCTGAGACTTGACAATGTTAACGCTGATGTTTGTCCGGATAGTGACCTGTCTTACCGGTGCCCGGTTGACTGTGATACGGAAATGCAGTTGGAGTCGGAGGCAGCATCGGAACAAATGGTGTCTGATGGTTGTTCATCGGAAGCAAGTTTTTCTCTGGATGTAAAGCAGGAAGAAGAGGAAGTTTTTGTCTCTCAAGTGAAGCCTCCGACTTATAACTTCAACCCTATTTTGCCTAAGATTCTTCCAAAACAGACAACTCTAAAAGCAGTCTCGGATCTTTATATTGAAGAAAAAAATGAGGACACGAAAGTTAAAACTCACAAACAAAAGCTGTGGATGAGGAGGGCTCCTCGCTCAAAACAAATCCTGGAGTCGAGCAGAGTAAACGACAAGTTTGCCCGCAGCAGAGAGATAGGTTTAGACTTTAACGTGGGCTCGTGTAACAAGAAGAGCCTGGATCTACAACTATTCACCAACAACACGTTGTGGGAGGTTTATAAATTCGGTACAATGATGTCAAAGACTGTAGGCAGTTTCTTATTGGAAATTCTGGACATGAACTTTAACCTGGTCATCCTAGATCATTATCATGAGCGCAACCGTTTAAGTTATCTGATGTCTAAAGAGAAGTTCCTACAGAACCACCCTGGCAGGCAGAACACTGAGTTTCTAAACAGTCTCTTTCAGTTCCGAGAAGTTTACAACATGGTTGATGTGACCAGCATCTTTCAAACTGGACCAGAAGTTGAGACGCTGCAGGAGACTTGCTTGGATTCAAACCGGGTGGAAGATATGGATCCACATCCGTTTTGTAAACAGTTAGGCCTCAACCTTTGGTCCACAAACGTACGCCCGGCAGGCCAGAAGATGGATTTGGCGGCCCTAACCAACGGAGCCGTGATTGAAATATTCATGTTTGTCAGAGAGTTGTGTAGCTCGCCCCACAGGATAGTCTACGACATTCTGGAGCACAACTTTGATCTTGATCTGCAAAGCGGAGAAACCATGGCGGCGCAGGTGATCCGGAGATGGTACGGCACACAGAAAAAAATGAGCATCACGTCAAAGGGTTTAGTTTGGAAGAACAACCTCGTCCCATTGAATGGCCATGCAGAGCCAGAGCCAGAGTCAGAGTCAGAGTCAGAGCCAGAACCAGAGCCAGAGCCAGAGCCAGAGCCAGAGCCAGAACCAGAGCCAGAACCACCAATATCCAACCACAAGGAGGGTCTGGATTCAGGAGATGTGAAGCCAAAAAAGGAGGATTTAAATGGAGGTTTTGAGAAAAAGGTCCTCAGCTATCGCATCTGTGAAGAAATGGGGTTAGACCTAAACATCCGATCGCAACAAGGACCCAAAACAAAACTCGACTTGCCTTTGCTGACGAGAGGAGTCCTCTTTGAGATGCACCAGTATGTGAGACAAAACTGCAACCGGTACGTTCCTGCTCTGTACGAGATTCTGGAGTACAACTTCGACCTGAGCTCGCAGAACCATCGGAAAGTAGAGTTCGCCTGGTCCATCGCCTCTCAGGTTATCGCAATAGCGGGTAAACACGGCCGAAAGGGAGACTATCTGAACAAAGTGATCGAGTTGCCTGTTGAAATCACAGAATCTTCGCAGTCGGTCTGCAAAGAAGAGCCCAAAGACGAATTCATCGAAGTAGACTTAAACGATGACAATGACATTGTGTTTGTCCAAGAACTGATGCCTGTAGACATAGACGTGATGATAGATTAACATCGCTGCTCCTGTAGTGATCAGATTGGTATTATGAGTCATTAGCCTTCTGAAATCCCAGAAATGTGATTCTGAAATCCAAGACGATGTTTTATTTTACGTGTTCTGTCTAAAACTTATATTTACTACCACATAAGACAAAGAAAATCAGCAAATATTGACAATCAAGACATTTGCTTGGAATCATTGCAGGAAAAAATACTTAAATGTTAATCCTGTCGCCAAGGCCATTGTTAGGAAAGGTCGTGCTTCACCCCTCTACCAAAGTACAACCAACACAAAACAGTTTATAACCATAATGAAGGTTTGGTTCATTGCAAAGCTACAGTATTCGGTTGCATTGCTTTAAGATAGCTGTTTCTTTTCATAATAACATGAAAACTGAATGTAAATATTGTATATAAACGTGTTTTTTCCCAACCTTCATTACATTAATGGTAAATATGATGGATGTGGCTTCATCTCAAACAAATAATATCTGGTAATATAAAAAAAAAACATCTGGTTGAACTTTAATTACAATTACCATTTAGTTGTAATAGACACATGTTCTGTTTCTGGAACCATTTTAAGAAGTGATTTAATTGTGGCTCATACTTGTTAGCTGTTACTGACCAGGAGTTACGGCCACATCTGACTAAGTTTAAGTGGATTAAAACATATTTTCCTGTCTTTGATGTACGGTTTTATTTTATAATGTTTTGTGGTCAGTAATTAAAGTGTCTTTATCGTTTATAATGTTGTTGTCAGATGTATTTGAGCTTGAATACAGCATGTTAAAATGTTTTGCTTATAATGCTTATAAACCTAATTTTGAGAGCATCAAGTCAATAGTTTTTAACTAAACTACATTTATGCAACATCTGATTTTAGCGGATATTTTGCAGATTATTGTCATTGGAAATATATATTTTACATTATGTTATCAGTCATACATTTATTTATGATTAAAGAAACGTTTTAATTATCAAAGAAACATTCATTTAGTGAAAAAAGCTATTTTATTAAATAAAAGTTTGGGTTTTCTAGGAATTTTTGTATATACATTACAAGGTTTACAATAAATACAAAAATAGCACAGTATATCCGAATTAAAACGTGTAACAATATTGCTAAAAATATTGCTTTTATGGCTGGAAAGTACTGACAAAGATGTTAAAATATTTCCAAACTTTATGGGGCTGTGAAAATCAACAGGATGCCAGGAGGCCTGCATCGCTGCAGATTTCTTTCAACAGTTTTCCTTACGCTCTCAGTTTAAAAACAGCTGTACTACACTTATCTATGTCTTCTGTTACTGTATTAAAATCCCCACCTAATATACTTTTATAACCCACTGTTAATAGTTCTCTAAGTTTTCTGAATAATTGTAACTTATTTTTTTCCTCAGGGGTATAAATATTAATAAATCGATATTTTTCATTTTTATAAAAACAATCCACCATGAGCAGCCTTCCTGGGATTATGTCCCTTCTTCTAATAATAGTGATGTATTTTTCTTTGATGAAAATGCCAACTCCGTCAGCTCTATTGTCTCCGATGGATATAATACTTTTGCCTTTTGCACACATCATCAACATCACTGGTGGTATTCAGTCTAATTTCTATCGTAAAGAAAAAGTCATAATTAGTGTCAAATAAATATTTAATTTTCCTCTCTCGAAAGTCTTTAGACTGAACACTAGTGATGCCAGTTTGACACTGAAGCTTCGAACGGAGCTTCAACCCTGGACTTCCTATTCCATAGAAGCAGTGGCCGTTTCTCAATCGCGAGGATGCTGGCTTGGTAGCACAGCCGAGCCGAGCATCTTGCTTCAGAAGCAAGGCAAGAATACTTCCTGGCATTCGGAAAACAAAGTGTGGAACAGGCTAGCAAGTGTGCAGGTGTGCGTCATATGAGAGGCCCCGCCCATCTTCCGCCACAGATTTGGGGAAATTGGTCCATGCGCAAACATTGTGGGGATTTTAAGGACGCGAAGTCTACCCATGTGCAGCCTCGAAATTTCCCCCAAACCAAGGACGCGGCCTCTGTGGAATTCCAAGTATGCTGGAGATTGGAACAGTCCTTCGGCGGCACTCGATGACGTAGTATCCTTGAAATATTGGCTTGGAAGCCAATATCCTCGCGATTGAGAAACGGCCAGTGATTCGAAGCTTGCTTCAAATCACGTGACATATGACGTCCGAAGCACCAACTGCTTCATTTCCTGAATGAATCAACTCACTGGTTCGCTGTCCAATCAGGTGATCCAATGCACTGCCTCGTCTCGATTCTGACAGGTGACAGGTTGAAACAGTTTCGAATTTGAGCTCTTCAACACTTTATAACCGCTCTAAACAATGCGCAATGTGTGGGTTGTTGTCGTAGTTTGCGTTGTTGCTGTTGAGTTGTTGTTGGTATTGCATTTTAATTTGATCATTATAGACAAGCCAGGAAGAAAGATAGGTCGTTCTGGCTCGGGAAACACTTCGAAATGTGAAGAAGTTGTGAACAAAAAGGCAATTAACACTAATATAAAAAACATGTTACTAGCTTAAAGGGGACCTATCATGCAAAATGCACTTTTGTACGTCTTTTATACATGAATATGTGTCCCCGGTGTTCCAGGGAACTCACCAAGTGTCAGAAAACACAACCCTCTCTATTTTCCTCCATACCCAAATCTCTAAAAAAGGGGCTGCAACGGATCTGATAAAAACTGATCCAGATTTGAACACTGTCCTGACGTCAGGACGGTGGCGCTACGGCTATTGGGGCAACTCTCCACCTATCAGGGGAATGTGGGGTTGGGCCACGGCCGGCCATTGCCGCTCGAAAGCGCTGGAGACGCTGTAGTACATATGCCAGGCCTGTAAGTGGCGCTGTAGTCTGCCACAAAAGCAGCGAAGAGGACTTGGTTACCATGGTTACCCTTCTGTTTATTCTCCGCTGTGGCTTTTTTTCTCCCTCCCCGAGGCAAGCGTTTGCTCCCGCTGCTTTAATTCAATGCAATCCCTCCCCGTCGAGGCAAGCACTGTAATTCTCTCCGGTTAGTCCACCAGCAGATGACAAACACCCACCTCTCCGCCTCTTCCAAGGAACGAGGGGACCGTGCGGCAGAGTTTCAGTTTCAGTTTGTTTCGCCGGTCAAGATGTCCGTTAAAGTTTAAATCTTCCGGACAAAATTAGAAAAGTGCCGGTCAAAGGTCTTCTTTGTTATTTATTGAGCTTTAAAACAAATGAATAACGACTCTATATAATAAAACACGGAGGACGGAGATCTCTTTTTCTCCCCCTCTTCTGACAGCCCAGCAGCTGATCAGGGGCCTCATTTATAACGCCTTGCGTAGGATTGACGTAGGAAGGTTGCTTACGTAGTACAAAGCACAAAAATAGGTACATACATTTTCCGCCATTTTCCGATTCACAAAACATTGCGTACCGGCGAGGGAAGTGCGTACGGCACTCCCTACGCCTGTTTCCCTTTATAAATCACAATCGACTCGTAACGCCCATATTTGCCTATAAATAGTCAAAGAAACGCCCATTCATTCATTCATTTTTGACTGACTGCATGAAGAAGATCGCAGGAAATTACGATAGAACAGCTAAAAAAGACATCTCACACCGTGTCAGATTTTGGTTATTGTGGGGAGGTCGAGATAAATCATATTGTTTGGTGGATGCAGTTTGAACCAGAGTAGCAGCATGGAGGTCGGATCGTCACCAAAATAAATAAATAAGTGGTCCGAAAAAAGTTAATGACAAAAAAAATACACATAACCTTCCTCAGGCAGTGTGTTTGTACCGGGGACAGGAGACACCCCCTTGATGAGAAACTGTAAGAAATGATCGGGGAATCCCTCCGGAGTGGAGTCATGACGACTGGATCTGAATTATTTTTGTTGTATTTGGTGGTTTGTGTTCCAGCTGTCGATCAGCAACTATATATCCATAATCCACCAGTTAAAGGAAAT
This sequence comes from Trematomus bernacchii, assembly GCF_902827165.1. NCBI lineage: Eukaryota > Metazoa > Chordata > Actinopteri > Perciformes > Nototheniidae > Trematomus > Trematomus bernacchii. The sequence goes on from NW_022987876.1 coordinate 1,331,268, forward strand.
ACAACTAATGTGTTGTGTTATATTAGCTGTACAATTTACCACATATGGTGTTCTTAGTTTCCATACCTCCTGTGTTTTACGAGCGACTTATCAAGTCTTGGCAAACGGCATAAAACACGATTAAACGTGATAGGATATAAAACCATGCTCGTATCTACAACCTATAGAAATGCAAAACGGCGTCAGTTTAGACGTAATTCTGTCCTCCTGCTTACCGCATCATTTATGAGAAAACATTTCATAACATTAACACAACATATTCGAGGTGGTTTTAAATAGCATATCCGTATTTATTTATTTCTCCAAGTTATGTTTTTGTGTGCACTGAGGAGTCTCAAACAGGCGTTTGTTTAATCATTTAAAGATTGGCTTTAATCAATGTTTGAAAATGAATTCTTCATATTTGATAAATGAGAGGTAACATTTTATTTATGGTATTATTTTCACATATTTCTCTCCATTCTTCCTTCTGCCAACGGTGTCGCAGTTTCTCTTCTCTCCCGTTTGTGTGCTTAGTGCGTACGCATGGGTTAGAGTTTGCGTGGAGGACAGCACATTTTCCCGTCAAGTTAGTATTTTATAAATCGCAAACATTGCGTAGAAACTGGCGTACGCCATTTTTTGAGCGTATATCCCTTTATAAATGAGGCCCCAGAGCACGGCTCCCCTCTCCTGCAGGGGGGCGTGGTCAGCAGAATCAGACCCATAGACAGCAAACAGCACATAGAGCGAAATGAGGCATGGCTCAAATGCATGATCTGTTTGGTATTTTGAAAACAGAAACGTATAAATATACCATATAGGTATGGCCCTACAATATATCATTTAAATATAGCATGATAGGTCCACTTTAAGGTATAGATAGCCCAGTGGATAGAGCCGGTGGCCCGAAGCGACGATGTCCTCCGCGCAGCTGGTTCAAAGCCCGGAACGGATGAACTTTTAATCATTCCTTTTCAACTTTAATACTTTATTAACTGATAAAAGGCCCTCTCCGCCCAAACAAAATTCCAGCACTCTCTAGTCTCTTCTCAATAACCCAATACACACAATTATCAATCTTTAATTGCAAATAGAACATGATATTCAGTCTTAGTGTGTGTGTGCAGAGTGAGTAGAGGGGCATGCAACCCTCCTCCCCCCCTTTTCACCTCCCGTCCCTCTGAATCCAGGTTCAAGCTAAACCACTCCTCTTCAGACCGACCCAACTATCCATTCACCACCACCAATGTCTAGACCCCAGGGGGGGTTTCATCGGATCGGTTCTACACTCCCGAATGATACTCCCTGCACAACGGGGCCTAATCGCCAAAATTACCATTACATTCATTTGTGCATCTGTACAATAAATATGTATTATTACATCAAAACCGTCTCTCCTGATTGAAATGCTGGGAGCAGTTTTCTTCCAATTTCTGAGTTATTTAGCTAACATGCCTCTTACCAACTTGACTTAACACAGACTATTGGCGCGTTTCCACTACACGGCCTCGCTCGGCCCCGCTCGGTATGGCTGGGCCTTGTTAGGACTGGCTCACTTTATGGCGCATTTCCATTACAGTTTAGGAACTGGGGTAGTATCTATAGTAACGCAGTGTAGGCGGAGCCGTGACGTGATCTTCAGAGAAACCCCAGAAAAACAACACAGCCGTTAGCTGTTAGCACTCAGAGCTCACAGCTCCTCATATATGTTCAGAAACTAGACAAAAGTGAAACAAGTACAAACCACAGACTGCCTGTGTCATGGTGAATACAGTCGCTGCTTTATTTATGTCTGTATAGACCGTTGTGAGTGTGGACGGTCGGAGCATATACTGCGTTAGCTTAGCCAATCTCCATTTAGAAAACAAGCATTTTAAAAGGTTTTTCCCCTGCCGTCTGTCTGCAGACTTGACAAAGCATTAATTCATGGTTTTTACTAACCGGTATCAGTATGTTGTTACTTCGGCATCATTTTGAAACGTGTATTACAATTAAATCACGGTCAAATATGTCCATCTTGTTGTAGTTGTAGCCCCCTTGCCAGCGATGCTCTCTCTAGTTTAGCATACTCAGCCTCGTTGTCTCTGGCCCTAGACCCGCGATTTTATGAGGCCAGAAAAACTGTGAATTAGGACCCGCCGGCCGGTACTAGGCCAAGTGGAAACGCAACCAAAGACGGGCCGCTGACGTCACAGCCCTCTTAAACCGTGCTCCCGCGCTGTAGTGGAAACGCGCCATAATGCAATGTTTCTTCTTCCCAACAGGCACCCAAAACATATATGTTATAAAAGTCAATTAATCATTCCAGAGTTTAAATGAAGTAAAAATTATGTTGTCATTAGCCGCAGGTTATACAGACTTGATCATGCACAATTAAAGACGTTTCTGTGTTTTTGTGTACATGCCAACACCTACGTAGTGTGAAAAGGAACAGGAACGGTAAAAAAAAAAACAAGATGCAATGTGAAATACTTCTTTGTAAGTTAGTGTCCTATTTGAGAAATTAAGTTTTATATAGTGTACACCTCTTCAAAGTGTTTCATTATATTTGACTCAAACATGAGTGATCTTGAATGACAGTGTAAAGGAAACTCTTTATGTAATTTGGGTGGCTCTTAAAAGAGCCTTTGGTTGGTTGGTCTGACAGCTGCTTATCCCCCGAAGCCGTACAGGGTGCGGCCCTGCCTCTTCAGAGCGTACACCACATCCATGGCGGTCACAGTCTTCCTCTTGGCGTGCTCGGTGTAGGTGACGGCATCACGGATCACGTTCTCAAGGAACACCTTCAGCACACCGCGGGTCTCCTCGTAGATCAGACCGGAGATACGCTTCACTCCGCCGCGGCGAGCCAGACGGCGGATGGCGGGCTTGGTGATGCCCTGGATGTTATCACGGAGCACTTTGCGGTGACGCTTAGCGCCTCCTTTGCCGAGTCCCTTTCCTCCTTTTCCTCTTCCACTCATTTTGGAGTCTTGGTAGATCGGGTCGTTCAAAACGAATGAGTGGAAGCAGTCTGACCGGCAGTATTTCAATATTCACTGCGGACCTAAGAGAAGACGGACAGCGGGAAGGCTGCTAGGCGGGGCCAACGCTGCAGCCTCCACATCATCTTCCAACACATTTTGTCTTCTTTTAAATATTGTTTATATAATTCGCGCAGGCTTTATACTAAAAGTTTGATGATTAAAGGTTCCTTAATATGTAATACAACCCCCGAATAACATTTACAATTGAAAAAAGACAAGAAGACAGCAAATATATAATGTTTAAATACAGTTAATGCATTGACATGTCAATAGTTGTATACACAGACCCTGAGTTAAGTTGTGCTGCCATGGCAACAATGATGACATTAATAATCAAGAAATGTACCACATATTTAATGATAAATGTAATATGCTAAGTAACAGACAAAGAAGCATAACACTGCTTCCATTCATATATTAATACTCTGTATTTGAGCTCTTACCAAATAAAATGACGTTGGCCAATTAATTATAATTTTGTTTCAGCAATGGAAACATTCTTGTTTTGTTGATAGGGATTTTTGACACATTGTTTTTTATTTACAGCATAAATAATAGATATACGGTATATTTATTCTGCAGCTCAGAAAGTCAGATCCGACGGAGACTAAATAAAAATATATGATTTGTCTCACATAAGAGAGTTAATTACTTAAAGGGGACCTATCATGCAAAATGCACTTTTGTACGTCTTTTACACATGAATATGTGTCCCCGGTGTTCCAGGGAACTCACCAAGTGTCAGAAAACACAACCCTCTCTATTTTCCTCCATACCCAAATCTCTAAAAAAGGGGCTGCACCGGATCTGATAAAAACTGATCCAGATTTGAACACTGTCCTGACGTCAGGACAGTGGCGCTATGGCTATTGGGCCAACTCCACCAATCAGGAGGAGACAGCCACAGCCATTGCCGTTTGAAAGCGCTGGAGACGCTGTAGTACATATGCCAGGTGGTGCTGTTGCTCACAGAATCTGCCCTTGCTAAAACAGATCTAAAAAATGTCAAATTGAGCAAAATGAGGCATGGCTAAAATGCATGATCTGTTTGGTATTTTGAAAAAAAAAAAGTATAAATATGCCTTATATAGGTATGGTCCTACACTATATTATTCATATATAGCATGATAGGTCCACTTTAACTAGGGGGATCTAAATCAAACTAGACATTAATTATTAGTTAAATACACAAGTGACATAACAGATGAAGAGGTAACCTGTGTGCAATGAAGCGTCTCATGATATCTGTATAAATCAGGGGTCTCCAACCTTTCTTCATCTGAGAGCTACTTTCAAAAAATGAAAGTGGCCAAGAGCTACTTGCATCACATCGCTTACATTTATTCACATAGCCCTCATCAGTTGAATTAAGCTATACTTTTGTACACGTGTGAAATTGCAATACCTAAAGCTTATCAAAAATAAGGTCCAAGAAAACAAAGATTTCTCACATATTATTATGGCCCACATCACATATATCATAAGTACATCACTGAACATTCACATAAGTGTCCTTAATCACCACCTTACAAGCATTTCACTCTTTTGTTAGTGAGATGAATGGCACTGCATGCAGTCCACCATAGAGGTGTATGCTGGACCCACTTAGGTTCACTTAATAGAGTCATTTAAATGTTCATCAGTCGGTCTTGTTCTGTATTTAGATTTCATTCATGTCAGAAAAAGCTGCTTCACAAAGGTATGTAGAACAGAACCAAATAAAGCAGACATTTTCAGTGCTGCTTGGTGAATGTTCTTATAGTTTTCTGGGTCTACAAGGCTCCAGAAATGTTGTGAGTTTTGCTGAGACTTAAGCTGAACATTATTTTGGAGATCTCCACAGGATTGACACTGAACAGTTGTTCAGCCATCTTTTTCTTCTTCTTCTTCGTCTTGACATTAAATTATAAACCATAATAAATCAATTGTATAGGTCTAGCCTCCCTATATCTGTGTGAAAATGGTTCCATCTTCAAAAACAAAAAACTAATGCTTCTGCAGTCTAGCTGCAGCTTCTAGCTACGGTCTTCTGTTAAAAAAAAGACACTGAATGTCTTGAATGTGGCATCACACACAGGACTTGAGTCTGAAAACAAAAATAGTGCATGTGGGTGCACACTTACATTCTCTGTCTTACTGTTACATAAATCCCATGAATGTATGAGATTAAGTTAGCTTCATCATATCTCAATCAGTGATTAAGTGAATAATAAAGTTTCTATCGGGTCACTATCAGCCTGTCACTCATTATTTTCAGGAGGGGGCGGGGTTTGGAGGAACGGAGAGGAGACGGTGATCGCGGAAGCTTTCCTCCTGCCTTCACAAACTTTACACAAGTATTTATCAACTGAAAATAGCAAGAGGACATTCATACTCTGCAATCCAAGACTTGATTAAATCCACCAAAAACCTGACATGACGATAACGAGTGTTTTTCAAAAAACACAAATCCCTCCCTGTGTGTCTCTGAGGCGCAGCGACAGGGCCTGATTCAGAGCGGGTCATTCTGCTGTTAGTTCTGGACTGGTGCTGGTGGAGAAAGCAGACTGCTCCGTGTGTGTTGTCGCTGTGCTGCTGTCACGTCTGTTCCTTGATCTCTGCGTCACCGACCATTTGATATTCGTGTGACAGAAAAAATTCTAAAATAAAAAAACGTTATTGTCCAGCCGCGGCCGAAAAATCAATAAGCAACCTTACTACGCTATAATCGATAATCGAGCGGCGAGCTACTGAAAAGCTGCCCGCGAGCTACCGGTAGCTCGCGATCGACGTGTTGGAGAGCCCTGGTATAAATACACCTGTTGTAGAAGGATGGAGCAAGTAGGAGCCAAGGTCCCTCCAGTGCTATTTAACTGCATGACAATAGTATCAAGTATTGTAATAAATTGTATAATGCACCTGCATTTTATTAAAACTCTGAGCTGACATTTCTCTTTGATTGCTTCGAGCAAAATCAATACTTAAAATACTGAAATTAAGTCTGCAGGGAAACCTATGCTCCAAGTACTTTAGTGCTGACTAAGTAAGAACTTATTTCATAGAGGAAAACAAGTCTGTATTAATTAGTGATACAGAAATGTGAAAAATAATCTACAATGTCTCAGGATGTGATATAGTTAAACCCTGATTTATATTTATGTATACTTATTATACAGTATGCATACGTTGTGTTTTAACCGAGCCATTGTAGGGCGAGCTGTAACGAGTCTCAGTAAACTATTAACATGTGAGAAATATATGCATTTCATATTTAAGAGATTTACGTTTAGGATCCATGGATTATGCATCAAGTTGTACACTTATTCAAAACCGAGGAATACATCTATAGAAGTAGTGGGTGGCTCTTAAAAGAGCCGTTGTGTTGTTGGTGTGGTGCAGTGGATAGAACGTTGGTGCTCGGATCAGGGGAGCACAGGTTCAAACCCCACTGCAGTCAGCATGTCGTTGTGTCCCTGAGACACTTCACCCCAAATTGCTCCTGTGGGGATTGCCCACAGTATTGAGTATGTAAGTTGCTTTCGATAAAAGCATCTAACAAGTAACAAGTAACATGTAATGTAATGTAATGTAATGGTCTATCAGCAGCAGCAGGGCCGTCCCTCCCTACAGACCGATCATGCCGACTGCCTCACCTTGCAGAGGGGGCCTCAACCGAGCCGAAAATCTGGCGCAATTAGTGTGGCGCGGCACGGTTTCGCTGCTAGCAACACCCCCCCCGCCGACGCTTAAGGTATTAAGGCACTATATTAGCAGTAATATGAGCATCATAAAAGCATTAATAGATCATGTTTATATACATGTTTATATATATACACACAAACTGAAAGATTGACAATAAAGTTGATGTGATGGTTTACAGACTGCTTGGAAACCCAAATAAAAACTTTGTGATTTCATATTTTATAGAATATAATCACAAATAAAGGAACATACACTTATCCCCTCTTCTGCAGCACAGTTCATTATTATTCATGCATACAGCTATTTATTTAATGTATAACGCTCTTTAATATAATATTTACAGTTAGATTATATATCATTATTTAACAATTATGTAAAAACACCACCAGGAGAAAGTAGAGTATATGAGGGTCCAAGGACAGAGGGGGTCGTTCTCACATTCTGTACAAACTGAGTCCACTGAGACAAATGACAAATGTGTGATATTGGGCTATATAAATAAACTTTGAGTACACTTGAGTCATGATGAGGCTCACTACAGAGGGAGAATTCTCTATAGTACATTCAGCCTGCAGTCAAATGTGTCTGAATACAGAAACAGCTGATAAAAAATGGGTCAACTCTCTGGATAGAAGTGTGTGGCTCTTAAAAGAGCCTTTGTTGAGGTGGTTGCAGCGGGATCAGGGTGTTTCTCACTTTTTGGCGGCCTTCTTGGTCTGCTTACTTTTAAATTATTTGCTGGTAAACTGGGTTAACTTGTTCAGTGTTGACATGTCTGAAAAAGCATCAGCAACACCATCTAATTTTGAGTCTGACAAGCCTACAAGTTATTAACGGTTGTATGCTCGGCCATTGATATGTGGATATCAGGCCCCCTGAAAAAAATTCAACAAGATCATTAGAGTAAATATATATATTTTGGTCATACTACAATATACATCCATACACATTAGGGTAGTGGACATTTGCATTATATATACACACACAGGTTTGAAGTGTTTATGAGCCCTAAAAAAAAAATAGTAGCCTAAAAGTTTAAATATTCTCATAATGGCAGCAATAAGAGTTGATAGCTTAATGAAACAGTTGTTTGTTCAAAACTATATAATAGAGGCACAGGTTTGATGAAGGAAAGCTCTCTGGATAGAAGTGTGTGGCTCTTAAAAGAGCCGTTGTTTGATGAAGCGGGTTCAGGGTCTTCACTTCTTGGAGGCCTTCTCGGTCTTCTTGGGCAGCAGCACAGCCTGGATGTTGGGCAGCACGCCTCCCTGAGCGATAGTCACTCCTCCCAGCAGCTTGTTCAGCTCCTCGTCGTTGCGGACGGCAAGCTGCAGGTGGCGGGGGATGATACGGGACTTCTTGTTGTCCCGGGCGGCGTTTCCAGCCAGCTCCAGGATCTCAGCGGTCAGGTACTCCAGCACAGCGGCCAGGTACACCGGGGCTCCGGCACCGACACGGTGGGCGTAGTTACCCTTCCTCAGATGCCTGTGGACACGGCCGACTGGGAACTGGAGCCCGGCCCGGGAGGAGCGGGTCTTAGCCTTGGCTCGGGCCTTTCCTCCGGTCTTCCTTTTTTTTTTTTTTTTTTTTTTTTTTTTTTTTTTTTTTTATAAAACTTTATTTTAAATTATTTGGCAGTACATGATATACACAAGTTACATTAATAATACACATAACTCACAATGCATACATATATAAATAACATAAACAGAGAGCACGTCCATATTCCAGCGAGTTCGGTCAGAGACTCAACATTTGTCAAAGGTTTTCCTTTTTAGTTCGTTGATAAGTTGTCCCACATGAGGCGACCTTTTACAGCACTTGTTTGTTCTATCTATTATTTTATCTAATATATCTGTTAATCTATTCATTTTTATTATAATCAGTATTCATAGTTAAACGTCTGTAATTATCTATATCACATTCTTATCTATGTCTTCCGTTACTGCATAAAAATCTCCACCGAATATAATTCTATAACCCACCGTTAAAACCTCTCCAAGTTTTCTAAATACCTGTAACCCACTTGTTGCGTCAGGGGCAGTATAAATACCAACAAGTAGACATTTTTCATTTCCACAATAACAATCCATCACAAACCACAAATGCCAACTTCATCAGCTCCGCCATCTCCGACGGAGACAACACATTCTCCCCCGTGCCACATCTTACACTCTACATCTCTAAATTAGCCCGTTTTTCTATATCGTTCAAGTTTCTACTTGCAGGTCTCTTTTTTTTAGAGACCTCCAACGGGGCCTCCCTCTGAGCCTCACTCGCGGGGTCTGGATAATCCGGAGTCGGAGAAAAAGACCCCGAGTGACTCTCAGGGGGCGAGTAGAGGGGCATGCTGACTCGCTGACCAGCTGTAAGGCTGTCAGGGCTAGAGTCAGATCCTGGGCTTTCGCTAACACTCTCATAGTATTGATCATCTTCAATCTCACTGTCAGAGCTGCACTCACTCTCAACATCACTGTCAATGGTCAGTCTGCCCTCACCTGACAGGGGTGGAGAGTCGTCTTCAGGAGATGAAGACTGTTGATCATCAGGGAGAGGGACATCCTTGCTGGCAGGACGACGATCAGGCTGCTGCTGGGCTGAAGGACGAGGACCAGGACCAGGCTGATGCTGGGCTGAAGGACGAGGACCAGGACCAGGCTGCTGCTGGGCTGAAGGACGAGGACCAGGCTGCTGCTGGGCTGAAGGACCGGGACCGGGCTGCTGGGCTGAAGTACGAGGACCAGGACCAGGCTGCTGCTGGACTGAAGGACCAGGACCGGGACCGGGCTGCTGGGCTGAAGGACAAGGACCAGGCTGCTGCTGGATTGCAGGTCTAGGACCGGGACCGGGCTGCTGCTGGGCAGAAGGACCAGGACCGGGACCGGGCTGCTGGGCTGAAGGACGAGGACCAGGCTGCTGCTGGGCTGAAGGACCGGGACCGGGCTGCTGGGCTGAAGTACGAGGACCGGGACCAGGCTGCTGCTGGGCTGAAGGACCAGGACCGGGACTGGGCTGCTGGGCTGAAGGACGAGGACCAGGCTGCTGCTGGGTTGCAGGTCTAGGACCGGGACCGGGCTGCTGCTGGGCTGAAGGACCAGGACCGGGACCGGGTTGCTGGGCTGAAGGACGAGGACCAGGCTGCTGCTGGGCTGCAGGTCGAGGGCCGGGACCGGGCTGATGGGCTGAAAAACCGGGACCGGGCTGCTGCTGGGTTGCAGGTCGAGGGCCGGGACCGGGCTGGTGGGCTGAAGGACCGGGACCGGGCTGCTGCTGGGTTGCAGGACGAGGACCGGGTCCGGGCTGCTGGGCTGAAGGACCAGGACCGGGCTGCTGCTGGGCTGCAGGGAGGGGCTGCTGCTGGGTGACTGAAGGAGGACCAGGCTGATGCTGGGTAACTGAAGGAGGGCCAGGCTGCATTTGGGCTGCAGGACGAGGCTGCTGCTGGGTTTTTGCCTTGTTTACATAAGAAGATGGGCAGTTGAAGAAGTTGTGTCCAATCTTTCCACACAGGTTGCAGAGACTGTCTGAATCGCAATCTTTAGCCTTGTGGCCCAGTTCATTGCATCTCCAACATTTCACTGTGGTGCATTTTCTGACCTGATGGTCAGCTGAGTTGCAGATGAAACAGGTGACGGATTGCCCTGGATAAATTATTCTGCCATTATAGGGGCCGAGAGATATCGAATTTGGGAGATTTTGGATCTCACCATCACTGTTTCGATTCATCTTAATTTTGTATTTTCTCACTCCATACCATATCCCGAATTTATCTACTGGTTTGTATTTGCTGATTATATTTCCATATCTCTTCAAATAGGTCTCAACATCATGGTCTGGAATACGGCCAGTCCAGAATTTAACAATGATGTTTGAGATGTCCATTTGAATGGAAGATTCGAAAGTCCAGTCTTTCCACTTGGGATCTGAGGATTTAGTTGTGAGAACGTCAAGGAAACGTCTCAGTGGAGTTTCTAGCAAAAAGCAGAGTTCAAACTCCTTTCTGTTTGGCAGTGCTATGAAGGAATATACATCATTTGTGTTGATCCAGCAGGTATCAAATAACAGTGATTCTCCAACATATTCACGACTAGGGGGTTCTCCTGAGCCTGTGAAGTTCAGGCGAACCCAAAACTGTCCAAATTTTGAAGCAAAAGATGGTACGCTTCCAGGGAGAGACATTTTTTTTTTTTTTTGTATATATATATTTTTTTTTTTTTTTCTTTTTGTATTTTTTCACCCTTTTTCACCTCCTTCCTTTCCTCTTCGAGTCATTTTGAGTCTGTTGGGACGGGTCGTTCAGAACGAAACTTCAAAACGGTCAACTATAGTTACGGGCATTTTCCAGCACCTGCACCTTTTCCGCGACCAGACATTTGCTATGTTAATGTTCTTCGAGACTCCGGTCTTGTCTCTTCCTGACATTTTCTGTTTAGGTTAGCAGAAAACACCTTTTCCGCGACCAGACATTTTCTATGTTATTGTTCTTCGAGACTCCGGTCTTGTCTCTTCCTGACATTTCCACTCATTCTCAAGTCTTGATGAGTCGGGTCGTTCAGAACGCACCTTTGCCTCGGCCTGACATTTTCTATGTTATTGTTCTTCTTCCCTCTTCCTGACATAACTGATTTCTCGGGTTTACAAAAAGTGTGGCTATTTGCTCGCCACAGCGGCTCTTTATATCCACCAGCTGCTCTCTGATTGGCCATCAGCGGGGGTATCGACGATCGTCCAATCAGAAGGGAGCTCACGTTAAGAGGTCTTCTTCCAGTTGATACTAAAAAGAAAGACACTAAACCTGGAGCTATTCGAGTAAATGCAATGAATATATGTATCATATCTGTCAGATGAGCACAGTGTTAACAATTTAGACCTATTTATTTATTGTTCATCATTTTACAATGTGTCGCTAACAGGCTACAGATGCAGGCAGCAAGTAAAGAGAAAGCGAAAAAGATGAAGTTATACAATGGAATAATATCAGCACATGATAAAACCCAAAGTAATTCTAGTGAAGTGCTATTAAACCCAGGTCTCCATATGTTATCACTTTATTGTATTAAAATGACATCTACATTTAATAAATCATATTGAAGTTCTAGTTTTAAATCACTACTATCACCTGAGCAGGTCTAATGGACCTAAAGGCAGCTTTATTCTTAGGGCTCTTTGTGGCCTTCTTCACGGGGGTTTTCTTGGCAGCAGCAGCGGGCTTCGTCGCCTTCTTGGGTGTTGCTACGTTCGCCTTCTTAGCGGCGGGTTTCTTCGCTGCCGGCTTCGTGGCTTTGGCTGCGGGCTTCTTCGCCACCTTCTTGGGCTTCTCGGCTGCCTTGAAGGACCCGCCCGCCCCGGTTCCCTTGACCTGCAGAAGGGATCCCTTCTCCACCAACTTAATCACGGCGCGTTTAATGTGAGCGGTGTGGTCGAAGCCCTGGGCGGCCAGCTCCTTCTTCAGAGCCACGAAAGAGATCCCTTTCCGCTCCTTGGAGGCGGTGACCGCCTTCAGGATGAGCTCCGCGGCGCCACCCTTCATGGCGGGCTTGGTGGCCTTCTTCTTCGCGGACTTAGCTGTTGCCTTTGCCGGGGCGGCCGGTGCTGCGGTGGGAACTTAATCTGCCTTGATGCTCTCAGGAACACGAGTCAATTTGAGACTGATGGAAAAGCCCCAACACAGAGAGGCTCTTAAACACAGCATGAGAACCGTAGAGACTCAACTCAGCACATATATGGCAAATTCTTATCTATAAACTATTATTTTGTTTTCTCATGACGGTTTACATTTTCTGAAGTGAATTTAACTTGTAAATGTACAGTCATTATTAAAAGGTAAAACTAATGTATTTATATAAAATATTTCCTGGATTCATTAACATGATTAATCAATCAATGTTTATTTATATAGCCCAATATCACAAATGTTACATTTGTCTCAGTGGACTTCACAGTTTGTACAGAATATCAGTATGACAATACGACACCCTCTGTCCTTAGACCCTCACATCGTACAAGGAAAAACTTCCAGAGAAAACCCAGCTTAAAGGGGAAAATGGGAGAAACCTCAGGGAGAGCAACAGAGGAGGGATCCCTCTCCCAGACGGACAGACGTGCAATAGATGCTGTATGTAAATCGAAGAGATAATACATTTTACAGCATAGGTAGACCAAATGTTTGGAAATGCATGTGTCTATAATAAGAAGATGAATACACGAGGATGTCAACAATCCTGTGGGAGCCATCAGGGAAGTAGTATGATGGCAGGCAGGACCAGTGACAGGTTCAGCCACGACTCGATATAATATAATGCATGGTAGTTCACATTAAATACACTCATTGTCCAGTGTTTGAGCTTTAAAAAGGTTATTCGTTTACTTAAATGTGTTGTAAATACTGGTCTTTATAATCCTTTTTAAAATTCAAAATGTTGTCTTAAGAATACTTATATATTTTCTTTTGTCTACCTACTTCGCAACTTATTTAGATTTGTTTGAACAATAAAAACCCTGACATGCATGCTACATGGAGAATACATAATATTGTGTTTACACTGACCTGTTACTTCTATGGTGGTACAGAAAACAAATCTAGTGTGAACCAGTGTATTCATTAATATCAAGGATTTGTAACTCTTTAAAAAGGTGTAGGTGGCTCTCAAAAGAACCGTTGTGTTTGGGTGTCCTGGTCTCAGTCACTAAGCCCTCTCCCCGCGGATGCGGCGGGCCAGCTGGATGTCCTTGGGCATGATGGTGACCCTCTTGGCGTGGATGGCGCACAGGTTGGTGTCCTCGAACAGGCCGACCAGGTAGGCCTCGCTGGACTCCTGCAGAGCCATGACGGCGGAGCTCTGGAAGCGCAGGTCGGTCTTGAAGTCCTGAGCGATCTCCCTCACCAGGCGCTGGAAGGGCAGCTTGCGGATCAGCAGCTCGGTGGACTTCTGGTAGCGGCGGATCTCCCTCAGAGCCACGGTACCGGGCCTGTAACGGTGAGGTTTCTTCACGCCGCCGGTAGCAGGGGCGCTCTTACGGGCAGCCTTGGTAGCCAGCTGCTTCCTGGGAGCCTTTCCTCCGGTGGATTTACGGGCGGTCTGCTTGGTTCTGGCCATTGTAGTTTCTCAGTGTTCACAGCAAGAGGAGGAATGCTGTGTTTCTGTGAGCAGCGGCTTTATGAAGGAGCTGCCGGAGCAGGGAAGCGCTGATTGGTGCAGGCCGGGAGACACGTGCGCTGTAGCTGCTTTACTATTGGACAATGTAGACCACTCATCCACAGCATGGATGTATAATAAGAACTGGATACAGCGTGGGAGGCGGGGCCTAATTCATTCCTATGAGAGTTGCTCATTCGCGCATGATGATAAAATCATAGATATATATAAACACTAGATGGCTCATGGGAGATTTTCCAGCGTAGCTCACTGGCCGCCATCTTGCTACAGTCAACAGCTACTCTGGTACGCGCTATGGTAGCTGTTGTAAGGTGAGTGATCTGCACAAAAATACTCTTAACTCGCTGAAATCTTGACTGATTTACAAACGGTTTGGTTTATTATAAACATTATTAGCAAGGCTATGATACAATATGCTTGGACATGTTGAAATAGCAGCTTTTCTTTGTCTATGTGTGGTTGTATTTATTAGCTGGCTAATAACAAGAGGCTGTGAGTGAGACCTGGTATTACAAAGTTGACCAAGAACCCGTGGAATCACCTTTCACGTGTAAGATATGACAATATTATGACTATAATTAGGATAATCGTTAATTACGTAGTGGATGTATGTACATTACAAGTTCTGCTACACAGGATCAGTGGGGCTATGTGAGATAATAGTATTGCAAGATTGTTGTTGACCCAGCCTCTTTAGAATATGTTGCTACCATTTCTTTACACAATTATTTAATGTTTCTTTTGGACACCTTTTTTATAACTCTTAGTGTGGTTGTCTTATTCTTAAAGTATACATACATACATACAATTACCCCAAAAATATGATAATTTCGTTGTGTATTTTTGTCCTTACCCTTAATGTTAAAGGAAAGAAGGGAGGACAATGTTGACAATAATTGATATATCTGGCTACCTTTCTCATGTTTTTAAGGTTTCCCAAAACCGGAGAGAGGAGGACGGGGCAGACTGTCCGGCTTAAAGATGGTGTTGTGCCAACAGTATTCAACTTCCCAGCTCATCTTCAAAGGGTATGTGTATCATTGGCCAACAAGAATTCAAGGTGTATAAGATTGATATATATAAATATGTGATTAAATGTCACACTTTAGTTTTTCTTTCTGCAAGTTTAGGAATAAATAATGTGTTGTGTATTACAGCACATTTGAAACACTCAAAATGTCTTTAATTATGTTTATTTTAGCCGGAAGCAACAAGAAGCACAACCACTTCAAGAAGAGCGGAAGATGAACCTCAGCCTAATGTTGTGAGTATTCTGAATGTGGCCAAGACCAGAGAGATGGTCATTGATTTCAGGAGGGTGAGGACGTCTCCTCCTCTACCCCTGTGCATTCTGGGAGAGGATGTGGCTGTTGTGGAGGACTACAAATACCTGGGAGTGCACTTAGACAATGGGCTGAACTGGAGGATCAACACTGACGCTGTGCACAAGAAGGGGATGAGCAGACTCTATTTTCTGAGGAAGCTGAGATCCTTCCACGTGTGCAGCAAGATGCTGGAGATCTTCTATCAGTCTGTTGTGGCTAGTGCACTCTTCTTTGCTGCGGTCTGCTGGGGGGACAGCATCAGAGCCGGTGACACCAGCAGGATCAATAAACTGATCAGGAAAGCTGGGTCAGTCATCGGCATCAAGCTGGATCCCTTTGAAGCTGTGGTGGAGAGGAGGACACTGAACAGGCTGTTGTCCATCATGGATAACCCCACCCATCCTCTCCACCTGCAGCTGGACAGTCAACGGAGCTCCTTCTCCAACAGACTGCTGCAGCTCCCCTGTCATAATTCTGTACAACAAATCACCTCTGGCTGGAAGATAACTCTCTGCTCCATAGTTTATCTTGAATATTACCACGTTGTACATTTTACACATATATAATCTGTTCAATATTTAAAGGTGGGGTAGGTAAGTTTGAGAAACCGGCTCGAGATACACTTTTTGTTATATTCCATGGAATGCTCTTAACATCCCGATAGCAATGAATATCTGAAGTGCTTTGACAACAAATCCATAAAAAAATGTCATCTGTGGAAGCCGTAGTACTGTAAAAAGCACGACCAATCATTTTAGCCGGCCCAGCTAAAATAACTGGATGGCCTACCTGCCTGTCAGCCTTCCATCTGTGCACAAACTTATCTCGTGCCCTCATTGGTCATGTGCGCGTTTGTGTGTGTTGGAGGAGGGGCTCTGTAAGGAAGTAGCAGATTTTTTCCGGCTGTGTATTTTCAAATTCTAGCGATCTCGAGCTGGTTTCTCCAAAATTACCTACCCTACCTTTAACATTAATATTCCATATGCCTTATATTTATGTATATGTATATTAGATATATATAATATCCTGCCAAACTCAACATACATTGATTCTATAATTTAGGGTGCATTTCACATCAACAAAACAGTACAAAGAAAGTGTTCTTTCTCAATAGAACAATCAGTGGTTCAAGTTAGTATATTCCTCAGTGTAACATATCCACTAGTTGCAAAGCTTAAACATTTTTTTATTTTATTTTAAGGGAAAGGATGTTTTCACTACTCAGTTTGTCAACTATGTTACGGACAAACTTGATGTCATTACAATCATTTGATTAAGTCCTGCACTTCAAGTAAAATCACATTTGAAAGGCTCTTGAGTCTATTCTACCATATATCCAAAGATTTTTTAAAGTTTAAAAAATAATTGTATTAAAGTTTTGTTTTTTCATGTGATATGTTCAGCACTGTCATTAAGTTTAGGGATATTTTGTATTATAAAACTACCATACAGGTCATTTTGATAGTTTTAAGAGATGTCATGTAAAACTCCAACCTGTGTAGATATACATTATACTATAAAGGATATCAGAAGCACTATTTTAGATATTTTAAATTTGAAAAAATTAGGTGCAACATAGTTGACAATGAAAGTCAAACATTTGACGCAAATAAAATAGTTGACTGGACACATTATTAACCATCAGCACTATGTTAATTTCAAGGCAGAAGTGCAAAATTCCATTGATAATGATGTGTAATGACGTCTACATGTCCTACAAATTGTCAACTAGGTTACCTGTCAACTAAGTTACTACAGTTATTACAGTACTGGGTAACTTAGTTGACAGGTAACCTAGTTGACAATTTCCCTATTTTGACCCATCATTTCAATGGTAGGCCTTGCTTGGATGACCACATGTCATTTTCTTGAACAGGTTAACATCACATTTGAACATATAATTGAATTAAAATCATTAAACAATTGTAAACCATAACAATGTACGTAACATTGTTGATTGTCAATGAGTATATTAATTGACCATGTGCTATTATACATAAAATATTGTAAAAAATTAGAGGACAATCACCACAGTGTGTTCAAAATGTCTGCCAAAGAGGAACATGGCATCATGTGATGCTGGTGACATGGTATTGGGACAAACCATTTTTGAGTTAAAGGGGGGAGTTCTCTTAGTAACATAGTTGACAGAACTTTTGCGGACATTCATATATTAAGATATTTAAATTATTTAAAGGAGGAAATCAATTAAAAAGATGTTATTATTCTTTAGTATTTAGACTTTTGAAATAAATGAATACTTTTTTTTATTTACTTTAATGGTTTTTATTCATTATTTTGAAACCAAGACACCCTCAACTGAAAAACGGACAGAGCAAAAATTGACAATTTAAGAACATCATGACACATTTCAAGCTAAATAAAGCATAGGATGCACATAATGTTTGTGTGATATTATAAAATGCTTTCCAATAATAGGCTAAATATGATATTTTTGAAGAAAATACTTAGAATAATTATAATTATCATCAATGGACATCAATGGACATGGAATGTACCCTAAATTGTAGAATCACTCATGTATATTATTTTCCTCTTTCTTTATTTTCTTTATTTTTCTTGCTTATTTCTAATTTATTGTAAAATGCCTTGTCCCTTATGCTGCTGTAACTAAAAATGTTTTCCCAAATTGGGATCAATAAAGTACCATCTTATCTTATCTTATCTTATTTGCATGTGGAATGTCACTAACAAATGAGAGCATCATATGGCTTGTCATATTAAATCCTTTATCTCGGTGGTACCCAGGAAGGTCTATGATGGTGTTACTAGGAGAGCCCAATATCATTTGAGGTGGTACTCTGTGTAAAAAGTTTGAGAACCACTGGCCATCTCACTTGCTCTATGTCACTCATACACTTGAATAAACATGTGCAAACATTGAAACTACACCCAGGGGTTGGCAACCTTTACAATCAAAATAGCCATTTTTGTCCAGAGTCTCAAAACATATTTCTGCCTTTTATAAGGGGACAAGCCTATTAAGATCAATTTCTTAAAAGTACGCTGAGTTGTGTTTTCTGTAGGAGAATAGAAACCACACCAAGTTGTTCTTCTTAATAATACATTTATTTTGGGGGGCTGCCTTTCATAACACCCAAGGACACCTTACAGGGCATAGGGGCAATATAGGGAACAATTAAAACTGGTAGATATCAGCCGGGGTAAGACAAACAACAGTAAATGGACTACAGAAGGACACAAAATGACTACAAGAACTCAGCGCACCGTGCTGTGAAGTGGTAACGTATTTCAAAGGTTCTGGATTTGTTTACAAATCTAGAAACTAAATACAAAACTAGGACGATATGAAGATCTCATGTCAAAAATAATTGTGATAAATGAGACAGAACTGGCCTGTCTGTGGGCTCATTTTATGTTGGTTTGGTTCTTCTGATAAAGGTGTGAATATCTAAATAATATACCACCATATGCTATTGTCATTAGTTGTGTCCCTGTTCTTCAAGCTAAGGCATTGCTAAATTAACAACTCTTGGCTTACAGAGTGGTAACATGAGACCGATTTTTATATATAAAATATAAAAATATTTTAATTTTATAATTTATTTTAAATATTAACAATATAATAAAATAAATGGAAATATATACACTGGCAAATATTTAATATAAATACCTTGTGTGTGTGTATAGCTATTGCTTTATCTGCTTAATGTTATTTTCATATGAAAGTCCATGATTATAAGTATGCAGTATCATAACTACATCTTTGATGTTTATAAAAAACCAAACCGTTTGAAAATTGGTTGAAAATTGAGCAAGCTATGGTTATTTAAATAGTAAACCATAATGTTATGAATGAGAGCACTGCCTGTACCAAGATGGCGGCCATGTGGCAACGTCGGTCTCCATTGGCCAGCAGCGCGGGTGAGTCATCTAGTGTTTATATATATCTATGGATAAAATGGCCCAACTTTTGAGAGAGCGAAACGTCACAGATTACCCGGCATGCCTGAGAAGTACCCGTATGTGCGCTCATAGCGCATGCGCAACTTTAACCATGCCCCCCAAAATGCTCGTTCACATCAAGCACGTCAATTTGCGTACACGTAACAGCACCGCACGTTCATGACAGCATGGTAATGGTTTGTTATTATGATATATTTGATATTAACGAGGCAGCAGTTAGCAGCTAGCGGTTAGCTAGTAATTATGCTAATTTACACATAAATCGTTATGTACTTTTATATTACGCTGTAACAGGATCTAGTGATATCCAAGCAACAGAGCTTCATTTAGCATGAAAGAATTATTGCACTGTATATATATATATATATATATATGTATATATATACAGTGCAATAAGCTTCTTAGTGCAATAAGAAGCTACAGGGACGTTAATCTACGTCGGTAATATTAACTTTATTTAATACAACATTTACGGTACAAGATTTAATCATACAGCCCATGTAGTATAATATTTTACAAATGATGAATTACAGCAAACATGTGCAATATATCCATTATTACAGCTCTGTGGGCTGGCAGTAAGGCGATATGGGTCCGTTCTTATTGTACATCCATGGGTAAAGATAAACGCATGTACTAGTGCTGAACACGTAACATGAACGTGCCGGGCGGCGCGGTCCCGTGGGTTAGATGCGCGTTCATAATGCAGAGGGAAATAACTCTCAGAATAACGTTATTAGCACATTTTTACAACTTGAGGAACGAATGTTTTTAATAAGGGCTATACAAGTGTTCATACTGGGTAGTTTATTTAGTTTAAAAAAAATGATCCAACGATTTACAGACCACTCTTTCCCCATGTAAGTCAATGGGAAAAAGTGTTTCCGGGCCTGGCAACCAAAAGGAAGTGTAGTACCGCCGTTTGGCCAGCACGAATATTTTCATCTGAGTCCGGCGCACTTCCTGGGGGCTTGATCCACAAGGGATGATCCGGGGGCTCCCGGAAATAGAGTGGCGAAGTCACGCCCATCTACTTCCGCCCCATGGGACCTTATTTCGAAAAAATAATGTATTGAAGTCAATGGAGAGAGAAAACGTATCTTTCGATCCCGTTTGAATTGTGCCATGAATTACACATATGATGTTTGTCAATCTTAAAAAATAATTTCCATGTCAAAAAAGTCACAGTTTGTCGTAAAACTGTTGAAATATAAGACTATGAAAAATACGTAACTAGAAAGACTACAAATCCCAGAGTCGCGTAAGTGATGTCACAATTGTTTTCCTCCACTACGATCTAAGATCAGCGCCATATAGATATAATCTATCTATATGGCGCTGGCTAAGATAAGATAACTTTAACAAGATGCCTGTGTGCTTAGTACCAGGTTGTTATTATACCAGAAATGGGTCTTGCTCGTTCTTTCGCTTCCCGTCTGATGAAAGGACCAGGAGTACTCTGGATCATGCTAGCTAGTAGCTAGCACGTTAGTTAGCATTACAGCCTTGTCATTTTTATTAGCCTTAACATGAAGTAACATTAAGTAACCCAAAATGTTAAACAGTAAGAGTAGTAGTCATATTTCGTGAACCCTTTGAAGAGTACTGTCACCGGTGTGATCATTCTATAATACACAATTTAAGCCCGGGGGAGAAATGCTAACGCTAACGCTAGCGATCTTCTCTACTTCATGCTATCTGCACAAATGGTTGACATTAAACATTAAAACGACCAGGCAGTTCAGAGAGAATCAAAGGAAGGCAGGCAGGCAGCTTTGCATGATATTCTTCAGGACGTGTTTCATTGTGGTGATAGTGAGGGTAGTCAATCGTTTTGTTGACAAGACAGTAGTGACGGCCATCTTGGTGACGTGTGTTGTTGACCAGAGATGTAGTTCATTGAGCGTTTCACACAAACAAATGTGTTACTTCACAGTTTTACGACACATTTTTTTTTTTTTGACTTGCAAAATTATCTTTTAAATTGACAAACATCATATGTGTAATTCGTGGCACAATTCAAACGGGATCGAAAGATAATCTTTCTCTCTCCATTGACTTCAATACATAATTGTTCCGAAATAAGGTCCCATGGAGGTCCACCGGAAGGGGAGGGACTTCGCCAATAAAGGTTTGTTTAGTTTAGGAAATATTATCATACATTATCTAATCTATAACAATAATTACATTATTTAGTATTGAACATTTCGCCCTGAAATAAATAAGTAATTTAAGGTAACTTCACAAAAAAAGGGCAAAGTATGAATAAAGGTTAAATGTAATTGATTAGTTTTCCATAGTGTTGGCTTCCCAAATCTAATGAGAAATAACGTGAATTACAACTATCTTAAACAATTCAACAACAAACAATTTTAACCCGTCTTTTAAGACTTGGTAAGATTGTTGTGAAATTTAACAATTTATTTTGGGACAACTTTTTATATAAATGCAGGAATTTAGTAAATATTCACATTTGTGAGAGTACTTGATTATTTCAGACATTACTTGGATTGTTTTTTTAGTATTTTAGAGTTGTAAACAATGGTCATGAATAAAAACTATATTTAGGATGCCATGTGAATAATATTTAGATATACTGAGGTGGGACTTATCCTCTGATGTTTATGACTGAGCAAAGCACAAGGACCATTTGATGAAGTGTGTCTCTTTCTAGAAAACATAAACTGGTAATATTAGAACAGGAAGGGATCTTATAGTTCAGGGGTACTCAAACTTTTTTATTAAAGGTCCACTTGCGAACTTTATACAAGGTCACTGGTCCGGATCAATGCCAGTAAAGTCACCCCCCCCCGGAGCAGAGCAACGAAACTGAAATTAAGAAAATGTTTCTTACGGCGCTCTATGCATGGGGCCCCCTTGAGGGGGTTTCCCGACATGTCGTTGCAGTAAATTAAAGGGTGGTTCATGTTGTCGTTGCTGTGGACCTTCTTAATCTACCTTCTTTGGGGGCCCCCTTCTGGTCCAAGCACTTGCCTGCCTTGCCTGTCGGCAAACGGCGCCCCTGTAATATACACACACACATTCAATACATACATACAGTATGATGGCTTGAACTAGTGGGAGAAACTGCACTGTTTGTCTAGCCAATGCCTTGAACCTCGGCAAAAAAGGCATTAGAAGCATTAGAAAGTCAAGGTAAACTTACGGTTAACTTGCGGTCTGCAATGCGTGTCACGCTCGCGCACACAAGTAAATATATATGCACGTTCATTCTCACAATGCGTCAGACACAAGACGCGCGTACACAATGATGTACATTAATTTATCAGAATCAGAATTTTTTTTTTTTTTTAAATAATGGGACACAGGGTTCGGTCCGGATCCGGACCTTGGTCCGGAGTTTGACAAGCCCCGTTATAGTTGATCGAGTGGTGGGTGGCTCTTTCCAAGCATTCTGTATAAATAACGTGAGCAACATTAGTGTAATAAATTACTTTCATTTCTGGTAGTTTCAGTATAACAGGATGAGCTCTCTGGATGGGTTGGGTGGCTCTTAAAAGAGCCGTTTGTTTGCGGTGTGTCGGGTTTACTTGGAGCTGGTGTACTTGGTCACGGCCTTGGTGCCCTCAGACACGGCGTGCTTGGCCAGCTCTCCGGGGAGCAGCAGGCGGACGGCGGTCTGGATCTCCCTGGAGGTGATGGTGGAGCGCTTGTTGTAGTGAGCCAGACGGGAGGCCTCCCCGGCGATGCGCTCAAAGATGTCGCTCACGAAGCAGTTCATGATGCCCATGGCCTTGGAGGAGATGCCGGTGTCGGGGTGCACCTGCTTCATCACTTTGTACACGTAGATGGCGTAGCTCTCCTTCCTGGACTTTCTCCTCTTCTTGCCGGTCTTGGTGGCGGTCTTGGTGACCGCTTTCTTGGAGCCCTTCTTGGGCGCTTTCACGCTGGCTGCTTCAGGCATGGTGTCTCTTTTAGGGGTTTAACCGAAAGAATGCCTCCATGCTGTTCCGGACTTCACTTTATATTCACCTGATGCAAATCATACTGTGCTGTTGCTCGCACATGATTGGCTGTCGTTTGTGATCAACACTGAGCATGCTAGGAATGTTGCACTTCTTTCTTCTCTACATTTGAAGCTACAATTACTTTCCTTATAAGGGTTCATATATGCAATATATAATAATGTTGGAAAACTATATAACGTTTTTGGTATGAAGAATCACTAATCCTGAAACTTTGCAATCTATATTCACATCATTGCATAGACAAAAACAATGAAGATTAAAAGACCAATTTAAAACGGGTGGTCCAAAATAAAACTATAAAATAAACAACATATATAAAAACCTATGAAGTAAATAATTAAAACAATATACAAAATAAATGCATACAATTTAAAAGACAATTTTAATGTTTCTAAACCTATTAGTGTATTTTAATTAACAAGCGGCCTCTAATGTGTATTCTGAACTTGGTAGCACTTCCCTCTTTAGCAGCGGCAATATTCAATATTTCCAAAAACTAAAGATTAAGCTAATTCATGCAAAAGCATTTACAGCTTCAAAACATGTAGTAGTATAACCAGTAGGGAAGAGAAGAAGTGTGAAGTGATAGCATTTACTTTATGAAACATCATGTGAAAGCAAACTGATGATTGCAGACACTTTTCATTAAAGACAAATCATTGATAAAGATACACAGACTTTAATCCCACAAAGTTTCTATTAAAACATTTTTTATTGCACCGCTTCAATGATTTTGTACTTTTCAGAAAATACTATTAACTACATTATTATATTAGTTATGTTAACTTTCAATACATAACACGGCGAATCAGACTACATACCAAACGATGTAAACTACAGGGTTTTAGAATAATTAGTGACGTGTGCATGAATCCCAAATAACTGCCAACATAGCAAAACCTAGACGTAATATAAAAGTCATGTAATCTAAAATGATTTAGGTATCACGAATCAGTAACATTGGCAATATATTTATCTACATCAATACATACACAAATGTGTTGTGGCAGTGTCTCAGTCAGTAGGGGCTTGGACTGGGAGCTGTAGGGTCGCCGGTTCAAGTCCCCGACCAGACCTAAAATATGGAGTGTGGACTGCTACTTGGAGAGGTCCCAGTTCACCTCCTGCCCTGCCGTGGTGCCCTTGAGCAAGGCACCGGACAACCCCCCACTCCCACTGCTCCCCGGGCGCTGTACAATAGCTGCCTAGTACTAGACTCCTGGTGCTAGGATGGGTTAAAAGCAGAGAACACATGTCACTGTGTGCTCTGCATGTGAGACCATTAAAGAGCGTTTCATCCCTCCCAATTCTATAATAATGCAGAGTAGACAAACATCAGTAAAGTACCAGGACATGTATATAGAAATATGTGTAGTATTTGGACTTTACTATACACAGAATCATGGTTTTCCGTTTATTATATCAACAATAATGATCTCTATAGTAAAGGAAGGTTCTCTATAGTTGAGTGTGTGGCTCTTTAATTCTAAGCCCTGGTGAAGGACTTGATGTTCGTGTTAACAGTCAAATAGGTGAGGATTCGAGACACCTGAACTTTTTATGGATGCAAGATTTGAGCATTTAGTAGTTATGTTGAAAGGTAAACGATATATAAATAAATAAATCAGTGGAATTGGGGGCGAGAGGTGTAAATATACAACGGGATTTGGAGACTATTTGTGACTAAACAAATCACTAGGCCCATTTTATTAAATGTGTCCCCTTCTAGAAACCGTAATATTAGAACAGGAAGGCAGCTTTTAGTTGACACGGTGTGTGGCTCTTAAAAGAGCCGTTGGTTTGTGGGTCTGTTTACTTTGAGCTGGTGTTCTTGATCCCGGACTCTTCAAAGAGCCTTTGTGTGTTTCAGTCAGATGAGTTTATCCCCCGAAGCCGTACAGGGTGCGGCCCTGCCTCTTCAGAGCGTACACCACATCCATGGCGGTCACGGTCTTCCTCTTGGCGTGCTCGGTGTAGGTGACGGCATCACGGATCACGTTCTCAAGAAACACCTTCAGCACACCGCGGGTCTCCTCGTAGATCAGACCGGAGATACGCTTCACTCCGCCGCGGCGAGCCAGACGGCGGATGGCGGGCTTGGTGATGCCCTGGATGTTATCACGGAGCACTTTGCGGTGACGCTTAGCGCCTCCTTTGCCGAGTCCCTTTCCTCCTTTTATTTATTTTTTTTTTATTTTTTATAAAACTTTATTTTAAATTATTTGGCAGTACATGATATACACAAGTTACATTAATAATACATATAAATCACAATGCATACATATATAAATAACATAAACAGAGAGAACGTCCATATTCCAGCGAGGCTTAGTTCGGTCACAGCTTCAAAATGCCCCATGGCAGAGTCTGGGATTTGTCTAGGGTTTTTCTTCTCCTTAGTTCAGAGATTATTTGTTTCACGATGGTGCCACTGTTTATTATCGTCTGATTTAGTATCATCTTGCACCTTGTCTTCCAGATTTTCATACATGTTATACAAATTACTAACTGAAAAAGTTCCCTGTGTTTTATGACCATACCCTCATCCAGAATACAATACATGATTGAGGCATATTCTACGTCGAACTCCAAACCGATGCCCCGTAGGAGCGACCACACCTCCTCGGCTCTGTGGCAGTCCATGAGGAGGTGCTGTAAGGTCTCATCTTCCTCACAGTTTATCATGGGGCATGTTTTAGTTTTCACATAGCAGCTCCATGAAACAACAGCTCTGACGGCAAGTCTGTTAACCGATATCAGCCACCTCACGTCTCTCATGCTCTCTGATATCTGTTTACATTTCACTAATTTCAGGACTTCTTTACCTTCGTCAGGGTTTAGGTTTTTGTATGTTATAAAACCTCCATATTTGAAATCATTTACCATTTTAAAAATCACTCTATTCTGTAGTCCGATCAAATCAATCCCTAAATGTTGAACTTCAGTTGTGAAATCACCATAAACTAATTTATAATATGGACTATTTCTAGCTCTGCCTCTTCTTTTGTTCCATCCCTTTTTTCCATCCTCGACCCAAGGTGCTTTCCTATTTATAGCAGCCGAGATGTTTTTTACAAAGGTAATTTTTAGTTTAATGTCCAGGTCTATGGCTCCCAGGCCTCCATATTCCCTACTTTTAAATAACAAATTACGTTTAGTAACCTCCCTTGTTGTACCCCACACCAAATTGACACACTGTTTGTTTAGTTGCATAATTATTTGGGCTGATGGGGGAAAGATGTTTGCTAGAAAAAGGATCTTGCTAAGTATGAATGATTTTATTATGTTTATTCTTGATTTATAATTTGTATTTTTATTCTCCCATTGTTTAACTTGTTCTTTGACTTCTCTTAGTTTGTTCTCCCAATTGAGTTCAGCACAGTTGTCGCTACAAATAGTTATTCCAAGTATTTTAATTTCTTTTTTCACTTGAATGTTGATGTCGCGTTTGGTATCGTCGGAGCCGATCCAAACACCTTCAGTTTTGTTATGGTTCAATTTAGCTCCTGATGCCAATTCATATAGGTTTAGGTGATTTGTTAGAACATCCATTTCTTGTTGGTTTTTTATAATAACAGTGACATCGTCTGCATAGGCGATGGCAGTTATTTTGGGCGCATGGCCAACTGGTGTTCCTGATATTAAACTGTCATTGTTTATTATTTTAATTAATGGATTTATGGCTAGCACGTATAGAGCTGCGCTTAGAGGGCACCCCTGCTTAACCCCTCTTTCAACATTAAATGCATTTGTCAACACACCGTTTACATTTACACAGACACAAGACTTAAAATACAGACACTTAATCATGTTTATGAAGGCTTCAGGAAATCCGTAGGACTTCATCACCGACCATAAATAATCTCTGGATAAATAGTCGAAGGCTTTTTTTTGATCAAGTCCAATAATAAAGAAACCTTTTTCTTTTTTTTGGTTTATATATGATTTCTCTTAAAATTGATAAGTTGTCCCACATAAGGCGACCTTTTATAGCACATGTTTGCTCTTTATCTATTATTTTATCTAATATATCTGTTAATCTATTCATTATTATTTTTGCTAGTATCTTATAATCGGTATTCATAATAGTTAAATGTCTGTAATTATCTATATCAGTTTCATCATTTTTTTTATATAGTAGAGACAAGACACCTTCATAAAATGAGTCACCCATACAACCACTGCTGAGACCTTCATTAAACATAGAGGTCAGTAAGTTTAAAACATCATCAGATAATAATTGATAAAACTCAGTGGGCAGACCATCAGGACCGGGGCTCTTACCGACATTCAGCTCTTTCACCGCCTGGATCACCTCGTCTTTTTTAATTTCACCGAGAAGGAAATCAAATTCTTGGATGTTGTACGGAGGGATAGTTCCCAACAGAATTTCAACACAGTCCGTTTCAATGTCTATTTTTTTATATGCTTCAGAACATAAATCTCTTATCACTTCCCGTTTCTGTTTTTCATTATACACAATACAACCTTCTTGATTTTTTATACATTTGATGAATTTACTTTGGATTTTCTTTTGGTTGGTTTTAATGGCTTGAGCCACGTTGCCTCTTTGATCTATTTCAGATGTATGCATATTATATGATTCCTGGTTTAATTGATCAATTTCAGTTTTTAATTTAGATATATTTTCTTTTACCGTTTTAGTTTTAACTTTCATCTGCTTTAAATGAATGTATTGTTTGATTAATGATTCATATTTAATATTTTTTGCTTTATTGAGTTCCCTACATTTAAATTTGAAAAAACATTTTAACCTACTTTTTAATGTTTCCCATAATTTGATGTCAGAGTTTGTTAAGCATCTCAATTGTATAATTTTTTTGTATTTCCAGTTTTAATTCTGTTGAAACACAAGTATTTTTTTAGTATATTTCCTCCTTTTCCTCGTCCAGACATTTTTGGTTAAGTCTACAAGAAACTAATGGAGTTGAACTCAACGAGCGACAGTATTTATAGCTTATCTGCGGACGTGATAGAGCACAGAGAGTGAGGCCTTCAATGGTCGGAGCCAAAACTCAGTATCACTTCCCTTACATAATTATTATAATACTTTTTTAACTGCTTTTCTTTCTTTTATGCTTATTATTATTTTAAAAAGATTATATTATTACATATTAAAGATTTATGACAATATAATAATTGGTATAATAATGGTATAAGGACATTGTAGGACGAGTAAATGACACAATGTATTACTTAATTATATTTAAATAAACCAACATTTTTAGTATTTATGAGAAAAACGTAAAGATTGTGAAGAAAGGCAAATTAAAATGTTTTATATTCTTTATGATTGTCATTGGTAAATGTGGTATTTCTGAATGTCATCAAATTCAGATACATTAGGTGACCGTATTTCACTTTTCTGTTTGGCCACCACCAATTAACAAAGAGACACTTTTAAATATAGCGGAGGTTAAAACTATTGTAAAAGATTATAAACACAGAACTTGGCAAGAACACTGGGAACTCAGGCTGCCTTTACACGGGAACGTTTGCGTTTATGCACAGTATGCGTTTTCAAAAAAGTCTTCCGTTCACATGCATTCGTTTCATTTAACGTGTCTGTTCACACGAGACCGCTAGAAACGCTGTAGTACATATGCCGGGACTGTAAGTGGCGCTGTACTTCCACACGAGACCGCTCGAAAGCGCTGGACACGCTGTAGTACATATGCCGGGACTGTAAGTGGCGCTGTAACTTCCGCCACAAAATACACCAAAAGCAGCGAAGAAGACCCCGGAGCAATGTTGCCATGGCTACCCTTCTGTTTATGCCCCGCGGTGGATTTAGCAACATGTAGTAGTTCATGTAATTCTCCATGTCCACTTGTTGCTGATGGTTGTGGTAGAGGAGCTGTAGATTTTGCACTAACATCTGTAGCATGGTTGAGCTGTAGATGTTGTACTAACATCTGTAGCATGGTCAGTAGCAGTAGCACTAGCAGTAGCTACTGACAGTAGCTACTGGCCATGCTACAGCAGTGAGCAGCAGAGGCGGGGAGAGGTGGGGCTATCGTTATTTTTTCAGGAAATTATCGTATAGAGGCGATTACACGGACTCGTTTGACCTCCCAGAGAGTTTCGTTTGCAAATCTATCCACCTTGGGACCAAGCCCCCAGGAAGTGCGCCGGACTCAGATGAAAATATTCGTGGTGGCCAAACGGCGGTACTACATTTCCGTTTGGTTGCCAGGCCCGGAAACACTTTTTCCCATTGACTTACATGGGAAAAGAGTGGTCTGTAAATCGTTGGATAATTTTTTTTAAACTAAATAAACTACCCAGTATGAACACTTGTATAGCCCTTATTAAAAACATTCGTTCCTCAAGTTGTAAAAATGTGCTAATAACGTTATTCTGAGAGCTATTTCCCTCTGCATTATGAACGCGCATCTAACCCACGGGACATATATACATACATATACATATGTATATATATATACATATACATATATATATATATACATATATATATATATATATGTATATATATATATATACATATATATATATATATGTATATATACATACATATACATATATATATATATATATATACAGTGCAATAATTCTTTCATGCTAAATGAAGCTCTGTTGCTTGGATATCACTAGATCCTGTTACAGCGTAATATAAAAGTACATAACGATTGATGTGTAAATTAGCATAATTACTAGCTAACCGCTAGCTGCTAACTGCCGCCTCGTTAATATCAAATCTATCATAATAACAAACCATTACCATGCTGTCATGAACGTGCGGTGCTGTTACGAGTACGCAAATGGACGTGCTTGATGTGAACGAGCATTTTGGGGGGCATGGTTAAAGTTGCGCATACGCTATGAGCGCACATACGGGTACTTCTCAGGCATGCCGGGTAATCTGTGACGTTTCGCTCTCTCAAAAGTTGGGCCATTTTATCATCATGCGCGAATGAGCAACTCTCATAGGAATGAATGAGGCCCCGCCTCCCACGCTGTATCCAGTTCTTATTATACATCCATGCTTGGGACCCGTTATCGTTTGTGGGGTCCGTTTCTATCGTTTTGTTGCGGCCTCGTGTAAATAATAGGGCTATACGCAAGAGAAACTATGCAGATACAAGCCGTTTCGTTCTCGTGTAAAGGGGGTCTAATGGCGCGTTTCCACTACAGCGCGGAGCACGGTTTAAGAGGGCTGTGACGTCAGCGGCCCGTCTTTGGTTGCGTTTCCACTTGGCCTAGTACCGGCCGGCGGGTCCTAATTCACAGTTTTTCTGGCCTCATAAAATTGCGGGTCTAGGGCCAGAGACAACGAGGCTGAGTCGGGCTGAGTATGCTAAACTAGAGAGAGCATCGCTGGCAAGGGGGCTACAACTACAACAAGATGGACATATTTGACCGTGATTTAATTGTAATACACGTTTCAAAATGATGCCGAAGTAACAACATACTGATACCGGTTAATAAAAACCATGAATTAATGCTTTGTCAAGTCTGCAGACAGACGGCAGGCGAAAAACCTTTTAAAATGCGTGTTTTCTAAATGGAGATTGGCTAAGCTAACGCAGTATATGCTCCGACCGTCCACACTCACAACAACGGCCTATACAGACATAAATAAAGCAGCGACTGTATTCACCATGACACAGGCAGTCTGTGGTTTGTACTTGTTTAACTTTTGTCTAGTTTCTGAACATATATGAGGAGCTGTGAGCTCTGAGTGCTAACAGCTAACGGCTGTGTTGTTTTTCTGTGGTTCTCTGAAGATCACGTCACGGCTCCGCCTACACTGCGTTACTATAGATACTACCCCAGTTCCTAAACTGTAATGGAAATGCGCCATAAAGTGAGCCAGTCCTAACGAGGCCCAGCCATACCGAGCGGGGCCGAGCGAGGCCGTGTAGTGGAAACGCGCCATAAGTGACACAGGTCCACATCTTTCCAGCATTCATAAACACGTGGTAGGTGGCAGATGGAGCACGAGCAAGAGCCCAAGGGGGGAGGAGGTCGTCACACGTTTAAGAATAGGACACCCAGGACTAAACAAACGCTAGACTGTAATTAACTGGAAACTGTTGAACATGTCTTAATAGATGGAGAAAAATATGATGCGCTGACCTCCTGACCCCGTCGCATGCTCTGTCGGACCCACGTCATCCAGACCATGGCCTCGTTTCTCTGAAGCACCAGAGCAGAGAGGGAGGGAGGGCATGGACTAAGAGACCATCTACAGCTGCAGGGAAAGGATCTCCAACTATTTTAACGGATTGATAAAATAAATGTTTTTAATGCAGAATTTCTTTAACCCTCCTGTTGTCTTCGGGTCAAATCTGACCGATTTACTACTTTCATCAATCATAACTTTTTTGTTTTACATTCGATTGCATTAAGGCTTTATGATATCCTTCACAGTAGACATTTGAACATATCAAATTGCTGATCACCACTTTCATTGAATTTTGGATGATTTAGTCAACTTTGTAACACCCATGGTGTTCCCGGTCACAAATGACCGCCATAAAGAAATGGAATTAGTAAGCATCCGGATCAGATAAAACACACACACACACACACACACACACACACACACACACACACACACACACACACACACACACATACTCTAGATGTGTCCCCCCCCCTTTATGTGCCCATCCCCCCACATCGATCACACCTGGCACACGCAATATGTTCAGTGTCTGTTCTTTGTATATTTACTGCAGTTTTTCAAGTACACCAGTAGTTTGATACAGTTTGAAAGGGTGTTAAATGAAATGTGGTGATGATTAATGGTTTTTGTGTTAATGTAATAGCAGTGTAAACAGGACCGGACAAATTTGACCGCGAACACCAAAGTAAGGGGGGGGAAACGAAGACAATAGGAGGGTTAAAGACTGATTCCTACGGTGACCGACCGGTTCAAACGCGCTACACAGCCCCAAAGATTTGATTATGAGGAGAAATGCAGTGCAGCTTGAGAAACGATGCAGATGTTAAAAACAAATGTTCCAAAACACATGAAGAAACATCTTTAGGAACTTGAGGAAACATTCTTTTGTAGATTAAAATCATAATCATAATCAAAATGTTCCTTTATTTGTGATGTTTACTTTAACCAACATCTTAACAAAAAATTACACTCTCTTTTTATGGCCTTATTTGTTCTTTGATGTTTCCACTCAAACGTTTGCGATATTTTTTAGCAGTCATACACTTTATGTATGTCATCATTTATTCACAAAATATGTTATCCATAAATCAACTTTCACACCTCGGTTGAGAGGAAAAACCTAGACATGTCTTGTGTTTTTTTTTAGGATTTGTTAAATTGTTCTGCATTTCCTCCCAATTTAGTTTCCCTTTCCACTTTATCTTTTGTCAATTCCACTCAAACTTTTTCACTTTTTTCTTTGTCATTTTCATTCACTTTTTTTAGAAGACACATGCTTCATGTATGTCATCATTTATTGATTAAAACTTGTATTAATTCATCAACTCTTCAGAGATGAAAAGTATATAAGTAGATTAACTCATGTACTTACTTAAGTTACATTTTGATGTACTTATACTTTACTTGAGTATTTCCTTTTTCTGCTACATCCTTCACAGATCTGGATGAATGATGTGAAATATAACCAAGTGTTAAATCAGACTTTAGTTCCACCTGGAGTAAATCCACAAGCTACCCTGCAGTATACAAAGTCATTCAAACTAGCTGCACCTTTACCAGCTTTGAGAACACTTTCATGATCAATCATTATAAAACATATCATATATATTATTCTGAAATGGACCAATCTGCACAATGACTACTTTTACTGTCGCTACTTTCACTATATTTTGATGAGAATACTTTTCTACTTTTACTTGAGGAACATTTTGAATGCAGGACTTTTACTGTAACAGAGTATTACTACACTCTGGTACTTCTACTTTTACTCAAGTACAAGATCTGAGTACTTCTACTTTTACTCAAGAACAAGATCTGAGTACTTCTACTTTTACTCAAGTACAAGATTTTTCAAGGCTTTTATTGTCATGTGTACATTAGCTACAGTGTAGTTATGACAATGAAAATCTTACTGTAGGTCACAGGCTCCTCCAACAGTGCAACACAATAAACAGATAAAATATTACAAGTAAATACAAAAAAAATAGAATAAAATAGAATATAATAGAAACAGAATATGATAGAAACTGTGCAGAATAGTCTATATACAGTAATTGGAATATTCATATGATATAAGTTGCAGACAGATGAATGTTCTTTCAAAAGTGCAGGTGTTTAATAGTCTTATGGCCTGTGGGATGAAACTATCTCTGAGTCTGGTGGCTTTAGACCTCATGCTGCGGTACCGCCTGCCAGACGGCAGCAGACAGAACAGATCTGAGTACTTCTACTTTTACTGAAGTACAAGATCTGAGTACTTCTACTTTTACTGAAGTACAAGATCTGAGTACTTCTACTTTTACTCAAGTACAGATTTAAGTATTTTTCCCACCTCTGATATTTACTGACAGTGTTATTGCACACATCAGGGGTATTCCAGTCTATGTGTGGGGGGTCTGCAGGTCTATTAGTACACATATATTATCATATTATCATATAATAACGTTATATTATATTTTACAAGAAATGTAGAAATCTTGTCTGCATGAGAGATTTGACTTATTCTTATAAATGGAAAAGTGAAAATATACTATTCATATTGTTCAACTTGACAGATATCACCACATTTTCTGATATCTTTAAACCTAACATTGAGGTTTGAATATTCCTCAAAGCACAAGTGTTTTTTATTGATTCAACACTAGGAGGAAATACAAGTTAAAATGATCTGTATCTTATCTCTGAGGATGAAGATTAGCAGATTTGGTTTCTGGGAGATTTGAGATGAGACGCTGATTTCTGAGAAAGAGACACTTCTTTGTTTTCCGTCATGAACAGTTTGAGGTGTTGACGCTCGTCACGGTTAATTGGGTGTTCTCTAAGTGACGAACACACAACGTCAGCTAACCTGAGGCTCCATTAAACTCCAAGCACTCTGCGTTCACGTCGTTATAGTCCATCATCACTGAGAAACAAGGGAAATACTCTGCAGCTAAAAGAAAGTATTCATGGTCCGGTGAATATTTATCTTCCATTACACGTCTTCCTTCAGATTGGTGGAAGGAAAACATCCATTTACAGATTCAGGAGTTTATTTGACTAACTTAGTGTATCTACATTTCTTCTAAAACTGAATAACCCTCCACAATTGGTACATATTGTACTCTAACTTATAGAATTGTACACAGAAAATGTAAACAAATCATGAAATAACATTAAAAAAAGGAACCAAAAGTTGTATATGCATGTATATGTTCACTGTCTGTAAATATCAGAGGTAGTAGAAGTACTCAGATCTTGTACTTGAGTAAAAGTAGAAGTACTCAGATCGTGTACTTGAGTAAAAGTAGAAGTACTCAGATCTTGTACTTGAGTAAAAGTAGAAGTACTCAGATCTTGTACTTGAGTAAAAGTAGAAGTACTCAGATCTTGTACTTGAGTAAAAGTAAAAGTACTCAGGTCTTGTACTTGAGTAAAAGTAGAAGTACTGAGATATTGTACTTGAGTAAAAGTAGAAGTACTCAGATCTGGTACTTGAGTAAAAGTAGAAGTAGTCAGATCTTGTACTTGAGTAAAAGTAGAAGTACCAGAGTGTAGGAATACTCTGTTACAGTAAAAGTCCTGCATTCAATATGTTCCTCAAGTAAAAATAGAAAAGTATTCTCATCAAAATATACTTAAAGTACCAAAAGTAAAAGTAGTCATTGCAGATTTTTCCATTTTAGAATAATATATGATATGTTTTGACGAGTATCTCAACATTTTATTTAAGTACAGTACTTGAGTATTGTGTACTTGTACATATCTGCTATTTCTGTTTTGGTTTTTTACTTATTGTGTTATTAATAACGAGTGCATATTTAGCCATTTAAAAAAAATTGCACCTCACCTTATCTGCACTATTTGCTGTTGTTATCATGTGTATTTCCCCGCTGCGGGACAAATAAAGTGTTTTTGATTCTGATATATATCTTAACATAACTAATTTTGTCATGTATGCACATTTATGCAAAGTATTTTACAAACTTAAATATAACTTAGATCTGAAAAGCTCCTCAACTTTTAATTCAAATATACTCTAAACATTATTAACAGTAAATTGTTATAGTTCTATTGTTTTGATATTGTAGGATACATAGTTTTATAATAGTTGCATTGACAGCTAATATAAGATAAATAAAATATGAAATAAAGTTAAAAATCCAGTAAAACTATAGATATTGTTCCAACGTTTTGGAAATAGTTGACAGAACTTCTGCTAAAATAAATGAAGTCTAAATAAATAAATAAATGTCGTACTAGACGGATACACAGTTATATGCACGTTTTAAAAATGAAACATTAAATCTGTAATCCGCGGGTGAGAGTCGCTGAGCTCAGCAGCAGATTGGTGTTCAGTGTCCGTCAATAAGAGGCGATCACATCACACAGATCATTAACTGTGTGTGTTTAACTGAGTGCTGCACTCACACACACACACACACACACACACACACACACACACACACACACACACACACACACACACACACACACACACACACACACACACGCAGGTTGGAGGTGTATATAAGGAGGGGAGGCCTTCTTCTCTGCCTCACATCCAACAGCTCACCTCCTCCTCCTCTTCTTCATCACAGCATCTCCTCCTCCTCTACAGGTGAGATACATTTCTTTATTTTTTTAAATGTATTTTAATTATATTTTTTGAGAACATCATTTTACTTTAAATATTTTTCCTTTTTTCCAATATTTGTTCTTATTTATTCATTTGAATTCATACCAATTTAAATATAGTACTCAATAATAAAATGGTATGTACTGCTCAGGTCTTACTGCTGTAAAGTACTGTAGTAAAGTGCAGTAAAGTACTGTAGTAAAGTGCAGTAAAGTACTGTAGTAATACCACAGTGTAGAAATAATACTTTAAAATAAATAATAATAAACAGATTGTTATGGTTAGAAAAAATTCATAGATGTTTTTGAGAGACACAACAGCACTACTGCTAAATCAAATGAAACGTGTATGTATTAACAAAGTGTGTGTGTGTGTGTGTGTGTGTGTGTGTGTGTGTGTGTGTGTGTGTGTGTGTGTGTGTGTGTGTGTGTGTGTGTGTGTGTGTGTGTGTGTGTGTGTGTGTGTGTGTGTGTGTGTGTGTGTGTGTGTGTGTGTGTGTGTGTGTGTGTGTGGTGTGTGTGTGTGTGTGTGTGTGTGTGTGTGTGTGTGTGTGTGTGTGTGTGTGTGTGTGTGTGTGTGTGTGTGTGTGCAGCTCCTCCACCATGACGGCTCTGTGGCTCCAGTCCGTGTCCCTGCTGGTTCTGGTGCTGGTCTCTCTGCCGGGCTCCCGGGCCGCTCCGGGCCCTCAACACCTGTGTGGGTCTCACCTGGTGGACGCCCTGTACCTGGTCTGTGGGGAACGAGGCTTCTTCTACAACCCCAAGAGAGACGTGAACCCCCTGATGGGTGAGACCCCTGAAAACATCCTGTATCACTACAAATAAAAAGTGCATTATAATGAGTCACAGTGAGGATTGAAGTTGTTGTTTTAAGTTACTAATTTCTTTCAAAAAAGTGCCTTCTATTGAATAAAAGGTATTATTTTATTGGATTATAATGTGTAAGCAGTTGCTTTGAGTCTATTTTGTAGTAGTTTTGTGTATCTTAAGTACTATTACATATTTTTCGTGTGTCTCTGTAGACATTTGAACTCTTTTTAACTCCGATTTTTGGGACGATATAAGCTTTATGGAAAAAATCAAACCAGGATCAAAGTTGCACAGTGACAGGAACACAAAGGTTAAATCCCCGACCCCTCGTCTTTTTCCCGCCAGGTTTCCTCCCCCCGAAGGCGGCTGGAGAAAACGAGGTGGCAGAGTTCGGCTTCAAGGACCAGATGGAGCTGATGGTGAAGCGCGGCATCGTGGAGCAGTGCTGCCACCAGCCCTGCAACATCTTCGACCTGCAGAACTACTGCAACTGAACCACTCTGTGTAGCCTAGCTTAGCATCTCAGCTAACTCTCTGAAACCTAACCACCCCCTACCCCCACCCCCCGAAAAGGATGAAATTATTTTTCCTAGAAAATAAAGTTTTGTGAATTAAGAAAACTGTGTGTTTTTTATTAACGTGATTTTATTACTGTCTTCATTTTCATTGTATTATTATAATATTATTTTTTATGTTACATTTTAATTGAATTAAAATTAAAATTATTATATAATTTACCTATTTTTTTGTTACTGTTTGATATTAATATTTTCTTATCATTTGTATTTAACTTACTTTATATAGACCCTTTTATTATTATTAGAAGAAGGCTATTGATATTATATAATTACTTTATTTATACATTTTTATAGCAAAACATCTAAGCAAAATCAACTTTTTTTAATTAAAATGTAAATGTATTATCATCAAAATAAACTTAAAACTAAAAATACTCATGTAATTATATTAATGAAATCTAATTATTTAAATATTTATCTATGCATTAATGTCTTCAACACGCTAATGTTGCAGGTGGTAGGATAATACATAAAAAGCAAAAAATAATGAAATGTAATTAATTAATGAGCGATAAAAGTAAATACGTATAATACCTAATAAAAAACAACAAGCTAGATTAGTTTTAAATGCAATTAAAAAAAATCTTTGTTTTAAAAGGTGACGCTTACTTTAAATAAAAAAAAAATAAGCAATTAAAGTACTTTCAATAATACATTATATATTATTAGTTTAGTGTGGTTTGTATTATAAATCAGACGAGTTAACGTTACAAAAGGGGTTAAATAAATAGTAGAAAAATACAATATTTACCTCTTGGATGTAGTGGAATAAAAGTTAAAAAAAAATCCAGTTTAATATTTGTATAGAGTGGCGAAGTCCCTCCCCTTCCGGTTGAGCCCCATGGGACCTTATTTCGGAAAAGTTATGCATTGAAGTCAATGGAGAGAGAAAGATTATCTTTCGATCCCGTTTGAATTGTGCCACGAATTACACATATGATGTTTGTCAATTTAAAAGATAATTTTGCAAGTAAAAAAAAAAAAAATGTGTCGTAAAACTGTGAAGT
Organism: Trematomus bernacchii; assembly: GCF_902827165.1. Classification (NCBI taxonomy): domain Eukaryota; kingdom Metazoa; phylum Chordata; class Actinopteri; order Perciformes; family Nototheniidae; genus Trematomus; species Trematomus bernacchii. The sequence continues at coordinate 1,369,561 of NW_022987876.1, forward strand.
AACACATTTGTTTGTGTGAAACGCTAAATGAACTACATCTCTGGTCAACCACACACGTCACCAAGATGGCCGTCACTACTGTCTTGTCAACAAACGATTGACTATCACCACAATGAAACACGTCCTGAAGAATGTCATGCAAAGCTGCCTGCCTGCCTTCCTTTGATTCTCTCTGAACTGCCTGGTCGTTTTAATGTTTAATGTCAACCATTTGTGCAGATAGCATGAAGTAGAAAAGATCGCCGATGCTAACGTGATGCTAGCATTTCTCCCCCGGAATTAAATGGTGTATTATAGAATGATCACACCGGTGACAGTACTATTCAAAGGGTTCACGAAATATGACTACTACTCTTACTGTTTAACATTTTGGGTTACTTAATGTTACTTCATGTTAAGGCTAATAAAAATGACAAGGCTGTAATGCTAACTAACGTGCTAGCTACTAGCTAGGTAGCTAACTTGATCAAGCCACTCCTGGTCGTTTCATCAGACGGGAAGCAAAAGAACGAGCAAGACCCATTGCTGGTATAATAACAACCTGGTACTAAGCACACAGGCATCTTGTTAAAGTTATCTTATCTTAGCCAGCGCCATATAGATAGATTATATCTATATTGCGCTGATCTTAGGTATCTGAATGGTGGAGGTAAACAATTGTGACATCACTTACGCGACTCTGGGATTTGTAGTCTTTCTAGTTACGTATTTTTCATAGTCTTATATTTCAACAGTTTTACGACAAACTGTGACTTTTTTGACATGGAAATTATTTTTTAAGATTGACAAACATCATATGTGTAATTCATGGCACAATTCAAACGGGATCGAAAGATACGTTTTCTCTCCCCATTGACTTCAATGCATAATTTTTCCGAAATAAGGTCCCATACCCCGGAAGTAAGTGGGAGGGACTTTGCCACTCTATAGAGTGGCGAAGTCCCTCCCCTTCCGGTTGAGCCCCATGGGACCTTATTTCGGAAAAGTTATGCATTGAAGTCAATGGAGAGAGAAAGATTATCTTTCGATCCCGTTTGAATTGTGCCACGAATTACACATATGATGTTTGTTAATTTAAAAGATAATTTTGCAAGTCAAAAAAAAAAAAATGTGTCGTAAAACTGTGAAGTAACACATTTGTTTGTGTGAAACGCTAAATGAACTACATCTCTGGTCAACCACACACGTCACCAAGATGGCCGTCACTACTGTCTTGTCAACAAACGATTGACTATCACCACAATGAAACACGTCCTGAAGAATGTCATGCAAAGCTGCCTGCCTGCCTTCCTTTGATTCTCTCTGAACTGCCTGGTCGTTTTAATGTTTAATGTCAACCATTTGTGCAGATAGCATGAAGTAGAAAAGATCGCCGATGCTAACGTTAGCGTTAGCATTTCTCCCCCGGAATTAAATGGTGTATTATAGAATGATCACACCGGTGACAGTACTATTCAAAGGGTTCACGAAATATGACTACTACTCTTACTGTTTAACATTTTGGGTTACTTAATGTTACTTCATGTTAAGGCTAATAAAAATGACAAGGCTGTAATGCTAACTAACGTGCTAGCTACTAGCTAGGTAGCTAACTTGATCAAGCCACTCCTGGTCGTTTCATCAGACGGGAAGCAAAAGAACGAGCAAGACCCATTGCTGGTATAATAACAACCTGGTACTAAGCACACAGGCATCTTGTTAAAGTTATCTTATCTTAGCCAGCGCCATATAGATAGATTATATCTATATTGCGCTGATCTTAGGTATCTGAATGGTGGAGGTAAACAATTGTGACATCACTTACGCGACTCTGGGATTTGTAGTCTTTCTAGTTACGTATTTTTCATAGTCTTATATTTCAACAGTTTTACGACAAACTGTGACTTTTTTGACATGGAAATTATTTTTTAAGATTGACAAACATCATATGTGTAATTCATGGCACAATTCAAACGGGATCGAAAGATAAGTTTTCTCTCCCCATTGACTTCAATGCATAATTTTTCCGAAATAAGGTCCCATACCCCGGAAGTAAGTGGGAGGGACTTCGCCACTCTATTACATTTTTTAATATAATGTTTCCCACCTGTAGGGGGCATTTGATTGTTTTCACCTGCTGCTCCCGGCGGGGCGGTGCAGGGCGGGGTCAGGTGTCGCTTTGTTTACTAATCCTCCTCTCTGCAGAATCACTTTTTTCCTCCGTGGAGAAGGAAACTCACCGGGACTAGAGAGCCTTTGAGTCTGGCGGAGAGCAGCCTCAGCCGGCCTCATGCACAGGAGCTGCTCGGTGCACTTCACGGTTCTTTCCCCCGGAGTTTCTGCGGAGAGTTTGCCCGGAAACAAGCAACGCGATGCGGGATGTTCACCTGGACAACGAGACCTGCAGGAACGGTACAACTCACTTCTCTTCTTTATCCGTTAATAGAGTTTCTGCCTCTTTATCTCACTAAGGGAACTGTTTGAGACCGTGTTTAAAGCTACATTTTCTCAGTTTAACATGTATTTCATTACTATTTAGAGTTATTAAATGCAGTGGCGTCATGTAATGAAGTGCATTTACTCAAGTACTGTACCTAAGTACAATTTAGAGGTATATTATATACTTTATACTTCTACTCCTCTACTTTTCTGTTGGTAGCCTACTATAAGTATATTTTGAGGCCAATACTTTTGTAGTTTTATTTCAGTAACATTTTGAATACAGGACTTTTACTGTAACAGAGCCTTTTTTATTTTACTAAGTCTGTGCACACACTGAAAACATTTTTCAGAAATTGTTCAAATACCCAGAGGCTGGCAATTCATTGGTTATATATAATAGGGAGAAGACTGAACATCAGTAGGAGAGGACTCTTTAAAGTAGAGACACTATATACTGATATACACCTGAACATCAGCAGGAGAGGACTCTTTAAAGTAAAGACACTACATACTGATATACACCTGAACATCAGCAGGAGAGGACTCTTTAAAATAGAGACACTACATACTGATATACACCTGAACATCAGCAGGAGAGGACTCTTTAAAGTAGAGACACTACATACTGATATACACCTGAACATCAGCAGGAGAGGACTCTTTAAAGTAGAGACACTACATACTGATATACACCAGAACATCAGCAGGAGAGGACTCTTTAAAGTAGAGTCACTAGATACTGATATACACCTGAACATCAGCAGGAGAGGACTCTTTAAAGTAGAGACACTACATACTGATATACACCTGAACATCAGCAGGAGAGGACTCTTTACAGTAGAGACACTACATACTGATATACACCTGAACATCATCAGGAGAGGACTCTTTAAAGTAGAGACACTACATACTGATATACACCTGAACATCAGCAGGAGAGGACTCTTTAAAGGCCCCTACACACCAGGCCGATATCGGCCGTCTTGCGTTGTTTGGCGACAACGGGTTCCTTGTCGCCCAAAGTCAATTTGGTGTGTCCCGAACCCTCGGCCGTGACACGCCTTATTTGGCCTTTCACGGTCGACACCCGGCCGATTCAACATGTTGAATCGGCCGGGTGTCGGACACAAGCTATCGGGCCAAGAAACCACTCTGATCAGCTGCTCAGCTAGCAAACGAGAAGCGAAACGGAAGTGAGGGACGTAAACAAACGATTAAAAAAGGCACAGGACAGCAGCTAAACCCCAGCAGGTGATACTTAAAAGACATCAAACATAGCCCTTAAATGTCCTCTCTTACCTCCCACACATAGCAGGGACATCTCTGATATCGGCGGGAGCGTCCCCGGCTGTCCTCTGCTGAGAGCTCCGTGATTTGTTTGGTCAAGTCCGGTTTTTCATCTCATCGTAAATTTAGCAAGAAGTGGCCATTATTACATTGCTGACTCAATAAACTACACACCCGCCAGAACACTGCGATCATCAGATGCAGGTCTATTAACTGTGATTTTATAGTATGTCTGCACTTTATGTGCTCATTTCATCATGCATGTATTTTTATATTCTAAAACATGTTTTCGATGGACCAGAGTGAAAATGGAACGCACACGCTATTTGTTTGTTTAGATCAGTCTGTTCTTCTTCTCTGTCTTCCGGTTGTTGCCTATTTTGAATGACGAATACACACACCACCGCCTGCTGGTAAGGAGAGTTATTGCCACTCACGCATGCGCAGTTCGTACGTGCTCGGCTGAAGTCTTTGCGGTGATTTCCAGTGCGACACACGGCCAAGACGCAGGAGAACTCGTCGATGGAACTGTCGGTGTCGGGTGTCGGCGAGTTCTCTGGTGACTGCCTGGTGTGTCAGGGCCTTAAAGGAGAGACACTACATACTGATATACACCTGAACATCATCAGGAGAGGACTCTTTACAGTAGATACACTACATACTGATATACACCTGAACATCAGCAGGAGAGGACTCTTTACAGTAGATACACTACATACTGATATACACCTGAACATCAGCAGGAGAGGACTCTTTAAAGTAGAGACACTACACACTGATATACACCTGAACATCAACAAAATAATAATAGTAGTTCATTACATTTATTAGAGCGCTTTTCCGAGTGCTCAAAGCGCTTGACATTACATTTGACACATACCAGACATGTAACAGTGAATACTATCGACAATACCCACAGGAGCAAATTAAAGCCCCTTTAATCGTATTCCCTCGATATCAAATTATTTATCAGACGTGAAACATTTCCCTCCGTCAGTGAGCACAGGGCCTCCGTGTTTGCAGAGTAAATATTGATTTTCTCCTCTTTGTTATGCCAGCTCTCCTCATCAGGTTACTCTGAGTCTGTGGTCAAACCAGTATTACTCAACTCTGCACACACACACACACACACACACATACATTCACGGGTCCACAGGGAGCAGAAACACACTCGGCAAACAACACTCACAGGAACATTTGAACACCGGTTTGTCTCCATGCTTTAATGTTCAAAAAGCTCTTTATTTTTCTCATACTGCCTGTATGAGAGAATGTGTATATCAGCACCTCTTTTCACCCTCTGTCTGAAACCAGATCGCATAATATGGCCCCTTTAACTTTATTTTGTCCTGTGTGCAAGGACTACACTGTTTTTTAGGGCTTTATGTGCATTAAACTGAATGTGAGAAGGACATCAACATCCAATATATTGTATTGTTTCTTCTATGGCTTTCTATGTATTTTTTTTTTTTGTATCTTGTGTTGGAATTGTCGTTGTTTAAGGAACTGTTTTAAGAGTCTTCTTAGGTGTAAACAGGATGTCAAAATTAAATTAAAAGCTTCTGCTCTGCAGGGTCGGGGGTGCGACTGTGGTGCGGCCCTCATTCTGTGGTGTGTTCAATCTCTGGAGATCAAACAACGCTACACACACACCTGGAGAACAGCACACTTACTACAGGTAACACACACACACACACACACACACCTCCTGCATACCTGTGTTCAGGATGGGAGGGGTCTTTGTTTAGGGTTAAAACTCTTCTCACTGCTTGTGTGTAAACATCCGTATTGTTCCAGGATCTCATTTAAAATCTGTTTATTCAAGAGGCAGGGTGTTTTTATAAAATCTAGTTATTGAATAGATTAAAGATTACAATTAGTATTATTATAATTATATTTATTCATTTTTTCCCCAGGTGTGATAAAGTGATTGTATTCTGTCTGCAGATGTGTATTCAGACAGCAGCTCTTACAGGCCGTGGCTCGGTCTCTCTCTGGCGCTGCTGTCGGCCGTCCTGATTGGTGGAAGCGTCATCCTGAAGAAGAAAGCTCTCCTCCGATTGGCCGACAGCGGAAACACCCGAGCAGGTGAGCAGAGGGAGGTCTCAAGTACAAGATCTGAGTTCTTCTACTTTTACTCAAGTACAAGATCTGAGTACTTCTACTTTTACTCAAGTACGTGCAGTAGTATACACCGAGTGCTGCCCTTAAAGGTCCCATGTCATGGCCATTTCTACTGATCATATTTCCATTGTTGAGGTATACTAAAATAGATTTTTATTGTGCAATTTTCCAAACTCACATTGGTTTCTCATACAGCATCTCTGTATAGTATGTGTATTCACTCTCTGTCCTAAACGGCTTGTTGGAGCTCCTGCCCCCCCCCCCTCCCTGTGAGCCCAGTGTGCTCTGATTGGTCGGGACGTTGCGAGGCTCGTTGCTGCGAGGAGCGGACAGGTTTCCGGGTCGGCGATACAGCGAGAACAAGCGAAACTCATCCTGAGCACACACAAACACTCACAGCCGAAGTAAAAACAATAAGTGTGGCTTGATATTGAGTAAGAAAAAGGTTTATAACGCTGTGAGAATGGGTCTGCGGAGAGCATTTCTCCGCCATCCCAACTCGTCTATTACCAGCGTTCAGGGAACTCTATGCAAGTCAATGGGGACTCCCTGTTAGTTAGCCAAGGGATCCTCGTGTGTGAGGTGCTCCACGGATTGGTCCATTTGGGCCTCCTCATCAGTCCACAGTTTCCCTAACAGGAAAAGGACCGGAGCTAGCTTTCGTTCCTGGGTGCGTTGTGCGAGGTGCATCCAACCCCCTGCAGCACATACTTTCCACAGCTGAGGCCATGGGCTGGCATTTCCCAAATTCCCAGACAAGCACCTATCAAACAAAACGTTTATCAGGAAACCGTATTACATCTCTCTCCCCCCCTTCGTTCCTCTCTCTCCCCCCCCTTCGCTCCTCTCTCTCTCCCCTCCGGTACACAGCACCGTAAGACGTAGTGTGGAGTTGCATTAGGTAACGCGAGATACGGCTGAAGCTTGCGCATTCGTTTCTGTTATGGATCAGTATCAACAGTCCTGCCAGTAACGTTACTATATTATCAATACTACTTTAGTTATAGCCTGATATATGATAGCTAACTTTACAATGTTGTGATGTGACCGACGTTAGCTAACATTAACTGTAGCTAATGCCGGTCACTCACCAAGACAGCTGCCCAGTTCTCCACTGATTCTCCTCACACCACAGCTCCATTTCTCTCCGATGGCCGTTATTTCTTCTAATCCTTGGCTGCTCCTGGTCTCTTGGCCGCCTAGCAGGCTCATAATTATAAGGTTGTGGTCCATCATATGCATACGAATATACATTTTCAACCTCTTCTTTGTCAAAACTAGCATTGTGATCCATGTTTATTAATACGGCCGCTCTCCCCCATGTGTCGTCACACGCCGGTGGTCTTTTTTTATGCGGAAGTAAAAATGTCTTACAAAAACGACGCCAGATGTCACTGTAGTGTATATTTCTGTATATTTTTTTGAAAATCTAGTGTATACATAATTTTCCTACACATTTATTCACTGGGGTCTCTAACCTGCAAGTTGCTCTTTAACCTGTTAAGCCCCATTCCCCCGAGGGCGGGGGGAAAATCGCAACATCTGCAAGAAACAGCGTCTGAGGGCTTCTTAACATTTAAAAACCTATTAATGTGTCATACCCACTTAACGGGAAGAAACTCAGCTATCAGACAATATTACCCATTTTTAGCAAAACGAAACATAAGGGTAATAACGAAGGCTCTGAATTAGCCCTGAGCGAAAACATGCTAACACACTTAGCACAGAACTCACGTTAAAATACCCTTATTACTTAGTGTATCTGCACAAACAAGATATCAATTAGCAAGCTGAGATTCCACAGATTCTACAGGTATTAGTATCATTACTGACCGATCCGAACTCGCGACATGAGAAGCTAACGCAGACATCACACCACGTAGCATTAGGTAGCCAACACGGCAATATGTCTTACCTTTGTTGTTTTCTGATCAAAAGTTGTCTTGGCAATGGCATTAAAATGATAAAAACGCTGCTGAAGGTTAATCCATAGGTTAATCCAATGTGTCTGTGTCACTTTGAAATGATTTCTGATAATCCATCAGCAATAAACCTAGTTTTCAGTTTTCAGATTTCAAAGCGTAAGATAGGTTTCGCTTTGGACAAACTGCGTGCGCATAGCTCTGACTTCTCAATGGTAACGTGTGTATGTGGAAATTCCCTTTCGATTCTATTGGCTCTAACGGTTCAAAAGAGTCAATCATCAAAATCGACCAATGGGTTCCCGAGAAACGGCAAATACACCCATTTCCACCCAAATGACCCCAGAGGTCTAAACCTTTCTAAAAAGGTCAAATGTCACTTGTTTTGCATCAATCTTGATACAGGGTACTTATTATATGTTATAGTTTGGATTCCTAAAGCTTTTTGTCTACTATCCCATCATTCAAGGGTGGTTTTCACTATAAGTAATGGTTTATCTTTGGACAGACACTATAATTTACATTTTTTTACTATGTTCAATCTGAATTTACTTTAAAATTTAAAAAAATCTATATTGATTCTGACTCTTCTACATCCAACTCACAGGTTTATCATTGCTTTGAGAAAAAAGATTATTAATTTACCCCTTTTAGAAGTGAAGATATAGTCATTTGTTCTGGGAATGTCATTTTCGAGCCTGAGACCTGAAAAACAGGCTCAGGGCTTAACAGGTTAAATTCCTCTGTGCTCAGGGGACGGAGGACACGGCTACCTGAAGGACTGGCTGTGGTGGGGAGGCCTGCTCACCAGTAAGACGTTTATTTTATTTGTATTTTAAATGTTTTTTTATGTGAGCTATTTCTGAGTGAGTTGTATTTGCTATGTTACGAAGAGTCCAATAATAAGATGGATTTATTAATGAAAAAAGTGGAGATCCCTGTAGCAAATGACCCACCTGAACATGTGATAAAATCCCAATTACTAGTTCAAATTATTTACAGATTATTTGTCAAGCTTTTACATAATTGAGATTTTTTAAAGACAGATTTATGATCAGTTCAAAAAGTTTAAAAATATCATGATATCCAGGGTTTTGTCTGCACCGGGTAACAGTAGCGCCCTCAAACCAAAAGGCAGATTTTCCCCGTCACGTTGTTGTTTACGTCAGGAGACATCTTGTTTACTGGCGTCATGTAATCGAGATAATTGATATATTTTATAAACAAGATCAGAGACACAGTAATCATACTATATCTTTCTAGAGAAACCCTGAAGTTATGACATTGTTGTTTGCTAAAAGCCGTTCTTTGAGCGCATCCTCGGCTGTAAATAAACCTTCTTTAAGCTTAACTAAATAAATGAAAGGTATATTAATGGTTCTGTGTATGTGTGTTTCTGCAGTGGGAGTTGGAGAGGTGTGTAACTTCGCCGCCTACATGTTCGCTCCGGCCACGCTGGTGACGCCGCTCGGAGCCCTGAGTGTCCTCATCAGGTAGCCGTAGCTCTCAAAATATATTCACATCTCAGTTAAAGTATTTTAGTTTCTAGAAATTATGTGTCATGATAGTTCCCCATTTTAGAAATTGAAAAATGAAAGAAAATGGAATAAAACAGACGTATATAAACAGTGAAAAGGTGAAATATAACAAACTGGAATACAAACATGTATACAACCATAAGAATGTATAGAAGAAATGTGCAATACAAAGATGTAATAGAATAAAAAATAGTAAGGTAAGAAGTTAATATATTGGACTAGAGATTTCTTTCCCCATGTTTTGATGATGAATAAATAAGCATATTTGCTGTGTTTCAGTGCAGTTCTGGCACCCTACCTGTTGGGGGAGCAGCTGAACGTGGTGGGGAAACTGGGCTGTTTGTTGTGTGTTTTGGGAAGCATCCTGTTGGTGATCCACGCCCCACAGGAACAGGAAGTGACATCACTACAGGACATGACCGACAAGCTGCTGGACCCCGGTGAGTTTTAGATGAGTTTTATAAACTAAAGTTCAGAGGATCCAATGTTGAGAAACCAAAGATGAAATGTTAAACCAAAGATCCAAGTTTGAGACACCTGTCGCGGCTTCCTTCCTCTGCTCTAATGCAGAATGTTGCTATTGTGAAGTGTTTACTCAAAATAAAATAAACTTTTCACACATTCAACAAAGGCCTTTAGTCAACACAAAATAATAAACAACTTGGGTGGTCTTTCTTTCTTTCTTTCTTTGGCGTCTTTGGGTCTGGTTGCCCATCTCAGTCTCTTTAGAGCAGGGGTGTCAAACTCAATTTCATCGCGGGCCACATCAGCATTATGGTTGCACTCAACGGGCCGGTTGTAACTTTAAGACTATATAAAAATACATATATAAATATTTAATATATTTTAAATAATGTATTATATTACATTATTGCCTCTGCATTGGATTATTATGGGATAGGGTAATAACTTCATAATTAACTATGTCTGAAAGCAGAAGTCTAGGGCAAATAATTGCAAGTCTCTTCAGTGCGCATGTCACAAAATGATTTAAAAAGAAAAGCCACATTCTGGAAAAAAAAGTCAAACTCAAAAAAAAGGAAATGAAATTTAAAAAAAAAAGTAACATTTTGAAAAAAAGTCTAATTTGAGATGCATTGTGGGAGATGTAGTTTATGGGCAACCTGCTTCTGTAAATCGGCATGTAACCGTATAATAAACATATTATATTCTTTGCAAGCTCTTGTGGGGCCACAGAAAATGAAGTCACGGGCCGGATTTGGCCCCCGGGCCTTGAGTTTGACACCCCTGCTTTAGAGCCTTGGAGTTGTAGTAATTTATACTATCTTGACTACATACGTCAATTAGCTTGCCCCTTTTATAAAACAAAACACCGGCTCTAACAAAACCAATTCAATGTTGAGAAACCAAAGCTAACTTACTTAGATTACAGACTTTAAAGTGGTATCATTCTGAACATGTGACTCCAAAATGTTGAATCTTAAAAAGGCTTTTATGTATTGTTAAATTACAACAAGTAAGTCTCTTACTAAATACATTTCCTGCGTCAAAACAAGAAACATGGTCAAATGTAACTCAACATTTGGCAAACAGAGAGTCACCGGCTGTTATATCAATAAAAGATTCACATATTTATTGTATTTAATAACACGTCTTAATTTCTCCTCGGCAGGTTTCCTGGTGTACTTGTCGGCGGTGCTGCTGCTGTGTTCTGTGCTCGTTTTCTATTTCTCTCCTCGGGTCGGTCGCTCCAACATCCTTGTCTACATCAGCGTCTGCTCGCTGCTCGGGGCGTTCACCATCGCCTCCGTGAAGGGCCTCGCCATCGCCATCAACACCGGTGAAATAACAGAATACAGAAACACCATCTCTCTGTTTCTGCTGCATCAATTTGAACTACGGTTTTATTGTCATATGCACAAAGCTACAGTGTAGAAATGGCAATGAAATTCTCCTGACCTGAGCTCCTCCAACAATGCAACATATATAATAACATACAAAATAAAAAGTAATGCAAGAAGTCTATGTACATATGTAAATAGAATATGGGATATACAAGAACAGAATATGAAATTAAATATTGTAAAATAAGACGAAATTAAATGCGATTCTTTGATTTTAAAACATGCGTCATCCTCTCTCTTCTCCTCTGTCGGTAGTGGTTGATGATGTTTCCGTGCTGGCGAACCCTCTCACGTGGATCCTGCTGGTGACGCTCATCGTCTCCATCGTAACACAGGTGAGCTCCAAAGTTAATTTGTGCATTTTCTGTATTGGAAACTTGTACTTGTTACAGAGTATTTTTACAATGTGTGTTAGAGCCATTTTCCTCTCATCATTATGAGAGCTGAGTTTTTGACCGTGTTCTTTTTGTTGTATTTTGATACGGAGAACTTTTAGTTACTTTGAAGCGAGGACGTTTGTCTTCATGTTTGTATGCCGCCATGATCATAGAATAAATCTGATGTGATTCAACGATACAACGATCTCCGCAAAATGTGTTTGAAAGCAAAGAGAGGCGCGTCATAACCCACAACCCCGATAGAGGAAAGAGATTATTAAATGTAGACACGGATTAAAACGCCACAACAATGTGGTATTAGTACTTTTACTTAACTAAAGGATCTAAATACTTCTTCCACCTCTGGCTATGCTCCGGATGTTTCTTCCCGCAGGTGAACTACCTGAACAAGTCTCTGGACACCTTCAACACGCTGCTGGTGTATCCCATCTACTACGTCCTCTTCACCTCCGTGGTGCTGTCCACCTCCATCATCCTCTTCCAGGAGTGGAGGAGCATGAAGCCCGTAGACGTGGTGACGACGCTGGGATCCTTCCTGGTGATCGTGGTGGGCGTCGCCATGCTCCACCTCTTCAAAGAGCTGAAGGTGTGTGTCCACGCCCCACATTCGCCACCTTTAGCTTAGCGGTGGTGACGTGAAGTCATGTGACCGTGCTATAGTTCCTTTATAGCCCAACATTAGCCACCTTTAGCTTAGCGGTGGTGACGTGAAGTCATGTGACCATGCTGTAGTTCCTTTATAGCCCAACATTAGCCACCTTTAGCTTAGCGGTGATGACGTGAAGTCATGTGACCGTGCTGTAGTTCCTTTATAGCCCAACATTAGCCACCTTTAGCTTAGCGGTGGTGACGTGAAGTCATGTGACGTGCTGTAGTTCCTTTATAGCCCAACATTAGCCGCCTTTAGCTTAGCGGGGGTGACGTGAAGTTATGTGACCGTGCTGTAGTTCCTTTATAGCCCAACATTAGCCACCTTTAGCTTAGCGGTGGTGACGTGAAGTCATGTGACGTGCTGTAGTTCCTTTATAGCCCAACATTAGCCGCCTTTAGCTTAGCGGGGGTGACGTGAAGTCATGTGACCGTGCTGTAGTTCCTTTATAGCCCAACATTAGCCACCTTTAGCTTAGCGGTGGTGACGTGAAGTCATGTGACGTGCTGTAGTTCCTTTATAGCCCAACATTAGCCGCCTTTAGCTTAGCGGTGGTGACGTGAAGTCATGTGACCGTGCTGTAGTTCCTTTATAGCCCAACATTAGCCACCTTTAGCTTAGCGGTGGTGACGTGAAGTCATGTGACGTGCTGTAGTTCCTTTATAGCCCAACATTAGCCGCCTTTAGCTTAGCGGTGGTGACGTGAAGTCATGTGACCGTGCTGTAGTTCCTTTATAGCCCAACATTAGCCGCCTTTAGCTTAGCGGTGGTGACGTGAAGTCATGTAACCGTGCTGTAGTTCCTTTATAGCCCAACATTAGCTGCCATGAGCAGAAACAATCCAAATGCCTATAGACAAATATTTAAAGTGAACACAACTAATGCGTTACTATTAGAAGAAAACAAATGTGTTTTGTTAATTTATGTCCTTTTAACCGCCTTCCAGTGCACCATGAAGCAGCTGACCAATCAGCTTTCGGCTCCGGTGGAGAGGGCGGGGCTTGCAGAGGAGGTTTCAGCCAATGGAGCAGCAGCAGCAGCAGCAGCAGCAGCAGCAGCAGCAGCAGCAGCAGCAGCAGCAGCAGCAGCAGCAGCAGCAGCAGCAGCAGCAGCAGTAAGCAGGAATAAGAAGGAGGATAAATACGGACTGATGGACAACATGGTGATCGAGAGTCTTCCTCCCATGAGAGAGGAAGGGCCGAGAGTCTTCATCATCAGCTGAAACTAAAGAAGAAGAAGAAGAAGAGACAGGTTTCGGTTTCCTGTCTAGACTTTGTAGTTCTCTTCTGACTGATTTAAATCTATGGGCACTTTTTATTTTAAATGTTTTTGGTAGGGCTGTAAGTCGATTAAAATAGTTAATCGCGATTAATTGCAAATGAATACCTACCTTAGACTTAGAGGAATATTTTTCAAGTTTTAAATCTTATCAACATATGAGTGGACAAATATGCTTTATGCAAATGTTTGTTTATTATCATTGGAACAATGACAAATATTCTCCTGAATATTCTCAACACAACAATCTCTTCACTCTCTCCCAACCCTGTGTACTTCTCTGCACTGAGCCAGTTGCTCAAACAGACGAGCCTGTTTACAGTTGTCGGCGAAATGCCGCTCCTCTGTCTTCATAACAGTCAAAGCATGAGACTGAAGTTCCCACTGTGGGTCAAAATAATGCGCTGTGATGTGCAGTCGACACGTTGGATGCGATCCGAATTATCTAACGCAGCCCCACGTCCTCCACAATGTTAAGCTGTAGCCACCCATTTAGCTATCGCTGTTGAAAGCTTGCTGCTCGTAGACGTGTCCAGGCGTCTCCCCGGCAAACTTTCAAGCGTGTTCTGCCGCAAGCGAGCGGCAGGTGCGGGGCTGTCAGCATCAGCTGTGTGCTTGGCTTGCTGTTTAAAACACCTTTTTTGTATCCATATCTCTCGCTAGAATCTCCCACCATCCAACTAACAACAACAACAACAACAACAACGTCAAGCCTTTGGGCTCTGAAACTACGGGGCGGGCCGAGGACAAATACACATGCGTTAATCGCACGTTAAAATAATTAGTTGCGTTAAAAAATGTTTGCGTTAACGCGTTATTAACGCGTTAACTTGAAAGCCCTAGTTTTTAGTCATAGTTCACCATTCATGTCCATTATGGAACAAATCACATGTACCTGGATGTCCTGAACCAGAGAGAAACTACTTCACACGGAGTCACTTAATGCGTCTAACGATGGGATGTTTAAACAAATATAATGTAAACGCATTCAAATCATATTAAAGACTGATTTAAATGTGACTCTGGAGGAGGTTTGAGAAATGTTCTGGTATAAATCTATTACTAAGGGGGCCAACCGGGTTACAAGAGACTTGAATAAATGAAATACATGAAAAACAACTACTTAACTACTAAACTGCCGCAAAGGCGCATACAACTCTGATCTGATAATGTGGAGCTATTTTTGTTTTTAGTTTTAACAGCAGCTGCTTTATAAGATGTCACCTGACACCTCTTTGTACAGGGATTATTGTAAATGACTAACAACCTGCAGGTATTTTTAGGACACACACACACACACGCACACACACACACACACACACACACACACCTGCTTCAGTGTAACCTGAGAGCTCAGACTTATAGTGAATGCTGAAGACACTACACCTTAAAAACTGTTTTATTTGTAAATATAATACCTCCTTTTATTACTTGTTTTTTTACTTCTAAAAACAAACAACAAATGATATTCTTAGTACGCAGACAGATGAAGTTGTTGGCAACTATTGTAATAGTAAATATAGTTTAATAAGTTATTTACGAATATTGTTCGTTCATCCTAAAATTCTTTTAGAGCTAAATCAAAATAAATTTGACTTTGTGTTTTCACACATTTTGGATTAAAATTTGATATTTTTTGGACTATTATTTAAAGGACCCATGTCATGCTTTTCTGGTTATTACCCGTCCCCTTGTGTGTTATGAAAGTTTTTCTGCATGTAAACGGTCTGCAGAGTCACAAACCCTCAAAGTGCACCCTGTAGAGAGTAAAACTCTAACACAGAAAAGACCTGTCTATGCTGCCCCAGAACGCCTCGTTGGGGATTTTCTTTTTCCATTGTTTACTTCTTGGGTATAGTGACGTATTTGGGTATAGTGACGGAGCGTAACGGCTCCGCAGATTGGTCCATTCCGCGGAGCCGTTACGTTTGGACCAATCCGCGGACTTCCTCACACACACAC
Source organism: Trematomus bernacchii (assembly GCF_902827165.1). Lineage (NCBI taxonomy): Eukaryota > Metazoa > Chordata > Actinopteri > Perciformes > Nototheniidae > Trematomus > Trematomus bernacchii. The sequence goes on from NW_022987876.1 coordinate 1,385,005, forward strand.
ACACGGCGGGACGTTGCGAGGCTCGCTGCTGCGAGCAGCGGGACAGTGTGAGCTGGCTCACTGGTGTGGGGTCGGCGAGACAGCGAGACACCGCGGAACTCAGCCTGAGCACACACACAAACTCCCAGCCAGGCTGCGGGTGTGTGTGTGTGTTTCGGGCTGGGTTTCGCTGTGTCTTGCTGTCTCGCAGACGGCCACTGGGCTCACAGGGAGGGGGGGGGCAGGAGCTCCAACAAGCCGTTTAGGACAGAGAGTGAATACACATACTATACAGAGATGCTGTATGAGAAACCAATGTGAGTTTGGAACATTGAACAATATAAATCTATTTTAGTAGACCTCAACAATGGAATTATGATCAGTAGAAATGGCCATGACATGGGACCTTTAACACATTTTTGTCAGCACAACACGACTGAACATGCTTCAAATTTAAATGTAAATTATTTCTATAAAAACTGGTGAAGTCTTTGTATTTCTAAATGTTTTCAATGTTTTTTATTTTAATGCATCTTTATATATTTAATGCATATTGTTTCACTAAAGAAATTAATGTTACATTTAGACTTTTTTTCACTGTTTATTAATTTGGTCCTTTTTTTACAACACTCTTTGCTTTTAATCAGTGGTGATATTTTTAGTACAATTATTATGAGGTGTAATTTAAATATTTGCACCATTTGTATTCTAATTCTTTCTCGGAGGAAAATTACTTTTGATTACTTTTTTTCACTACATGTAGCTTTAATCATTGAACAAATGTAGTTTATAAGATCTGATGTGTTAAATATTAAATATATTAATTATTGTCAGCAGTTGTAACTATTGTCAAATTATAAATTGACATATTAACTGGAAACGTCATTATTAAATTAATTATAATGTCATTGCTCCAGCTTCATCTGAGGATTTGCAGCTGTTTTTAAAGGTTTTTTTGGGGTATGTTTCTCCATTTAAAAGTTACATTTTTGAAGTACTTTTACAAATATATTTTACAGCAGTCAAACGTTTTAAACCTTCATCTTCCTTTAAACCATCATTTATTATATAATTATTAAACGGGTTGTTTCAGCTCTTCTGAAGTGTTTCTAAATGTCCACTTGGTGTCGCTGTGATACAGAACATTAACTATAGTAGTGTTACTGTTACAGGAGCAGAATATGGATGTAGTGTCTCTACTTTAAAGAGTCCTCTCCTGCTGATGTTCAGGTGTATATCAGTATGTAGTGTCTCTACTTTAAAGAGTCCTCTCCTGCTGATGTTCAGGTGTATATCAGTATGTAGTGTCTCTACTTTAAAGAGTCCTCTCCTGCTGATGTTCAGGTGTATATCAGCATGTAGTGTCTCTACTTTAAAGAGTCCTCTCCTGCTGATGTTCAGGTGTATATCAGTATGTAGTGTCTCCATGCTTTAATGTTAAAAAAACAAGCACTATAACTCTGCTTATGATGGAATAACTCCTTTAACATCAAACTGAAAATAAGTATTTTTTATGAATTTCCTGTGAAATATTGAGTAAAAAGAGTGACGCAGGTTTTCCTCCCCATGATGGTCAGCTCCAATAATTGCAGTTATTATAGCGGCTATAATCGCAGCTCTATCTGCGGCGGCTGATAACGAGTCTCTCTGTCAACCAAAGGACCTTAATTACATTCTGCACACTTTGATTGGCTTTCCCTAATTCCCTGACAGCCAATCGGCTCCTCTCGTGATTGACGCTCACGTTAAACTCCCATAATCCTCTCTGAGAGCGTGAACTCCTTCTTCCTGTTAGTCTCTTCTCTTCTTATCTGACGGTTTTCAACAGATGTTTTCTGCATAAATCGTCCGTAAATCGTCCGTCATGTGAGATATTTATAATCCCTCGATACAAAGCGGAGCTCATCACATATACGAGAGTGGTTGATTAACATTAATGTGGTTATGTAAGTGTGTATTGTGACATTACATATGATTTCTGCTCCTCTGTGTTCCTCCCACACAGAATATCATGGGCTGTGAAACATGTCAGTAATGTGTTCAAAGAGGAATAAGTTGCTGTATTTAATGTGTAAATGAATCGTTGGAAACTCAATTTTTAAGGAAATAAAAGAGAAGATTTTGCTCTAAAAATATCTTTATAACTTTGGAAGATATAAACCAACAAAAATAACTGAAATTGTTATTCATCCACCCAAATTCAACTTTATTTTTCCATCTTTATTGTGTTCAAATCTCATGTATACATGCTTTTTTTAAATAGCATCCTACGGAGGCCGACAGGTGCAAACGTGCTGCATCTTCAGAAACGATGCAGATATAAAAACCCAAATGTTCCACATGAAGAAACATCTTCAGCAACTTGACAACACATGCAGCTTTTAGAGGACATTCAGCAACTTGAGGAGACATGCGCAGCGTTTACCAAAAGCTGCAGAAAGCAAACGCTGAAGAAGCTCAAAACACAACGGAGACCAGGGGACACTAAAGAGTGACGCACACAGCTGGAGACCAGGGGACACTAAAGAGTGACGCACACAGCTGGAGACCAGGGGACACTAAAGAGTGACGCACACAGCTGGAGACCAGGGGACACTAAAGAGTGACGCACACAGCTGGGATTATAAAGCTGAACAACTGTCTCTGGCCCAATCCCAAACCGCCCCCTACACCCTACCCCTACACACTACCCCTCCGTTTGCGCGTTCGCGCGGAGGGTCCGCCACATTAAGTGCTGTTCCAAACCAACGAGTGTGGAGCGGTGTGGAGGGGGAGTGGGCTATCAAGCCCTCAAACAGCGAGTCTGCAGCGGTGCTGACTTGAGACCGGTCTCTACCTGACCGGAGTCACGCTGTGTGTGTCCATCAGGAAACACGCTGTTAAAAAGTAGTTCCAGCAAACATCCACTGATAAACTGCGATGTTAACAACGTCATGATAACCTCATATTTTTTTAACTTAGGATCGTACCTGTGTTTAGTCTAGAAAAAGGTAAATGTGTGCATTTTATTATAAAGTTGTGTATATTTACAGACTGTTGCAAAAACTAAGAAGCTTATAAACATCAGGTTTAAAACTAAAAGAGCTTTACAGAAAAAGTAACACAATGAAAGATGTTTGTAGTTGTATTTGAGTTATTAATTTACATTTTTGGTCTAAGAGATGCTGATTTGAAACCGTTGTTACATACAGTTACGGCATTTCCTGTTTCTGCCGGAGAGAGGGGAGGCCGTCCCAAAGCTTGCCGCTGTATTTACTCCCTCCATCTGACAGGAGGGAGCCTCGTTGAGCTGCGAGTGTGGCTACAGACGGAGTTCACTCCGTCACGGAGGGGTAGGGTCGAGGGAGTGGTTTGGGATTGGGCCTCTGTCTCAGAGTGAGTCGTCTCATAACTGTAAAAGTTTGTCAGTATATCTGAAATGACTAGGTTAGCTACGTTAGCTTGATAGCTTACAGCAGATCTGCAGTAACACCTCCTCCTCTTCCTCTTCCTCCTCCTCCTCATCTCCGCTGTTCTTCTGGAAGTTTCCACAAGGGCGAGCAGTGGAAGTTAATGGTCCACAAACACTGTAATCAGGGTCTTTTCTAGGTCTAATTGTCAGATTTGTTTGGACCCCGTCTGTCGTCCCCCTCAGCCGGAGGAGTAATGAGGTGTTACGTGATATGATGTCCCCCCTCCGGACACCACAACATTAAAGAAAAGGTCCTGGGAGCAGAAGCTAATGGACAGAAACACGGATGAAAGGCATAAAGACGATCGGGGGGTTTGAGTCCAGAGAGAATAAAGCAGAGAGTAGACTAGACTTTGTTCCAGGACACAGATCCATGAAGCAAAAAGAACAGAAAGAGCCATCAGGGATCGACTCCTTTTACTGAACTCTATATTATGAAACACATTATTTTCAAAGCCTCCTGTTTGTCAGTAACTTTAAAAACGTTATACACAAAACCGGGACAGGTTCTGATCCATTTATATAAAAACCTGTCTGAAAATGAGCTGATCAGATTTTGGCCACTTTATGATGTCATAATGATTTGTTGTCTTGTGTAACCATTAGCCAATCAGCAACCAAGGTATGCTTGAGGCAAAGCGGAACAATAGCTGAGGATTCTGGGTAGTGTAATGCCATCCACACACTACGAAAAAATATTTGTTTCTCCGAATCGAAAGTGTAAAATCCTCCGTTATCCAATGGGAATGGACGCTCACATTGCTCTCCGTAATACAATAAAGGGGACTTGATCAAATAGGAATATAATTATCTTTTAAATAACGTTAACTAAAGGGAACAATCTATTTGACACATATCATTTAATAAAAATCACAGTTGTATTACACACAATGCACTGTTTTTTGAGAACAAAAATTGGTGAATAATGCACCATAATACATTCTGACGAAAAATAAAAATTATTATGAATACAAATAAAATAAAAGAAGCCTCCCGTGAGTTACTACAAGCTATAAAGTAGATTTTAAAAACGTTTTATAGAATAAAAGCTCAATGTTGGACGTTGTAGAAATGCGTGTGTGCACCACGACAAAGGAGCCTCATTCACTTTACATTGGGGTTGTTTGCGTGGTGCAGACACGTAAATGTAGCAAAGTTCGTGACTCCACCACGCACTGCGGTGTTAAGGAGTTGTGGTGGGGTCACGCATTCTGGTGAGACCAGGTTGCATTAGGCGCTTTCACACCGGAGTACTTTTCCCGTTTAGTTCCGTTAGTGCCTGGAATTTTGCGTTCACACCAAAAAGAGAACTTAGTTCAGAGAACTTTTACCTGCAAGAGGTGATACTATCCTGGGGAGAAAAAAGTACCAATTTCTGATTGGTTGGGCGAATTGCAAACCACGGCCCGTAAAACTCTGAAAAGTTTTTTGAAGCCGCCATTGTATTTGCTGGCATTAGCATTATTACCATTAGCATTAGCCCCGCGCACCAACGGAGAGAGACTAACTTATGGCAACACAAAAGAAAACGTGGGAGCGGTGGAGATGAGGAGGTGTCGGCGTTCTGGCGATTTACTCGGAAGACTTCAGTAGAAGCTGCTGGGAGTCCCAGCAGCTTCTACTGAAGCCAGTCCCCAACTCCGGGGACTTCCGGCCGGGTGGCAGTATATGCCGTGAAGTTGTTTGCGGCCTGCCAGTAAACCCAAAGCAGAAGAAGAAGAAGTGTGAATGCGATCGGCTCTTAGTTCCATGGGGGTACTAAGTGCTGGGAACTAAGTGCTGGGAACTAAGTGCTGGGAACTAAGTACGGCAAAATACTTGGTGTGAACGCGGCTATTGAGTTCTTTTTAACCAAATATCTCTCAGAGGGGCGTGGGGAGTGGCTCCTTATTTTCATCTAAAGTAACAGACAGAGAATCAGCACTTTGGAAACAGGGCTGAAACAGAGGGGATTATGGGATGCTGCAATGATCTGTTTGGTGTTTCAGCCAATCAGAGACAGGTTCTGTATATATCTGAGACAGTATAATAGGGGACCTTTAATTGGGTATATGAAACCATCTTATATATTTGTCGCTGCCCCCTGAATTGAAACTTGAAATTGTAAAAAATGTTGTTAAAAAGATCCCAGAAGGCCTTATTTTATGTTGTAAAAAGTATGTAATAAACGTCATAGTATTGTATGTTGTACATTAGCTGCCTCTCATCTCAACCCCAGAGTCTCTGTTTGGCTTCAGATTCCCCGTCAGTCGGATTTGGAAGAGATGCTCATCAGAAACGTCTCCCGCTGTCAGATATAATCATGCAGTTTTATATGTACGTCTTTACATCTCCTATAAAGTGCCATTTCTGCCAGTTGGTCATGCCAGATAAGTAAGTGGATATCAGTCTCTTTTATCTGACAGCTACCGTCACTCTGAGAAGATTTTGTTCACTATCAATAGACGTGAAATAAAGAGAGTTAATGAGTCTCCCGTCCAGCTGGAAATAGGAGATACATCTGATTTAACTTCCTGGTGTCACCCTCAGAGTATCAACACATTATTACATAACATGACGAAGGAGAAGGATATTAAAGACACCGCTCAGGGAATATCTCAGAGACAATGCTGGGGGAAGTCAGGCTGGAAATCAACATTTTTCATAAGGAAATGTAATAAATATATACATGCCTATTTTCAGTAGTTAAAGTTCGAGGTTATTTTATATGACACACTGCATTGTGATTTGTATATGACTTACAAAATCATATTATAGTACGTTGTCAAAGATAACCTTAAATATGTAATCGTATAGTATGTATACATATATATATGGGCAAATTGTAGTATGTTGTTAAAATACCGTAAAATATGTCGTATTATAGTATGTCGAAAGAAATATCTTAAAAACAGTCATAGTATTTTGTAAAAAATTGCATACAAATGTAATTGTATGTCCTTACAATTTGATCAAATGTCTTAATAAATCAGTGCATACATCATTGTAATACATATCATGTAACATGTGGAGTATTTTGAAATATAAAATTACAAAAATGTATTTTGAAAGAAATATCATGAACAAATGTCATAAACATGTCCCTGTTAAGGCCCTGACACACCAAGCTGACACCAAAGAACTGACACAGACGGACCCCCGACTGTTGTGTCGCCTCACGTCTCCTGCGTCTTGGCCATGTGTCGCACTGGAACACACCGCAAAGACTTCAGCCGACGGCCAAGAAGCACGTACGAACTGCGAACAGAGTGATTTCTTTGCCGACTGCCTTTGGCCGACTGCCGGTTTTCGGCCGAAAAGGTGTCGGCCCGGCTGAAAAGACACGACGGTGCGGGACACACCAATCTGTGTAGGGCGTGCCGACGCTCATCGTCGGCCTGACGCCCACCGACGGCCAAAATCGGCTTGGTGTGTCCGGGCCTTTACTGTATACAAACTACTGGTCTCCCATATGTACTGCAGCTGTTCAGCCATAAAACTTATATATTATTAGGGTGGTCCTTAAAATTGAAAGTCGGAAAGTTTTCTTGACTAATAGAATGAATTCTGGGGGTTGGAGCTTAGACTTTCCCACTTTCAATTTTAAGGACCACCCTACTGAGGCTAAACTTCAAGGTTGATGAGGGAGGGGTACATGTTGTTGGAATTTGAATACAATTCACCAGGAGAGTTTTCTTGACTATCATAATGAATTCCGGTGGTTGGAGCTTAAAATAAATGAATTTGAAAATGTACATGGCACTAAGGACCACCGTACTGTTTCAGTCAGACAAGTCACGTGTTTCTTATATGTTTATTAGAAGCAGCATATAGTTTGAGTTAGGCGTCTAGGCTCGGGCCTCATCGCTCCACAGATTAACAAAGAACATTGAGTGATGATTAGATAACTATCCCCCAAGCCTACAGGTGGAAGCTGGGGTGGTGGTGGGGCAGGCGAGCAGCAGCACGTGAACGCATCAGCAATGTGACAGAGCAGCAGCATTAGCGAGGCAGAGGCAGGCAGATCTGGCAGCTTAAATAGAGCGGCAAGTTTAGGAGATTGTGTTTGGTTGGTTGTAAGAGGGACGCGTCATGTGTTAATGTATCATTGGTGCTCAAGTTGACTGCCTGAACTATCTCGCAGGCTTCGCCCCATATTATAATATGTTGTGAAATGAATTATGAAGAATGTCAGAGTATAGTATGCCGTAGAAAATGTGGAGTAACTGAACCTTAGTTAGGGTTCATCCGAAGGAATATCTGAAACTACAAAAGACGACAAACTTGGATTTCATGTTCAGAGTTTTTATTAAATAGAGTAACTGGTCTGAATGAAGTTAACAAATCAACAAGATAATAAACAGATAAATCAATACAAAATAACATTGTTCAGACAAAGTGTTTTTCATGAATCATTCGTATCATAAAATGTGAGCGTTTTATTCCTGATGTTCAGTTTCAGTATCAAAAGTGGACCGAGCTGCAGAGAGAGCTTTTTATGACATTAAGAGGAAGTTTAAGATCAGCTGTAACATTAAAATCACAAATCAGTAAAACTATATGAATTTACAGCTTCAGTCTCTATGGTTTGTATTGTTTTAAATGTATTTTAGGAAACACGTGCAGTATTAAAATAGCATTTTAGGAATTAAAATACAGCAGATTTGACGTGTTTTATAGAGTTTTTCCCCTGGAATCTTTATCTGTCACTGAAAATGATATTATAATAATAGTTTTCCAAGATTAAGTGTCAAATGTTCCTTTCTGCTGTTTGCAATTGGAATATTCATATTTTCCGGTTTTTTATTGGAAGATGTTTCACGTATTTCTTATTTATAATTGATTTCAATTACCTCTCTTTAATTCAGTTTATGTTCATCCTGCTTTGTATAGAGATGTTTTTTTTAATAAATAAAGCACACTGAAATTCCCCTGTGATTAAAATGAAAATAAAAGTCCTGTGACTACAAACAGTTTGATTATTGACGCAGGAATTTCCAATTACTTGCAGAAATGAATCATATAAAGTAATTATTTGTTGACTTGATGTCAGTTTTCTGGGTGTTTTCTGAGGAAACAGCTGCTTGTTGTCGTCATGCTGCTGCAGGAATAAAACATGTGCAGAAACTCAGCGTGGGACACACCCGTCTTTAAACTTATTATTATAATAATAATTCATATTATTAAAGAGGCAAACACTGATCAGATATCATCATCAGCAACATGTGTTTAGAAAGTTGAACATGCTCTTCTCGACAAAGTGCCGTGAACGTGTGAAGGATGAGGATATAGTCAATAAAATAACCCCCCCCCCCTCCTCCGGGTCCGTTATTGCAGAAAAGGAGGCTTTAAGACAGCGCTGTAGAAAAAGAGTTTGTTAAGCCCTCGTTAAGCAGGAGCTCGTGGTGTGTTCAGGTGCTCTCTGTTCATCAGAGTTTCAGGGAACACTCCTGCTGCCGCTGCAGAGACACCGTCTGTCCTCTCGTTACTCCCGTTACTCCCATTATACTCTCATTACTAGCATTACTCTCATTATACTATCATTACTCTCATTACTCTCATTACTCTCATTACTCTCATTACTCTCATTACTCTCATTACTCCCATTACTAGCATTACTCTCATTACTCCCATTACTAGCATTACTCTCATTATACTATCATTACTCTCATTACTCTCATTACTCTCATTACTCTCATTACTCTCATTACTCTCATTACTCCCATTACTAGCATTACTCTCATTACTCCCATTACTAGCATTACTATCATTACTCTCATTACTCTCATTACTCTCATTACTCTCATTACTCTCATTACTCTCATTACTCCCATTACTAGCATTACTCTCATTACTCCCATTACTAGCATTACTCTCATTATACTATCATTACTCTCATTACTCTCAATACTATCATTACTCTCATTACTCTCAATACTCTCATTACTCTCATTACTCTCATTACTCCCATTATACTCTCATTACTCTCAATACTATCATTATACTCTCATTACTCTCAATACTATCATTATACTCTCATTACTCTCATCTCACCTTTATCTCTTCTCTAAAAACCTGGTGTTTCCTGATGAGATGAAAATAGACAGCACTCAGTTTAAAGAACCTGAATGCATGTTTGACTTGATATACTGCTGTTGGATATCTTAAAGTATAATTATATTAAATAATGTATTTACGAGTGGATTTATATTTTGCATTAGCTAATAATCTGAATCTGTAAAAGCTGTCAGATAATATGTATTTAAAGGAGAAGGTAGCTTAAAATAAAGTACATTTGTGCGTCTCATTTTTCAACAGAGAATAAAAAAAAAAGATTTAACAGGATTGACGGAAATATTCAATATAATCTCATTAAAAAAATAAGTTTATTTCGACTAAAAATTAAAATATTTGCTTTTTTCTTTGACTCAGATAATGCTCTGACTTTTACTCGAGTAAACGAGTGTCAAAGTCAAAGTGGAAGAGGTTGTAAAGTGTAAATAAAAGATACATTTAACTTTCTTTAAACTAAATGACTCAGTGTGTTGCGGGACGTAAAGCTTTGGGGGAAACACCAGGTTTTTAGCGAACCCTAATCTAACCTTTACTACCCTGTTTTTCCTCACCCACAGGCAGACAGGCAGGAGCGTCTCGTCCAATCAGGAGCCTCCGTTAGGGTCACATGCCGGTGGAGGCCAGTCCCATGCCGGCAGCTTTCCCCATGCAGGGCACACCCTGAGCGCCGGACTTTGGGAAATCATGCGTCACAACGCGTCCGTTCTCTCCGGAGGCTCCGCCCCCTCTCCCTCCCCCATAAGCTCCTCCCCCTCTTCCTCCCCCATAAGCCCCTCCCCCTCCCCCTCCCCCTCCTCCTCCTCCCCCGAGGTTGGAGCTCAAGGCGGCATCGATGAGTTCCTGCAGGAAGAGAACATTTAAAGATTAACACGGAAACTCTTTATTGTTTTACTTCATAACAGTTTTTAAATAAGTTCTATATTTGTTCTCTCCCAGACGTGCAGGCAGGGCAGAGCGTCACCTGTCATACTCCAATGTAACGGAAAAAAAACTAAAGAAAAACTAAATAATAATAATAATAAAATGTCTCCACTGATCTGTGTTGTAAGTCTGATTTATGTATGATTCCAGTCGCTTCTTATAGCCAAAATCGGCAAATTTGCCGAGCTCCGCTACAACTAGGCTACATGGGAGCGATGAGGAGTGAGGCAGGGACGAGCTCTGCCTCACGTAAGCCCACATAAACTGGCTGGAGCGCGGACACTCATTTATTGCGAGCACTTATTTTGTGCCCACGCTCCAGACAGTTACTGTGGGGTAAGGTGAGGCACAGATGAGCTCTGCCTCACTTCAGAATGCGTCACCTCACAGAAACTGTCTGGAAAGCGGGCCCTAAGCGCATGCCTGTTACCATCTCACTGTAGGTCACCAATGTAATGTTTGTAGATCCCTTTATTACATTTATCCTCGCCATCCATAGTCTCTAAATAACTTATTTCACGTATATATGATATTTAGGCTCGCTGCTCTCATCGTACAACGGCAATGAAAAAAGCACCAGGGGAGGCAGCCATAACCTCTGCCGCACTGAAGGGGGCGCACGTGAGCCCACAGGTTCTTGTTGCTACTGTTATTCTACCGCAAACAACAAACTAGACTTTTGAAACTACAGGAAGATAAGGAGAACTTTTACAAAACAGTAATAGAGATTGTTGTCCAGAAGGATAGCATGGACTTCATCTTCAAGTCAAGGTAAGACCACATTTGTAATGAAAATGGGATCTTACTAAGAAAGAACAATCCAATATTTAGATTTTGGGTATCCTTTTGTTGAACGGTCTGTTTAGAAAGAATCGAAGCATCCGACTAAAAAAGCTTTTGAAAATAACAGAATATTTATTTGTAAATCGGACTCTGAAAGAGTCAGTGCCTCACCAGCCATGAACCTCACCGCACGTCACTGAAAATACAGATGCAAATTTGAGAGTTACCTAAATGTTTAAAGATGCCAATAAAGTGCATATTTTAAATCCAAATTGTGTTTGAAGCACCTTCAAACACCTCGATTAGCCAAACCTCAACAATAACTATCTTGTTTAAAAAGTTGTAGGGTTTGAAAACAAATGCACGCAGCTTTCACATCACGCAGTAAACTTAAAAGTAATGCAGCCGACACCATCACCTGATTTTTGTTTATTTATTATTAATACTATTAATAGTGTCTTGCTCTGTCGGGATATTTTATTGGACTACAAGCCACTGTAAGAACTATCCACTTAATCACTTTAAGAGCAGTTGCCGCTGCCAAAGAAACATTTCAATTTTACATAAACTTTGTAGAGCACATGCAGTCTTATGTGTTTGTATGTGTGTGTGTCTGCGTGTGTTTGTGTGTGTGTGTGTGTGTGTGTGTGTGTGTGCGTGTGTGTGTGTGTGTGTGTGTGTGTGTGTGTGTGTGTGTGTGTGTGTGTGTGTGTAGCCACAGTGAAGTTGTTTTTGAGAGCGGTCTCTCCTCTGTGAGGTTAATGATGTGTATCCAGAGTTAATCTGCTGCAGCATCAGCACTGAGTGTTGGAAATAAATCCGTTAATTCACTTCCTGCAGCGCCTCCTGATTCCACCTCCGCAGCAGGAAGTGAGCGCAACGCTCCTCGAGAGGTTTTATTATCTTCACAGGTCTCCATGTGCTTTAAAACTAAAGGGGAGGAATTCAAACTATTTGTCTGGATATGGATGTGCTTCAGTTGTCACTATTTAAATAGTTATTAGCAAAAGTCGACGCGACTGTGACATGTCTCCATGCTCTAATGTTCAAAAGGCTCTTTATTTTTCTCATACTGTCTGTGCTGCAGCACCTCTTTTCACCCTCTGTCTGAAACCAGAGCCCAGTCTGCTCTGATTGGTTAACCGGCCGGCTCTGTTGTGATTGGTCAACCGCTTAGAGATGTCCCGCCCCTTTAGCCTATTACGTACAATGTGTTGGAACACTAGCCAATAGGAGATAGAGTGTTACATAGTGATGTCACTATGTTCCAGAAGTAAACAAAGGAGTCCAATGGTCCAATGGAGGCGTTTCAGGTGGGAGGGGGGTGGGGGGGAATTGTCAGACTTCATGTTATTATAAAGTAAAAACCCGCACTCCACTTTATAACATAATACACTATAGTTCGCCATATTCCTAATACAGTATATGTCTTTTTTTTCCTACCTACTTTGCAACTTATTTTTTTATTTTTTTATGTTCGCACCACCAGATACCAAAGCAGATTCCTTGTATGTGTAAACGTACCTGGCAATAACAATAAAGATAAGATGAGATAAGATAAATATAAGATAGGAAGTACTTGATCCCAATTTGTGAAATGTTTGCGTTGCAGCAGCATGAAAAGACATGGCATTGTACAACAACAATTAAAAGACTAGAAATAAACAAGAAAGCAGAAAATATACATGTTGAATTACAAAATGTACAATAACAAATATAAGGCAAGTTATTATATATACATAAGTATGTGAGGCATGGAATATTAAATATTAAGTTGAATATAAATTGAATGTACGTGTAAGTGATTTTAAGTCCAAGAGAAGCTTTGTAGCAGAGAGTTCTCTCCAGCCGGAGGTGATTTGTTATAGAGAGTTATTGCAGTGGAATGTTTTCCTGTATCTGTCCTTCTGACTTGATTCTGATTCTAATAAGTCATAATGCCCCTCAAACCATGCGTTTACTGCCACTATTAGAGCAGGAGAAGAAGAAGGAGAAGCCGGATGTAAACAAGTCTGGTCCGAAGTCTCTGGTTATGACTAGAAAGGATCCGTCTTGTGTACAACTCAAGAGAGAGTTTGTAAGTCACGTGGCTGAATGTTTACGTTTGGCAGGCAGCCTTTCAGTTACGATCGTTAACATCAGTGGGCCACAGCAAAGGATGGTGAGTAGCTCAACTATCTATTCATTATGTAAATGTTTTCCTGTATCTGTCCTTGTGACTTGATTCTGATTCTGAGAAGTCGTGTTGAGTTCTCACCTTCATCCGGCGGGACTCGATGCGGGACTTGTAGCAGAACTCGACCAGCGCCACCAGCATGGCGAGGCCCAGTCCTCCAATCAGGATGTAGAACACGCCGGCCACGTTGCTCAGACTGAGCGCGCTCGTCTTGTCCTATCAGAGCAGGGGTCGGGATCAGGGAGAGAGCCAATCAGGGTGCAGATAGAAATGACATCATCAAAATCCCCCCAGAGATAAAAACTAATAAAAAAAACCCCAAAATGATCTTTCAAAGGCTGTGATGAAGAGGCTTTAGAGACACGGATCGCTAAAGGGAAACTCCACTCATTTTACACGTGATTTTTATTTGATATTTTATTATTTTATTGCTGTACTACATTAAAGTTATATACAATTATCAATCATCTTTCCTTGCAATATGATGACACCTTGGAGGTTCTTAAGCAACAACTACAATAATATACTTAATAATAAGTATACACTACTCCTACTACTACTATTACTAATAATAATTACATGTATTCTAGTGTTACTGACTACAATTCCCATGGTGCACTTAACATCCACTCACAGAGCTTTAAATTATGTTAGGTGTGCTGCTAAATGCTGAACTAAATTATCTTTTATTCCACGACAACATTTTTGGAGAGGCTCTTTGTCCATGCAAACAGGAAGCAGAGACTCATGGGTAATGTAGTATTAAGATCAGTTTGTGAAGTGCCCTTTTAATTTTCATCTCGTACTGAGGATTTATTATCGTCTTTGTTGCCTCAGATCACAGCCGTTGACAAACCGTATATCTATATTTCATACAAGCAACTTCATGCACAAAAATGCAAAGTGAGGGGAAACAAAGAAAAAAAACATATCTATATCGACTTTTAGTGTTAATGTTTTGTCTTAAAGAAAAGTAACTTATCTACCAGTTCCCATTATCATCACAGTGTATAATACATACCTTCTGTCTAATCAATATATAAAAAAAACTAAAGTTAACTCTAAAATCCTTCTTTAAAAACTGGGATTTTGTTGTTCTTTAGTTTCTGGTTGTTTTTCTGCATCATGCGTCACGTGTTGTTGTGGGCGGGCCTTAGCCCCTCTCATCCAATAGCATGCAGCCTGTTCAAAAAGAGGCGGATACAGCACTCAAAGTGGGCGGGGCCTCTCTTCAACAGGAAGTGATGGGGAGTTGGGGAGAACCTATCAGAGAGCTTTCCTCTCCAAACTGTCATGTTTAGCCTCAACCAATCAGGACTGTCAAATTATACTAACAGACGGTTCAAAGTCAGACTGAAATTCAACCTTTTTTTAATAATCAAGGCAGCTGAAAACACATAAGAGAAAAGTAAATTCCAGGGCAAAGCTTTAATTACTTTTTTGGTAGTTTTCTGTAGTTTACTTTTTTGGTAGTTTTCTGTAGTTTACTTTTTGTAGTTTGCTTTTTGTAGTTTACTTTTGTAGTTCATTTTTGGAAATTACTGACATTTCCTTTTCTTTAGTTTTCTGAAGTTTACTTTTTGCTAATTTACTTTCTAATAGTTTCCTGTACATATATTTTTTGTAGCTTCTTTTATAAATACATATTATATTTTATTTCTTTATTATAACATCGGCACTTTTCCGAATGTTCATGTCTTTACAGAAGCATTTTTGGCAGAAGCCCGAGATCAAGACTTTTATTTCCAACGACTGTCATTTTTTGTGTAAGACAAATTAATATTTTGAAAGCCTCGATTGTCAACATTGTACAATTTAAAAGTAAATCAGCAACAGAAAAAGTAGGGAGAAAAAGATGATTTTTCAAATTAATTAACGTTAATTTGGTGTTTTCTTGACAGCAGCTTCAGTCTGAGGCACAGATGAAGGTTTGTTAGAGACGGGCTGCCGCACAGCCAGTTCAGAAACAGGAGGTACATGACAGATTGGAGACAAAAGTGTGTGTGTGAGTGTGTGTGTGTGTGAGGGGAGGAAGAGGAGGGGAGGTAAAGCTGTGGGCTGTAGCTTCAGTCTCATCAAGTGTTGGTGAGCAGCCACAGACAGACAGAGAGTCAGGAAAATATATTTGCATTTTTAAAATCTGACTTTTTACATCTGACGTGAATGTAAAATAAATCTGGAGCTTCTCTTCTCGGCCAGATTGTGACGCAGATTGGCTTCTCTCGACTAAAAAACTCTTCTGAAAACTTTTCTCCAATCTCCAGGATGCAGGCTGGTCTGAAATGTAAATGTAAAATAGATAATAAGGATGCTTACAAAGGAAGTGGTGATTAAAAGTGATGTAAAAAGTCACATTTTCCAGCATGGTCTGTCTGTCTGTCCGTGGCTGACACAGTGCTGACCACAGAATATTCTGGAGAACAGAAGGAAAGCTGAGCAGAGAAAAGCCTCTGAAGGAATCTGATGTGCAGACATGAAAACCTCTTATCTCGGAGAACGTCTGTCAGAAGGAGCTGAAGTCCGGCTCATTTTCTCATCAATTTGCAGAGTTTTATCTGAGGGTTTACGCAGAGTTTAGAACAAGTTTTGTTGGAGCAAAGTTCATAAACTGAACTCGAGTTCAAGTACACATTGAAATCAGGAGGTTTTCACATGTTATCAGAATAGTTCATGTTTGATTGGGTTTTCCTCCAGCGCTTCAGAAGGATCAGCTGAGCAGCAGTGTTACACTCTAAAAACAAAACGTTTTTCAACAAAACAACGTTCACTCATTTTAATCGCTAAGCGAGAGTTTTGTGCGACCCGGAACGGAATTTAAGTTCTGAATCTGAATTTGCATTTTAAACTTCAGTAAACATTCTTATTTTCTACTTTATACTCAAGTGTTAGACTTTCAAAGTAAATATGATGCAACCCAGGCCAGACCCCAGGCATTACAGATATTTTACAAATTGGACGTCTTATCCATTTAGGGTTCAACAATCATCTTTAAATGGGCTCTTCTGGGACCTTTGGGTCATCTGTTGCTTTTATTCATCTTGACGGCATGATGCTACCAGCAGCAGATGGTTAGCTTACAGTAGCACAAAGGCTGGAAACAGGGGGGAACTGCTAGCCTGATTCTGTCCAAACTTAACGAAATGTTACAGGTTTTAACGGCTGTCAAGCCTCAAAAAGCTGACTCTGAGTTTGAGTATCTGAAGTTAAAAATCTTAAAGAGCTCCTTAACTTCAGCCTGAAGAGTTGTGTCAAACTGGCTTCTCTGGTCAAAGATCTTGAAAATACTGAAACTGTTCCGATTAAGTACAAAATAAAAATTCAACACGTAAAAATATCCGTCTAGATAGAGGAATGTTGGACTTTTTACACTTTCTAGCGGCAGATCTTTTAAACAAAAGGGTCCACCAACTAACAGGATCCGTACAACTCATAGAAACTATAATTGCATCTAGGTAACTGACTTGGACCAAAATAACATCAAATTTGCAACGAAAAAGAAAGTTAAAACCGGTGAAAAACGTTTTATTTCCAGAGTGTACTTGCTGAAGTTGGGGGGTTTTGGGGGTGTGGGTCTGAAGGGGTAAGGTGGGTGGGGGGGTAAACCAACACATGACCTCAGGACCAGGCCGAGCATCCTCCAGAACTGACCTTTCTGCCGGAGTCCTTGTGTCCACACTCCCCTTTGTCATACCACCATTTGTTTTTCAACTTGTCTAAGATGGCTTGTTCATTGAGCTTCAGTACTGCTAGGTTTACTGGGATTCTTCAAAGAACCATGGGAGGAAGGGAGGGGGAGGGAGGGGGTGGAAATAACATAAATAACATTATGCACCTCCATGTTATCTTATGTTATTGTTAAAGAGCTGCGGCGGCTACAGCAGCACTAAAGATCTTATAAAAAAACTGTCATTTTCAGTACAGATGTTTCGGTACGCTACAGAGAACACCTCAACAACAACAACAGAAAGAAAAACAAAGAACATCACACATAAAACTTCTCTTGGTAAATGTCAGCGTAAAAGTGATATGCGTTAATACTCCATCTAGCTTGGTTTGGCCTGACTCCCTACGTGCGAGATGTGTATTACTATATCACTTTGGGTAACCGGCAAGAGCTGAAAACACTCCGGGAAACGAAATCAGTCCGCTGGCCGAAAACAGGAAACATGTCCTCTGTATTTTGTGAAAGAGAGACGTTTAAGGACTGCTGTCGTTTCACTTTTGGGGGGATGAAGTCAAAACTGTCCGAATACAAGGAAGTGGCTTCAGAGGTAAGATGATCAGAGGGGGTATTTTACCAAGTGAGCTCATGTACCTGGATTATCCTGATGTATTGTCTGTCAGCTTTTATTCATTTATAGACTTTGCTGTACAAATACTATGTTATATTATACATTTGAAATATACCAGGAGGCGTGTGGTGCAGTGGGCTAGTGCGTTAGTGTTGGGATCAGGGGAGCACAGGTTCAAACCCCACTGCATGTCGTTGTGTCCCTGGGACATTTCACCCGAAATTGCTCCTGTGGGGGATTGTCCACAGTATTGAGTATGTAAGTCGCTTTGGATAAAAGCGTCTAACAAGTAACATGTAATGTAATGTAATACCTGAACCTGGTTAAAAATTAAGAAATTACTCTTTTAAAAATGATTGTATGAAAAGCGATCATGTTGAAAATCTGCTGCACATTTTCATTAAAGGACTCTAAATGTAATCCTGTTTCCTGATGAAAATCTTTCTACGTGTTTGTCTGTAAAATACTCCCTGGATCAGAAGCTGGGAAGTCTCCAACAAGGTGAATAAACCTGATGGATCCAGAGTTTCTACAACTGTTTGTTTTCTGTGGGGCCGTCCGGAGTGTTTTACGCCTGGTATTTTAGCGGTGGGTTGTTGCCGGTTACCCCGGTGTGGCATTGCCTGTCGTTACCCGTTGGGGTTACGGTGATCTGACCTTGGAGTCCCCTCCCCCGGTGCCGCACTCTCCCTTGTCATACCACCATCTGTTTTTCAATTTGTCCAACAGGCCCTGCTCGTTCAGTTTTAAAACTGCCAAGTTAACAGGGTTTCTACGGGGATGATGGTGATGGGGGATAGAAGGGAACTACGTGTTAATGAACAGAGGACTGCCATAGTGAAGCAACATCAGTACAGGAGTCTACTTACGACAGGCATGGTAATATCTTATCTTAAAGTTAGCACTGCTCTTCAACCCAGACTTTGGTCAAATGCTGTTTCCCTTTTGTTTGAAGTTATCTATATAATGTTAGTGTTAAAGACTCACTGGCTTGAACACTATCTGTGCCAGGATCATTCAGGCGTCCGAAGAACAGATTAAATCTTCTTTTTCTAAGTGGCAAAGCTCACAGACAATAGTTGTATAGGTTTACCAAAAGTAAACTGCATTTCCATTTTGGTGTCCAGACAGTTTGGAATCCAAATGTTATTGAGATCACAAATGGTCTAAAGTTAAAACGTGTTTATTCACTAAGAGACAGATGCTACCATAAAAGACCAACTGCTCACCAGGAGACTAACACCTGTTGCCCATGCCAGGTATAAAATAATGGTTTAGATTATTGCCCAAGGAAACTACGATCCTAAAGGGACCAAGGATCCTACCACCGACCCTCTGATTGGTAGAATCACTGCCAATCAAGAGCACCAAACACTGTATTCATCATTTATAAGAAATGACTGCCCCGTGAATGAAAACACCATTATGTGAACATGTGGCATTATTTCACCAAACTTTCATTTTCTGATTGCTTCATTCAAGATTCAATTTGGTTTAGGATCCAAATGATTTAACAGGTTGGTCTAAAATGTAAATCTTCAATTGACCGTTTGCCTAAAGTGTTCTGGTCCGATGAACTTTGTCTACCAATCTGAGCCTTAACTGGATACGATTCACCGTTCTATATAACTTTCATTAAGAGCCATGTTTTCAATCCAGCATCAGGGATCGGAGATATTTTGTAATTATTTCAATTTACAATGCAATCTTGGTTCTGATCAAATTAAGAAATTGGACTATGGTTAAAAGCGGCAACTACAGATACGTTTGGTACCAAGTTGCAGTAATAATTCAGAAAACGTAGTTACTTACAAGGTGGTACTCAGTGGTGTCAACAGAAAATCAGTTTTTGCAACTCAAAATGTATGCGATCAGGGGACTATTTGTTCCCTGATAAAGCAATTAACATAATATTTACAGCTGTAAATCAAGTCAGAAATGAGTAATAGGCGAGGGTAAATAACGTCAACATGATGAATATATTTGCTCCGCTGGATTGTATTGAGCCTAATCGGCTGTACCAGAAGGTTCCTCATGTTCAACACAGCTGAAGGAAAACAACATTTCATTATGGTCTGGGTTGAAGAACAGCAAATGCATCCTACACTTTACTACCGGCAGCAATCCTCGACTTAGAATACATTCATGACCTGATAAATAAAAAGGAACAACAGTCACATGCTTGATAATAAGTAACAAGTGGAACATAGAATAATATTCTTAATGTGTTTTACAGTTTAGTATTCTGTACATTATACATTAATACACAGTTCTCGTTGTTCCCCTTTAAATACCAGTGGTGATAAAAGCTCAAGAGGCAGACGGTAGCAGAGATGTTTTTAAAGAAACATGAATTAATAGAATGATTATTGACAGGCCAACCAGTAAATGGACGATAACAATACAATTATTATGATGACGTCAAAAAGAAGAGTTTTGTTCTAAAGGGATTCTGTTACATATTTTTTGTAATCAATCAATCCGAAATTGTAACGTCATTTTGGAACAAAAGGTCTCCAAATGATAGAATTGTAGTAATGGTCTTTCAAAGGGGAACTTCTGGATGTTTCAACCTGGACCCTTTTTTCCAAACGTTTTTGTTTCTAAGTGACAAATGTGTTCAGTATTGAGCGAGAGCACTACAGCTGCTAAACAGGCTTTAATGTAATCCTTCGTACGTTTACTAACGTTTGTTTTGCCTCAGATTGTTTAAGGATTGTTCCATAATTAGAGGAGAATTTAGACAAAAAAACTTTAGAAAAATGAACCCTTTATTTTAAAATATTCTGTTATGTATTTGAGAAAAACAGGTAGTAAACCATTACAAATAATTGATTTGGCTAGCTCAGGTATTAATGGTCAACTTTTTTTTTGTTTACATTAGTGAGATGTTAGACTAAAATAAAGTTATTTTTATATTTTTTAATTATACATGAACATTTAATTTGACTAAAGATAAAACATTGAACTGCAGAAACTAAAACCCTGTAACTGTAATTACTACAATAACAGTAACAGGGTTGCAAATCAATGCTAATGTAAGCCTTCACCTCAGGAATTAGTGAAGAAGTCTTTTTCTGAAATCATGCAATACTCCACATGTTGTCAGCAATGACATGTAAAATATTTCAGATTACTCTACGACAAACTATGACAACACTGGCGCAGATCAACTCTCCTAGTATTTTTCAGAAGAGACATGATTCATTTCTCTGTAGGCTCCCTTTCCATAATGTTGTCGGAGCCGGTGACAAAATCAAACCCTTTAACGTGACGTACATTACTATGAAGGATTTCATTACCGTCTGTTTTCTCTCTCAATACTGTGTTGGAGGGTTGATTCCTACCAGAGTTCCCCTTTTAGTGTGAGCAGAGCTGATGGCAGCAGTAGAGCAGAGTGTGATGGAGTTAGTCAGTGGAGACGATGGAGCTGTTGACTGGACACGGTCAGCTGTTAGCACGGAGAGGAACCCAGAGGCAGAGAACAGAGTCTGTTCAGATGAAACTAGTGATCTGTGTAACGCTGATTATCCAATATGCTCAGCATTAGGGGCTTTAACTCCAAATGTGTTGCTAGGCAACTGCTCAAAAATACTGGTGAGTAACTTTCTGATTTACAATCTGCCATCAGAAACCCTTCACTTCCTTTCAACAAACCAAAACACATTTGACAGCGAAAGGCAGAAAGCCAATTTGCTCGGTTCTGTTTTACTACGCTGATTGATATTGCTGGCCTACTAATTACATAACATACGTTATTATTATTATATTCAGCATTTACTAATCTCATCTGTGGAGCTCATCTCCGTTCTCCGGCTCTGGGTTGTCTGTAAAATGCTGACTTGAAGCAGAAAGAAAGAGGACAAGACGTTCTGATGAAGCATGGACAGAGAAGGAACATGCATTTCAAACGCTGCTGTCAGATAAACATGTAAAAATAAACTTGATTATATTAATGTTGTAACCGGGGTAAAATGTTTGGTTTCGTTCAATTGAAAAGCTAGCGTTCAGAGACCAACAACTTTATAACTGAATGAGGCGTCTACACAAATGGGAAAGAAGATCCTTCATCTTCAATTTGCAATGAATTATTCCGTCAAGTGTGGTCTTTGTATGTGAACTATACAATACTGTCTAAATGAGCATCTGCAGTGTCTTGCATTGAACCACACCAAAAACATATATAACAATATATTTATGTATTTCCCTTTTTGGGCAAAATGTGGTTGGACTAATTTCCTCTGGTGTTGCTAAATGTTCTGTAGGGCTTTACAAGATGGCTGCTGTGTTGTTGCTGATTCACTTTTGCTACCGTTGTTTTGTGTGTGGTCTCTACTGACGCAAAAATAAATGCTGGGCATTGGTCCTGCGCTGCTTAAGTGACGATTCTTTCCAACCATTCAGGATTTTGCAGTGTTTGAACCTGTACCTTGTACTACAACATTTACCACATACAAAGTTTGCTTATGAAAACCTATAAAACATTGATCTGAGTTGGAATGTGCCATTAAACAAGACAAGAGGCAACAAGTAGGCACTCATTTCTTCTCATATAATAAGGATCCCGAAAATGATGGAAACCACTTGTTCCATATTTGACTCCGGCGAGGAGATTTTCCTGTTGAGGTTTGTTTTGTCGGCAGCATTACAGAATTATTACTGGCCCAATTTTAATGAAACTTGGTGGACGGGTGTAACAAGGGTCGAGGAAGAACCCAATTAAAGTCACTGAATAAAAGGGCCTTAGCAAATTTGATTCAGTACAAAGTCTTATTTAACGACGATTCAACACATTTATAAATAATACACGTTTTATCTGACAGCAGCAATGCTCATGTAGGGATGAATGGATAGATAGAGAGATAGATAGATAGAGAGATAGATAGATAGATGGATAGATAGATAGATATAGATAGATAGATAGATGGACAGATAGATAGATAGATAGATAGATAGATGGATAGATGGATAGATGGATAGATGGATGGATGGATGGATAGATGGATAGATAGATAGATAGATAGATAGATGGATAGATGGATAGATGGATAGATGGATGGATAGATGGATAGATAGATAGATAGATGGACAGATGGATAGATGGACAGATAGATAGATAGATAGATGGATAGATGGATAGATAGATACATAGACAGATAGACAGTTTGTTGTGTTGTTGTTAGCAGTCAGACAGGCACAACTGATAACCACAGACAGGTAGACGGGCCGACAGGCAGACAGAAACACTGAGACAGACAGACAGAGAGACACACATATAGACAAAGACAAACACAAAAGAGAGAGAGACAAGACAGACAGAGAGACAGATTAAGAGACTGACAGTCAGACAGACAGGAAGACAGACAAACACACAGACAGTTATCTAAACCTGAAACTGACCTCCAGTTCTGTGGGTCAGTTTTAGTATTTCAGTTCGTTGTCATAGCTAGAATCTGGATGTACTGTTCAATGGTTCTCTGCAGAAGTGTGGACTCTAGACTCAATTTGACAAAATTAAATAAAGCCTTGCAACTCCACTTGGACTTAAACACCAACGACTTCAAACCTTGCTCCTCTAACCCCAAAGAATAATAAAGGGTATGTTTTTTAAAAGGTGTGCCACATATCAATTACTTTACTGAGCCAATTAATGCCGCACATTCCTCAGAAGTCCTTTGTTAGAGCCGACAGCAGCCAATCAAGTTCCAGGACAGAAACATATGATGAGTCAAACCAAAGAATCAAACAATATCTGTGCCGAGTTTAACAGAAAACTAGTTTTAGTTCATATTGACCTTTACAATTGGTGGTCCAAGTGGACTTTGGACTGAAATGGTTTTCATACATTTTGTTGAAAGTCAAGGGTCAAAGAATAACCCGGGATATATTGGGGCGGGTCCGAATCACAGGAGACATTTGACTGGTACTTTTAATACATGTAGCTGATAGCGCTTATGTACTTTAATTAGTTTGAGTCCAAGAAATACACTCTTTTGTATTTTCACCTAAAATACTTCTTAACAAGCTAGTGTCGACTACTGTGTAAAACACATTAGGGCTGCACCATTTTTAACTTCTCTTTATCATATATATATCAATATATTAAAATGATCATGGTGTGATTTATTTACAAGGATCTGAACCAAACAAATATGTTTTATTAAGTGTGTAGAATACCATTTGTAGGCTGGAGTAACTCCTCAAAGTGGTATTTAACACACATATAATCTTTTACAAATACTGTGCTTCCTGCGATTTAAATATACTGCACTAGTCCATAGTGAGATTATGATACAAATTGGATTCATGTGCCTAAATACACCAAATATTTTATCAGGCAACACGCTACCCTTTCCCTTTTCTGTCAGTATCTTTCTTTAAAGTGAAACGTCGTGGATTAAACTATCCAAACACAAACTGCTTTAACTAAGAGTCTCTGCTCTGTCTTGTCTGGTCCTTTTGTTTTTATCAAGTCGATCAAAAGTCCACACCTCTGCACACCAGACCTGCTGTGAGATCAGCAACTCTGGCATGTTATAAGACAACGTTTAAAACCCTTAAATGTGTTTGAGTTCATGCAACCAATGCTGTTTCCTGTATAAATCTTATAGGCACAGAATAATAATATTTCAACATGTGCATTGTGTGGATGCCGTAGATCACCCGTAGTACATTTAGTCTAAAGGTGTGCTTGTCCTGATGTCCCACAGAAACACACAACAGGACCCCACAGACTGTGAGTTTACCTGAGGGCGGATCCTTTGGGCGTGGCCACCCCGTAGCCTTTGGAGTCCAGGTTTCCTCCGACCTTCATGGTGTCACAGGGCTTCCTCTGCTCGATGTACTCGTTCATGGACGACTCCAGCAGGTAGGCGTATTTCCCCTTCGACTTGCGGACGCGGCTCACGCCCTCGTTGGTGTTCTTCACGAACACTGTGGGGTCCGTGCTGCGCATGTACGACCACATCTTCTCGAAGACGGCGATCTTTGACCGCTAGGGTTAGATATTGGAGATACAAACTGATTATTAGGGTCTCCATGAGTAAGGAGTATAATAGTGTCCATTTACACTCACTGTACCAAGACCTGCTCTGATCTCAGATTTAGGAAAAACACATTTGAATATTCAGAATCTAATTAGTTCATGCATGTGTCCAATGTTCCACTGTTAAAAAGTACACATCTATCAAGTGTTCACAATGATGGTAAGTATGGAAGTTTAGACAGCATGAAACCATTAGCTGTCGTACAGAAGCCAATCCAAATGCAGTGCAAATTATAGCTACATTTCTAGACATTTCCAAAAATATAAAATATGTAAGAATGCTTTTTTCTAGCAGCCATTTCAAGATGTGACTGACACATCTGAAATGCCAGATGAGCAACATGGCTGCCCACACTGAACTGAACCTTGGAGAGTCAAACTGTCACACATCTGGATGGGAATTAAAACGGTGTGTGTCCTCACCCTGAAGAACTCTTTGGTGGAGCCGCCGTCCAGCGTCCCGTAGGCGATCTCTGTCTGCTTGGCCAGGTCCTCGGAGCCCTCGATGGGCGAAACCATCCTCTCCACCGTGAGGAAGGCAGCCAGGTTAGCGGTGTAAGAGGAGATGATGATGAGGGTGAAGAACCACCACACCCCCCCCACGATGCGACCGGACAGAGACCTGAGGAGACGCATCGATAACAAGCTTTAAACATTAACAAACACTTGGATTTCAACAGGTTTTGGGATAGATGATGCAACACCACTGTTTTTATATTTAAGATTGTTGGAATAAAATCAGCTTATAAGCAGAGGCCTGTACTACGAAGCTGGTTCAACATAACCTGGATATGTTTGAGTTAGCCGGTTGGCCTAATCCAAAACATACGCGCTCTCGCTAAGCGGTCCTACGACGCTGGTTATCAAGTGGATCGCTCAAGCCAGCCGTGTCCTATCTAGTTAGGTGCGCGTTCACATGAAAGGGGTGGTATTTGGAGCATTCGACCAATCACAAACATGAACAAGCGTACTGACAGCGCAGCGTCATACTTCCTGAATGAAAAGTGAACTTTAATATTAGTCAAATATGAAGAAGTTAAACTTTAAACATCCATGACTTAAACACTTTATCCAGGATCAAAGCCACATAGCTGCACCTGCAAGGTGAATACAGCTGGTAACAGAAAAAGCGTTTGAATGCGTACATTAACAGGTTTATGATATCACTGCCCCGTCCAAGACACGATCTGACTTTCATTACATTTGACTCGAGTGTTTCGTCAACTTAATGTGCTGCTTAAAATAATACTTCTGCATACAGTATGTGACACTGTGAGTGTTGCACGGCCAGATACGGCTCAAGAAGCTGACTCAGATAAGGAAATATATGATACATTATGATGTGATATGATGTGATATGAATGATAATGGGACACATCGACGTCTGCACTCACAGTGCCGCGGACTGTACTTAATGTTACTCTGATCCAGTTACTTATGTCGTGGCAGATATTTAAGTAAGCTTTCTTAACGCTAATGTTATAATAGTCAGATTGCTCTGAAGATGGGAGGGGATATTCTATTAATTTTCACGTTCACACAGTCAGTTGATTTTTGCCGGCCGTCTTTCTGTATTTCCTTTCTCCTGTAATATGAATTGATCGCTTTAAACTCTGCACACGGAGCTCTGATTGGTCAGCAGGCGGTGCTTTCACTGAGTTGATCTCTTAGCCTGCAACCTAACCTCCTCCCGAGGAGGTTAGCCACTCAGCATAAGTTACCATGGAGATCTAGCCTGCTAAAAAGAGAACCAGCGTCGTAGGACCGGAAACCCAGAGTTTTCCCTGAAGTTAGCCCGCTAAGCGAAAATCCGGCTTCGTAGTACAGGCCTCTGGTCTCTTTGTAGATGTAATAGTGGAATATGTATTATTATTATGTGCTTGAAGAGTGTAGAAGCAATGATGTGTTTTTCAAAAAAAGGGGCAAACCAGTGAATATTTTGTGTTCAAACCTTTCCAGTTTCATACATGTTGAAACTCCAACATTGCAATAATGAGAAAAACACACACATACATATTGACATCCTCATACATGTATACACACACACACACACACACACACACACACACACACACACACACACACACACACACACACACACACACACACACACACACACACACACACACACACACACACACACACACACACACACACACACACACAGGCGTAGATCAGGAATAGAAAGCCTCAGGCGTTCACACAGCGGTAACATACAACAGGACCCGGCAGCACGTCACATTACATGTTAGCTTCATGATAATGTGTGTGTGTGTGTGTGTGTGTGTGTGTGTGTGTGTGTGTGTGTGTGTGTGTGTGTGTATGTGTGTGTGTGTGAGTGTGAGTGTGAGTGAGTGTGAGGATATGTCAGAATGAATAAGTTATATACATCACTAGTGGTATGTTTTTGTGTGTGTGTATCTCGCTGTTTTTGTGAGGACCGCTGTGTGTTAAGATTTCAGTTAGCTTAGCTTAGCATAAACACTGGCAGCAGAGGGAAACAGCTATAGCCTGGCTCAGCCTAGAGACACACACACATCACCCTGAAAAACAATGTTGTTTTTAGATGTCTGATTATTTAGAACAAAAATGTTAAGAAGTGTTTTCCTCATTTGTAAATAGAAAAAAAAAACATGCACAAAAAAAGCAAACATTTCAGAATCAAAGCCTTGTGTTAATAAATAAAGCAGTTTGTCTACAAAAAGAATGCTGAGGACTTTTATTTTGAAAAAGAAATCAAATAATTGATGAATAAAAAAAACACAGTTACATAAATGTATTGCACATCTGTGACATATTAGAGACACTGAAACTATGGTAATGTTGCTGGTATACTTATATATATATATATATATATATATATAGATATATACTGTCCAATGATCATGTTGTTGTGAAACTAGCTATTGGAGAAAAAGCCAAAACCTTGAAAAGAGATTTATTTCAAGCAAGACTTTTTTTCTCTACATGTTACAGTTTACAGTAGCATGGTTAGTGAATACGTTCAATTCAAAACAGGTTTTTTTGACCAACAATCTTCAATATTTCTATCTAAAAACTGTGTCAAAGAGTCCTATGTTTGTAATCCTTAGTTTCATGAGTGTAAAATATTCTACACATGCAGCCATTTAAATTGTAGTAATATTGCTGGTATGATGTATATATATATGTATATATAAATACAAGAATAGTTGAGACCTTATACCTCTCGCATGTTTTTTAATTGTACATTTTGTTAGAGCTTTCTATCAGAGGGCCTCATAACAAAGAACACAATTATCAAAACATCTTAACTGCAAATGCCAAAGCATAACTTAAAAAATAGACAAATAAAAAAAATTGAATTAGTCGAATGATAACATGTTTCGACCTCAGATATTTAGAGTGTTGTACCTGGGGGAGATGTCGCAGCCCTGCTGCATGAAGGCGCCCAGAGAGAACCACAGAGAGTTAAAGATCCCAAAGTCGTTGGTGTATTCAGGAGAATCCTTCTCCTTCTCCTTCTGATGGCTCTGGTTCTGAGACTGGGAGAACCCTGAGGAACACAAGCAGAACATCACTGGAGAACCAAGGAGAACAGAGACTGAAGGAGGAGGAAGAGGAAGAGGAGGATGACAAAGAGGAGGAGGAGTAGAAGGAACAAGAGGAGGCAAAGGAAGAAGATACCTGGAGAGTGAGTGAGCTCAGAGGAGGAGGTGGGCAGCGCTCGTCGTGATGAAGAGGAGGGTAGAGTTTCATCTTCATCGTCAGAGTCTTCACCTTTCCACTCATACGGACTGAATCGACTCACCTGAGACAGGAGCAGAGTAGTCAAAGTACAGCAGCACTTTGTTTGCAGTAACAATAGCCAACTAAAAAACCTCTCCCCCCCTCCCCCCTCCCCCCTCCCCACTGGGCCTAGGGTCTAACACCACACACACTGAGACACAGACATCCAGCACCACACACTTGTTACCCTGCTATGGACAGTCTGGCACTAATGTACATTTTTCACAGAATTGTAAGTGACTGTTATTTTGTATATATTGATTGATGTGCTTTTATTTATGTCTTAATGTGTGCATATGTATACATGTGTCTGTTGATTGTGTATATACATATTTTTATATATATATATATTTGTATTTTGTATTCCTCTGATTTTTGGGAAACGGTATTTTGATATCTCTGTCTGTAAAAACAAACTGAAAGATGAACAATAAAGTTGACTGTGACCCAGGCTCCTCACCAGGAAGAGCACCACGCTGACTCCGATGTAGGCGAACACGATGCACATCCAGATCTCGTAGGCCAGCGGGTCGAGGAAGGAGAACACCCCCGGTTTGGACTTGGTGGGTTTCTTGATCATGATGGAGATACCCAGAGACATGAAGGGCTTCGTGAAGTCGATCACCTGCTCCCTCACCAGGGTGATGGTGAGGGGGGCCACCGCCACATCTGCCTTCTGCAGGGGAGAGAGGGAGGACAGGTAACAACACACACCTGAGAGAGAGGAGGACAGGTAACAACACACACCTGAGAGAGAGGAGGACAGGTAACAACACACACCTGAGAGAGGAGGACAGGTAACAACACACACCTGAGAGAGGAGGACAGGTAACAACACACACCTGAGAGAGGAGGACAGGTAACAACACACACCTGAGAGAGGAGGACAGGTAACAACACACACCTGAGAGAGGAGGACAGGTAACAACACACACCTGAGAGAGGAGGACAGGTAACAACACACACCTGAGAGAGGAGGACAGGTAACAACACACACCTGAGAGAGAGGAGGACAGGTAACAACACACACCTGAGAGAGAGGAGGACAGGTAACAACACACACCTGAGAGAGGAGGACAGGTAACAACACACACCTGAGAGAGGAGGACAGGTAACAACACACACCTGAGAGAGGAGGACAGGTAACAACACACACCTGAGAGAGAGGAGGACAGGTAACAACACACACCTGAGAGAGGAGGACAGGTAACAACACACACCTGAGAGAGGAGGACAGGTAACAACACACACCTGAGAGAGGAGGACAGGTAACAACAACAATGCCTGAGTAAGGAAGCCTGGAGATCTGAAGTATAGTACATATTTTTGACAATGAAAAAACTAAAACCTTTGCCGCATGAACAAAGTTTTGCTGAGTGAAAAGAATAAAAACGTTTTGCCAGACGAAAAATATATTTCAAAATAAAGAAAAGTTTCATATAAAGTTTTTTTTTATTGTTAAAGTTTTGCTTAAAGAAAAAACATGTATTTAGCATGGTGACAATATTAAAGTTTTGCCATGTGAAATAAAACTAGCTTTTGAAAGTTGATACTATTTGAAGTTGCTGCTTTGCATGTTTGTTGTTGTAGTAATCATTTTGGCCACAAGAGGCTGAAGTATAATCAAACAACACGTCCACACTCTGATGAAGGATTCTCTCCTGTTTTAATAACTTAAGATTTTCCTTCTTTATTTTCATTATAAAAGCAGGGGAAACCTTCTGCCTGGATAATCCGGCAGGTTCCTTGATGTATTGATAACCAGTTAAAAGAGAGGGAGAAATAAGATTGTGTTGTTTCAAAGCTAACTTCAGGCACAAGAGTTTACAATATTGATTTGTCGCAGGGAGTTAATGTCACTTACAGATACTTTTTTAAGCTTTTTTATAAATGTGAGTATTATATTATAGTGTTTTAGTCTGTGAGATGCATCCCCCCACTCACCCCGTACACCAGCTCTCCCACCATGCCGTTCCACATCTTGGTATCTCCGTCTCTGGATCCGTACTTTCCGTCCCCCACCAGCTCCAGGCGGTAAACGAAGCCCACATGTTTGGCGATCTCAGCGGCCAGTTCTGCGCAGTAACCCTCGTAGCGCTCGTTCCCTTCGTACTGCTCGTGGTTCTTCTTCAGCATCATGTAGGGGGCTTCCTGCACGGAGAGCCAGGTATTACTTCAACCAACACGCTCAGTTTTCACATCACGCGTTCCCGGTCCTACCAGGATGGTACTAAATGCCTTCTTTACTGTATTTATGACTTCATAACAGGTGGAATAGTTAACTGTTTTTACCCTAATTACCGTCCTTTGTTATGTCATCTGAAAAAACGTCTGTAAAAATTGTTGCCAGGAGGAAAATATTTAAGTTGTACCGGTTTACAAGTGAACATAGAACGTTTTTCTAGGTAAAACAGGAAGGTTTATTGTTTGCCATGTTTGGTGTTGTAATACTAATTTCAGCCACAAGAGGACGGTTCAGGGGAGATTGTGGCTGCGAGGGAGTGCTGTCGTCTTTAAACCAGCAGGTTGTTGGTTCGATCCCAGCCCCTCAGTCAACATGTCGATGTGTCCTTGGGCAAGATATTGAACCCTGAGGTGCTCCTGATGGCCAACGGTGTATGAGTGTGTGTGAGTGTGTGTGAGTGTTAGCTTCCCTAGAGCAAGTGGTGCTGCTCTGCATGAATGAGGTGTGAATGACTCGTATTATGTAAAGAGCTTTGAGGGGTCATAAAGCCTGGATAAAGGGCTTTATAAGTACAGTCCATTCACCACAACACACACCTGGATCATGTAGGGATCGCAGGCGTTACTTTAACCAACACGTGTGGATGTAATCACATGACGTGTTCTTACCAGGATGGTGGTGACCACGTAGGTGCGGTTCTGCAGGCCGTGGAACTCCTCCTGAACCGGTTTGTAGATGGCCGTGTTCACGTAGCCTCTGCGCTCGCTCCAGTAGCCGATCTGAACACAGCAGATAATCACTTCATATTTAGATTGCTAACTTGTAAGAGTATGTAAAGATGATTAAACATACTTAAAAAATGCTTATTTAAAGCTTAAGTACTTGCAGGATGATTAGTCCTGATGGTGTCTTTGGATAAAACCGTCAGCTAAATGAATGTATTCTAAATTGTGGTTTTGCTACTTTTACTAAATCCTAAGGCTTCCTCCTCCCTGGAGTGGAGCAGAGCGCTGACAGTCTGCAGGTTTTAGCGCTGCAGCAGCTGATTCCACAGATTATCTTTAATCAGAGGAGCGGGAGCTAATTATTGAAAGGAGCTGACTAAAGTGAATCCTCCTCCACACAGAGGCTCTGTTAGAGAGCAGCAGCCTCACCTGTCGGGGCGTGTCCAGGCCGAGCTCCATCACCCTCAGAGAGAAGTTGGTGCGCTGCCCCCGCTCATCGAACTGCACACGGCCCGTCAGACCCTCCAGACGCACCTGCACACACACACACACACACACACACACACACACACACACACACACACACACACACACACACACACACACACACACACACACACACACACACACACACACACACACACACATGAATATTGAATACGTATTTCTGTATATTTCTGTGTATTTTCTGACCTGTTGCAGAGCCCAGTTGATGCTGTCTTTCTGTGTATTTTTCTTTGTATATGGTAGTATTTTTGTATATTTCTGAATATGTATGCATATTTTTGTGTATTTTCTGATCTGGTGTTGGACCCTCTACATGTATTAGTGTGTATATGTTTGTATTTCTGTGTATTTTTCTGTGTATTTTTCTGTGTACATTTCTGTGTATTTCTGCGTACGTGTTAGTATTTCTGTATATTTCTGAATATGTATGCGTATGTTTCTGACCTGCTGCGGGGCCCTCTGGATGTTCAGTATGTGTGTGTATTAGTCTGTATTTGTATATGTTTCTGACCTGCTGCAGGGCCCTCTGGATGTCGATGCCCTGTCCCCAGGGGGCGGGGGGGTTGGCGAGACACTCTCCGGCGTTCCCGCGGCGCGAGATGTCGATGCGCTGCCTCCGCAGGTTCTGGAAGGCGGTGGCCATGACGGTGACGCCGTCATAGGTCAGAGCCCCGGTGTACTGAGGGAGGAGGAAACATTAATATCAATATTAATATGAAACTGATTTAAGGTAAATGAGGCCGTTCATGGTCAGACATTTATCAGTAAAAGACGACACAACGGTTCAACAATACAAGTAATATTTCAAGATTTGAAAAAAAGTTATAGTGTTTTGAGAAAAGTGTTGACAAGAAAAAGCTGTGTGTGTGTGTCTGTATGTCTGTCTGTCTGTCTGCATGCGTGCGTGCATGCGTGTGTGTGTGTGTTACCCTGAGTTTCCTGCGGGGCAGTTTCAGGTCTTTGTTGTCGAACTCCAGCCAGTCTCTGTCGATCTTCTCAAAGGTCGGATCGGACCGGTTCACCAGCTGGAAGCCCGTCACGTTGCCACCGAGCTTCTGGAACTCTGTCATGTTCAGGTCCAAGAAGCCCTGAACACACACACACACACACACATATGAAACTTATCTTCTCTATCAAACACTGCATAGATTCTGCATAAAACCCTGAAATGAGTCAGCATATCATCACTTTCTGTACCCTGGCTTGGAGGTCAATGGTTTTCTGAATGTGTTTTGGGTTGTTAGCCTGCAATAAGGTCTGTGGTTAACACAAGCGGAAGAGATTTTTATTCTACGACATAAAATACGTTAGTATGGATATATACATTAGCCGCCTTTAGCTTAGCGGTGGTGACGTGAAGTCATGTGACCGTGCTGTAGTTCCTTTACAGCCCAACATTAGCCGCCTTTAGCTTAACGGTGGT
Source organism: Trematomus bernacchii (assembly GCF_902827165.1). Lineage (NCBI taxonomy): Eukaryota > Metazoa > Chordata > Actinopteri > Perciformes > Nototheniidae > Trematomus > Trematomus bernacchii. The sequence continues at coordinate 1,418,314 of NW_022987876.1, forward strand.
GACGTGAGGTCATGTGACCGTGCTGTAATTCCTTTATAGCCCAACATTAGCCGCCTTTAGCTTAGCAGTGGTGACGTGAAGTCATGTGACCGTGCTGTAGTTCCTTTATAGCCCAACATTAGCCTCCTTTAGCTTAGCAGTGGTGACGTGAAGTCATGTGACCGTGCTTTAGTTCCTCTATAGCCCAACATTAGCCACCTTTAGCTTAGCGGTGGTGACGTGAAGTCATGTGACTGTGCTGTAGTTCCTTTATAGCCCAACATTAGCCTCCTTTAGCTTAGCGGTGGTGACGTGAAGTCATGTGACTGTGCTGTAGTTCCTTTATAGCCCAACATTAGCCTCCTTTAGCTTAGCAGTGGTGACGTGAAGTCATGTGACCGTGCTGTAGTTCCTCTATAGCCCAACATTAGCCACCTTTAGCTTAGCGGTGGTGACGTGAAGTCATGTGACTGTGCTGTAGTTCCTTTATAGCCCAACGTTAGCTTTTCACTTCAAAATTCATAAAGTGGTGTTAGTATGTGGAGATTATCCTGCTGAACTAAACGTGTAAGTATCATAAACCTTTGTTCGACACAGATATTATTTTCTGCTATAATCCAAAATCACATGGAGAAATCCCATTGGTCCAGGGCGATGCTGCCTTCAGGGCAGAATGACGTGATCCCTGCACCACTCTGTACACGACTCCCCTGCAGTAAACACTCACCAGATTGTTGAAGACGTAGTGGTACATCTTCAAGTTTCTCTTCTGAGCAGCAATCTGAGGAAAAGTCAGAATAAATTAGATGCTAATTACACTTCTCTGATGCTTCTAACGATGATAAAAAGCACCCATTAGGCATTCATCACCCCCATCTGTGTGTGTGTGTGTGTGTGTGTGTGTGTGTGTGTGTGTGTGTGTGTGTGTGTGTGTGTGTGTGTGTGTGTGTGTGTGTGTGTGTGTGTGTGTGTGTGTATGTATGTATGTTTAACAGCTGCTAATTGGAGGATTCAAATGGTCTTTGAGGAATTAATTGGCCATCAGAAAGAGTGAGGGTGTCCTCCGCTGGATGAAAGGAGGAGAGGAAGAGAGGAGGATAGAGGTTAGAAAGAGGTGAGGAGATAAACAGCTGTAGAGGAGGAAGAGGAGGAGGAAGAGGAGGAGGATGCATCAGTGGTTGAACGCTCACTAACATCTGGAGGAAGCTGTTTGAACATTTCCCCTCCTCTGCCTCTGGACCTCTTCCTCTTCTTGGCGTTGGACTGTATTACATGTTTGAATCCATTAAATCTCAGGATTTGTGATTCAAAAGTGATTCTGGATGAAGTTGTTATCAGTTAAGGCGATGTGGCAAATGATGGCATGAGAGCAGAGCGACGAGTGTAGAAAATGGAGTTTTTAACGAGTTATATTAAATGATTGCAATACTGTAAACACACCAACCTAAGACAGAATGTATTCATGATAAACCCGCACAAATAAACACGTTTTAAGAACAGGTTTTCTCAATTCAAGGTGACTTCAAAATGATATTTCGACTTAAATTCACTTGACTCAATGATTTTTCACTTTAACTTAAACATTATTCTCTCTTTTTATTATGTTGTTCTTGTTTTTTTTTAAATGGGACTCTTTTTTTTGTGGGTTTTTTTTGGCAGAAAATGTCATCTTTTCCCCTGAAAACATTATTCCTCAGAATAAATCCACTGTTCAGTGTTACCAGGTTGAGGATGGAGTTGAGTCTCTCCAGCTCGCAGTCGATGATGATCTGAAACTCCTTCTTGATGTCGAGGTCTGTGAGCAGCTTGATGAACCCGGCTTCAGTCAGAGAGTCCAGGTTTATGGAGGTGACCTGCCAGACCTTCTCCGCCGCCGTGTCCAAGATCCTCTGCAGCACCGACAGACCTGACGGATGAAGAGCGGGAGGATGAGAACTGTTTATATTCTGCAGAGATGCCTCACACAACGACACAGTTGACGTTGCTGTTGGAATACAGATTTGATGACGAACAACATGCTAAAGGACTTTTTGTATTTAAGCTGAGCTTCACCAGAGGAGATTTGGTTAAACCCATATTAAAGTGGTGGACTCTTTGAAGACTTGAGTTTGACATTTTGGCAGTCGCCATTTTTTTTTTGGAACCAAAAGACAACTGAACGTGAACACAGGGCCGGCCCTTGGCATAGGCAGTATAGGCGAATGCTAAGGGCGCATCAACCCATCGGGGGCGCTAAGAAAATTGGGGAGAAAAAAATAATTAAAAAAAGTTAGAAATTTAAAAAATATATTTTTTTTAATTTTATAACAACACAATTTCCCGATTTTGGATCAACAAAGTACATCTTATTATCTTATACTAACAGAACTACGCCTATATTGCGTACAGCGCAGAATCTATGGCACCCCCCCCCCCAAATCAAGTTGAACTGCCCCAGCCCCAGTAAAAAACAGAGGTTTATGTGAAATAGTTCTTTTTTTGGAATAATGGTTTTAGTGTGCAATTCTAGGTTTTAATTTTGTATTTGTGTTAATTTAAATTAAATCAAACTCCCGAAAAACATATACAGCTTTTGTGTGCTTTTATTAACATTGGAATTTACTGTGTAAGCGGCCGCGGGGGGAGAGCTTTATGGCGCATTTCCACTACACGGCCTCGCTCGGCCTCGCTCGGTATGGCTAGGCCTCGTTAGGACTGGCTCACTTTATGGCGCATTTCCATTACAGTTTAGGAACTGGGGTAGTATCTATAGTAACGCAGTGTAGGCGGAGCCGTGACGTCATCTTCAATGAGAACCCCAGAAAAACAACACAGCCGTTAGCTGTTAGCACTCAGAGCTCACAGCTCCTCATATCTGTTCAGAAACTAGACAAAAGTTAAACAAGTACAAACCACAGACTGTCTGTCATGGCGAATACAGTCGCTGGTTTATTTATGTCTGTAGGCCGTTGTTGTGAGTGTGGACGGTCAGAGCATATACAACGTTAGCTTAGCCAATCTCCATTCAGAAAACACGCATTTTAAAAGGTTTTTCGCCTGCCGTCTGTCTGCAGACTTGTCAAAGCATTAATTCATGGTTTTTACAAACCGGTATCAGTATGTTGTTACTTCGGCATCATTTTCGCCAGCTAAAATCTTGCCTAGGTCAGGGCCGGCCCTGCGTGAACAAGACAAGGTTTGATGATAGAAATGTAACAACTTACTTCCATCAAGTGAAAACTTGTTAGACGCAAACACAGACCACATTGTTGAATATAAATGTTTTTATGTTGTAATAAAAATAATGTCTAAATATGTCTGGCGAGCTAACCTAATCACAAGAGATGAACCGTTAATAAATCGTGGCTTTTTTCCATCTCCGTTTTGGCCGACATCCTGACACAAGAGGGTGGAGTTAGCTACAACCGAATGTGCACAAATGTTATCATCTGTTTTACTCTGAATGGGAGCATCATTGATTTAATAAACAGGATGCTGTGTTGAAGAAGACTTGAGATTGAGACCAACAACTCATCAGGAGAAAGTTTAGTGAGGTAAGAAATCAAGAGAGAAGAAGGAAAATGTTCTTATGGTTACAAGTTCCTGCAGGACTGCTGTTCAATAAACATGTGAATCAGTCGTGTGCGGCTGTTGGAATCAATGCTGTTTCAAAGCCTCGCTGCTCAGACACAACACTGAGATATTCTGCATGTGAGACGCTGAGGATCTGAAGAGAGAGAAGCTGTGCTGTTGCCGTCTGCCTGAGGCTCCACCCGGGTCAACGCTTCACAACTGGGATGCTTTTTACGCTCATTTGTACCTGCAACTGATTTTTTTATAAGGGGGAAGACATGTGTGGGCTTGAATGTATATATGTATGTATAAGTAGCATTTTCGTGATGTGTGAGTTTTTATTATCATACTATATTTTAGGCTCGTGGGACTAATGTTTTTATATGTCAATGTATTTTCGGAAAAAAAAAAGAATGAAATGAGAAGGCTAAATATAGTATGATGAGTAAAACAGAATACCAGAAAGTACAAGAAGCATAATAATGTTCAAAAGGCTCTTTATTGTTCTCATACTGCCTGTGCTGCAGCACCTCTTTTCACCCTCTGTCTGAAACCAGAGCCCAGTCTGCTCTGATTGGTTAGCTGGCCGGCTCTGTTGTGATTGGTCAACCAGCTTAGAGATGTCCCGCCCCTTAGCCTATCACGTACATGTGTTGGAGCGCTAGCCAGTAGGAGCGTGACTGTTACATAGTGATGTCACTTTGTTCCAGAAGTAAATAAAGGAGTCCAATCGAGTTATCTTCTTATTATAGACACATGCATTTCCAAACATTTGGTCCACCTACGCTGTAAAATGTATTATCTCTTCGATTTACACACAGCATCTATTGCACGTCTGTCCGTCCTGGGAGAGGGATCCCTCCTCTGTTGCTCTCCCTGAGGTTTCTCCCATTTTCCCCTTTAAACTGTGGGTTTCTCTCTGGAAGTGTTTCCTTGTACGATGTGAGGGTCTAAGGACAGAGGGTGTCGTATTGTCATACTGATATTCTGTACAAACTGTGAAGTCCACTGAGACAAATGTAACATTTGTGATATTGGGCTATATAAATAAACATTGATTGATTGATTGATTGATTGATTATTCTACCCTCTAATGGACAACACAAATCCTCACTTCATTTGTCTTTAAATGCCTTCTACTCTGGTTCTACAACCTCTGTGCTTCACAACCCAATGAGTCAACACACAGAGTAATAACATCAGCATTTTACAGGACACACACACACACACACACACACACACACACACACACACACACACACACACACACACACACACACACACACACACACACACACACACACACACACACACACACACACACACACACACACACACACACACACACACACACACACACACACACACCGTGTTCAGATGACAAGTCAGCACAATTCAGATAGACTTCAAAGAGAAGAGAGAGATGAACTGAGAGACACAGTGAAACAGGAACTTCAAAGTTACTGTCTGACACACACACACACACACACACACACACACACACACACACACACACACACACACACACACACACACACACACACACACACACACATACACACTGTGTCTCGGAGTCAGAGACAGAAATTGAAGTCTTAAAGAGTGTGTCTGTGTGTGTGTCAAGACATATTATTAGAGATGATAAATTGTCTCCTGCACAATAAAGCATTGTGTCTGTTATCTGTGAAACAAACTTGTTATCTATGATCTAAAAGTACCTTTTACTCGTCACATGTTTCCACACACACACATTCAGAGAGTGTTTATCTCCAGGAGGGATTCTTCTGATAATTGGTGCTGAAAGAGAGAAGATGTGATGACCTCTGATAGGTAACTGCTCATTAACTCAGCCCAGTGACACACACACACACTGAGCAAAACAAGTCAAGTGTGTGTTAGTGATAATGTATGTAGTGTAACTCCAGGAATACAGCAAATAGAGAAAGAGAGTTTTATCAACAGAGCTGTGCTCTATTCTGCATCTGATTAACGTAAACACCATGAATGCATGTCCTTTACTGTTATTGCACAGAGAGGAAGAGGAGAGGAAGAGGAAGAGGAGAGGAGAGATGGGAGATGATACAGGAGGAAAAAGAGAAGAAATTAGAAGAAGAAAATAAAATGCACAAAAGAGCGGAGACAAGAAAAGAGGAGGAGAGTCCTCAGAAGTGTTTGAGTGTTTTTCCCAGGAGAGTCTTACAGAGAGTTACAGCAGCCTCCATCTGTCCTCCGCTCATTAAAACACAACCAGCTCTGTTACAGCAGGGCCAACTGGGCCAACACAGGGCCAGATACTAGCCAACCTAGGGCCAAAACAGTGCTAACACTATGACAACAAGCAGTTAATACAGGGACAGAAATTGAGCCAACTTGGGGCCAACACTCAAATACCGGACTTAAACAGGGCAAAGCTAGAGCCAACACGGGTCTATTTCCGTGCAAAAAGAGGGCCAACAACTAGGGTCAACAACTAGGGCCATAACAGAGTTAACAAAGGTCCAGAAATAAGCCCAACAGAGGGCTAATAAGAGGACAACTTGGTGCCAAAACGTGTCCAATTCCGGGCAAAAAGAGGTCCAATATGGGGCCAACACAGATTTAAGAAATGAGACATTAACTTAGGGCCAAGACCAACCCAACCGATGGCCAATATAATGCCAACAAGGGGCCAACAGGGGGCCAACAGGGGGCCCTCACAGGACAAAATCAGGGTCAATATAGAGCAGACAAAGGGCCAATGCTAGGCCAAATCAAGGCCATCACAAAGCGAACACAGAGCCAACATGGGGCCGTTAATGCTGGACAACACGTAGCAGAGATTTCAGCAGGAAGACATCAGATGGAACAAACCATCTCTTGTACTAATGTGTAACAATGTCAATGTCTCAGGAACATGAGGGCAGAAAAAACACACAGAACAAACTCCAAACTATGGCATGGAACTGTGAAATAAAAGGACCCTCTCTGTCTGAGGCCGTAAAGGGTGAGTGTTACACGAACACATCTCTGTTCACGCTGAAGCTTCCTTCATTCTCTCAAAGATGCTCTGTTTGAAGAAGAAGGAGCTTTTCATTCCTTTAAAGCTCCCATGTCATGCTTTTCCGGTTATTACCCGTCCCCTTGTGTGTTATGAAGGTTTTTATGCATGTAAACGGTGTGCAGAGTCAAAACCCTCAAAGTACACCCTGTAGCGAGTAAAACTCTAACACAGAAAATACCTCCCCAAAACGCCTCGTTGGAGATACGTCACTGCCCATTTGAGTCTTCCATTTAGTTCCGGGTACCGCCTGATGTCATGCGGTACCCGGAACGAAATGGACCAATCCCGAAGAGCTATGGCCACACCAGCAGCGGCGTGTTCCTCCTCCAGAGGTTCGAAGAACCGGCATTTCACAGACGAAAGCTTCCAAAACATTGCCCAGTTTGAGGCCGGATATGCACAGCTTGTTTGGACCGTTTGGAGTAGGGGAAGATCTGGGTATACAACCTGTAAGTTTGCATTGTTATTTGTGTATTTATCAAACAAGACTGTTTAAATGTGTAAACTGTGTTGGACTGCTAAGCCATTGACACAGTGCTAACTGTGCTAACTAAGTTGCTAGAGTTTCCATATATCAACTCTAATATCAGCAGATGGCCTTGCATACATGTATCTCATAGCAGGAGAATGTCTGCATTCACACACAAAATACCTATTGACAGTATACTCCGGGTGATTTGCCGGTCAGTCGCGAAACGTAATTACATTATAGCTGGCGTAGCGATCTAACACACGGAGCTAGAGCTAGTTTTGGTCAGAAAAACATTTTTGTGATGCTACGTTGCTAGCGTTTAAATATATCAACTACAATGTCAGCAGATGGCCTTACATGTTTGTCATGGCAGGAGAATGTCTGCAGTCACACACACGGAATACTCATACAGTATACTGTACTGTGATTTACCGTACATTGTGACCGTACATATACTGCATGTAGCTAACGAGGCTAGCTGTATGCTAGCGCAAAACAATGTATTCATGCAAGTTACATTGTATGACCGAACGTAGCAGAATACCCGTATACGATTGCAATTATAAACACGTTATTGCTAGCCTAATATGAACCACTAGCTTTTGTTCATAGTAGTTTTATTACACTGCATTATAGTTGCCTTTCCTCCAAGCTAACGTTCATATCGTGTTAGCTACCAAGGTAAACAAAGCTAGGTTAGCATATTAGCAGGCAAGCTGTTCATTACACAACTACTACTAACGAGTCTAAAACAACTAAGTTTCTCTAATATTTTGTGATTTGCATTTGATTTCGTCCAGCCAGATCCTGGCGGACAATCCATGACGGGGAAGGGATTCTACTACTACTGAGGGTGCTAAAAGGCACCGCACCGACTGTGCGCAGGCAAGATGCGAGGAGGAGGAATGGATGATATACCGTGTATATATGTATATTTATGTTCATTTTGTACATTTCTAAAAATGAAGTTTAATGGAAATACTTAGTAGGCCTATCCTTTCTTCCCTGAATTCATATATAGCAAACCATGATTTGATTTCTCATCAAACAGTAGTAGTTTATAACGGGTAAAAATAACTTACTCTTTGTTATGAGAGTAGCTCGTAGGCCACAACGGAAAGACAAGGAGACATACACGAGTTTACAAAACCACGGCACATTTATTGTGGTAAATGCAGAGACAGGTGGTTGAGAGGATCGCAGAGTTAGTCTTCCTGCAGCCGCTTTGGAGAGAGACTGTGTCCGGAGGTGTCCGTGATCGTGCTGATTAGCCTCTTCAGCTCCACCCCATCGTAAGACAAAGGCCCTGGGGCCGTCACACTCTTCTATAACAACAGTTAAAAATATATATGTATATAAAATATACCGCTGTACCGACGCCATGATAAGACTGATGTTACGCTGAGAGCAGCCGGGAAAAGCACTGACATGGGCGCAGCCTCTCTGGTGGTTGACTAATCAGAACAAGTGGCCGAGCTGACCAATCGGAGCACACTAGGCTCACAGGGAGGGGGGGGCAAGAGCTCCAACGAGTCGTTTAGTGGAGAAAGTGAATACTGCTGAATACACATGCTTGACAGAGATGCTGTATGCGAAACCAATGTGAGTTTGGAAAATTGCACAGTATAAATCTATTTTAGTATACCTCAACAATGTAATTATGATCAGTGGAAATGGCCATGACATGGGCCCTTTAACACAAAACTCTCTCTCAGCAAAGACGGAAAATAATACTAAATTGTTTATTTAAACCCTTATGAATATTAAACAACAACCTATAGGTTAAAAGAGGAAAGGTTGAAGGCTCACCACAGGAGGAGGTTCATTGATATCATCAATGATTCAGGGTTCACCTTGGTTTGCAAATTAAAAAACGCACTGAACCAAACTGTGCAAATGAAGACACATCTTCAGCAACTTGAGCTTTACTGAACCAAACGCTGCAAGAAGCTCAGTGTCCCCTGGTCTCCAGCTGTGTGCGTCACTCTTTAGTGTCCCCTGGTCTCCAGCTGTGTGCGTCACTCTTTAGTGTCCCCTGGTCTCCAGCTGTGTGCGTCACTCTTTAGTGTCCCCTGGTCTCCAGCTGTGTGCGTCACTCTTTAGTGTCCCCTGGTCTCCAGCTGTGTGCGTCACTCTTTAGTGTCCCCTGGTCTCCAGCTGTGTGCGTCACTCTTTAGTGTCCCCTGGTCTCCAGCTGTGTGCGTCACTCTTTAGTGTCCCCTGGTCTCCAGCTGTGTGCGTCACTCTTTAGTGTCCCCTGGTCTCCAGCTGTGTGCGTCACTCTTTAGTGTCCCCTGGTCTCCAGCTGTGTGCGTCACTCTTTAGTGTCCCCTGGTCTCCAGCTGTGTGCGTCACTCTTTAGTGTCCCCTGGTCTCCAGCTGTGTGCGTCACTCTTTAGTGTCCCCTGGTCTCCAACTGTGTGCGTCACCCTTTAGTGTCCCCTGGTCTCCAGCTGTGTGCGTCACTCTTTAGTGTCCCCTGGTCTCCCAGCTTTGTGCGTCACTCTTTAGTGTCCCCTGGTCTCCCAGCTTTGTGCGTCACTCTTTAGTGTCCCCTGGTCTCCCAGCTGTGTGCGTCACTCTTTAGTGTCCCCTGGTCTCCCAGCTGTGTGCGTCACTCTTTAGTGTCCCCTGGTCTCCCAGCTGTGTGCGTCACTCTTTAGTGTCCCCTGGTCTCCCAGCTGTGTGCGTCACTCTTTAGTGTCCCCTGGTCTCCCAGCTGTGTGCGTCACACTTTAGTGTCCCCTGTTCTCCCTGCTGTGTGCGTCACTCTTTAGTGTCCCCTGGTCTCCCAGCTGTGTGCTTCACTCTTTAGTGTCCCCTGGTCTCCCAGCTGTGTGCGTCACTCTTTAGTGTCCCCTGGTCCCCCAGCTGTGTGCGTCACTATTTAGTGTCCCCTGGTCTCCAGCTGTGTGCGTCACTCTTTAGTGTCCCCTGGTCCCCCAGCTGTGTGCGTCACTCTTTAGTGTCCCCTGGTCTCCAGCTGTGTGCATCACTCTTTAGTGTCCCCTGGTCCCCCAGCTGTGTGCGTCACTCTTTAGTGTCCCCTGGTCTCCCAGCTGTGTGCGTCACTATTTAGTGTCCCCTGGTCTCCAGCTGTGTGCGTCACTCTTTAGTGTCCCCTGGTCTCCAGCTGTGTGCGTCACTCTTTAGTGTCCCCTGGTCTCCCAGCTGTGTGTGTCACTCTTTAGTGTCCCCTGGTCTCCAGCTGTGTGCGTCACTCTTTAGTGTCCCCTGGTCTCCAGCTGTGTGCTTCACTCTTTAGTGTCCCCTGGTCTCCCAGCCGTGTGCGTCACTCTTTAGTGTCCCCTGGTCTCCGTTGTGTTCTGAGCTTCTTGCAGCGTCTGGTTTCTGCAGCTTTTAGTAAACGCTGCGCATGTCTCCTCAAGTTGCTGAATGTTCTCTAAATGCTGCATGAGTTGTCAAGTTGCTGGAGATGTTTCTGCATGTTTACAGGAACATTTGTGTTTTTATATCTGAAGCTGAGTTGTGTGGGGTTTCCATGAACCTTATGAAGAGAAAAAAGGAAGCAACATGTGGATGAAGTGATCAGAGAGGAAGAGGAGTACTGTACTTCACTGTAACTCCACTGTATGTGTGCAGCAGTCATTGCACACTGTGCTGCAGGCTGTATCCATGGCAACAGAGCGATTATTGTGGGATGAGTCAGGTTGAGTAAAAGGTAGTGCCGCATACATGCAAAAATACTCCCTCTGTGCAAGTGTTTAAAATCCTTCTAATGCACGGAGACATCTGGAGATATTGGGCTGTCTCATGGCCTTTTTCAGACTAGTGTCAAAATCCACATGAGTTTATCTGCATGTTTGTGCATTTTTTAACATAACACGTCAGAAAGCTTGATGAGAAACAGACTCGTGTCAGTGTCAGCGGACGTCTCGTGGTGATATCGGTTTGTATTCACCTGCAGTGTTTTCATCATGTTTGGCTTTAAAGAACGTTTCCTCAGAACTCTACTCAGGACTCTCTTCCTTTGAACACACTTTTGTGTGACCTTAAAACTATCTGTTTCTATATTATAACCGTTGTTTTTCTCTCCTACCTCAGCATTGCTATGACCTTTTCCTCCAACTATTACATTTAGTTTAATATCATTTCTTGAATTCATTTTTTTGAAATATTTGAACCTTTTTTAGTCTAAATAGTCAAACCTTTTGTCAGATTTACAGTGCTCCTATTTCTTTACCTCGAAATGTTGTCTCCTTCTCTCTCAGTGGAAAAATCTTACACACACACCAAACTGTCCACTTTCATTCCTGTCTATATTCTGAAGCTGTACAGTACACACACCATTCACACACACACACTTTATTCCTAAGACATGCAGAACATAACTTTTTATTGCAGCATTTTCTGATTTATGGAACGTTTTAAAACCCCTTTAGTAAAACACGTCACTTCTCCTCTGCAGATAACAGTAGACACACAGTTACACAGTGTTATTTTAGAACTAATTCCACCATTGGTTTCTGGGCAGATGGAGAAGACAATAAGATTAAACTGCTCTGCTGCTAATTCTGTTTCACTGCAGGACTTCAGATAAACTCACAGCCACAGTTTGTGTCTCTGAATGTGGATTCTGTCTCTGCAGTTAGAGACCACAGTGAGTGACGAGCTGTGGAAGTCTGAGAGTTTTCCCTGTAAAATGATGCATGGGGAGTCGAGGTAAAAAGCTGACACCCTCGTGACATGTTTTTATGTGTTTCCATATCTGCTGAAAATAAAACTTGGGAGTAAATGTGTCAAAATATTACAACAAGCTCCTCTTGTCACCTCCTTTTCTTCTATACTCCTTTAGAAGGTAAAGTAACCTCTCTAGAGGTGGGAAGTATTGGAGTACAAATACTTTGTTACTTTAAGTACATGTTTCTGGTATCAGTACTTTACTCCACTTCTTATTTTTCTGACGACTTTCTACTTTGACTTCTTACATGTTGAACACAAATACCTGTACTTTCTACTTCTTACATGTTGAACACAAATACCTGTACTTTCTACTTCTTACATGTTGAACACAAATACCTGTACTTTCTACTTCTTACATTTTGAACACAAATACCTGTACTTTCTACTTCTTACATGTTGAACACAAATACCTGTACTTTCTACTTCTTACATTTTGAACCCAAATACCTGTACTTTCTACTTCTTACATTTTGAACCCAAATACCTGTACTTTCTACTTCTTACATGTTGAACCCAAATACCTGTACTTTCTACTTCTTACATTTTGAACCCAAATACCTGTACTTTCTACTTCTTACATTTTGAACCCAAATACCTGTACTTTCTACTTCTTACATTTTGAACACAAATACCTGTACTTTCTACTTCTTACATTTTGAACACAAAAACCTGTACTTTCTACTTCTTACATGTTGAACTCAAATACCTGTACTTTCTACTTCTTACATTTTGAACCCAAATACCTGTACTTTCTACTTCTTACATGTTGAACACAAATACCTGTACTTTCTACTTCTTACATGTTGAACACAAATACCTGTACTTTCTACTTCTTACATGTTGAACCCAAATACCTGTACTTTCTACTTCTTACATGTTGAACCCAAATACCTGTACTTTCTACTTCTTACATGTTGAACACAAATACCTGTACTTTCTACTTCTCACATTTCCCAAACAGGCTGGTTCCTTTAGTTTGAATGTGTGTTTGGTGGCGTGATCATTATTATTTAGAGTCATTGCGTGCCTATTGATTTGAACACGATCCGTGTATCCATCATTTCCTGGTCTTCTCTAAAGAAGAGGGACCAATGAAAACGTTGTCATGTTGCCGTTGTTCAGCATGGAAACATTCATTAGCTAACAATGACATTATTGTTCTATTAATATAAAGGGAGGTCAGGTACTCTTTAAAACAGCTGCTAGTTATCGGTACTTTTTACTGAAGTACATTTCAAAGCCCATACTTCTTTACTTTCACTTGAGTAAAGAAGTTTAGTCAGTACTTCTACTTTGACCAGAGTATTTTTAAACACGAGTATGTGTACTTCTACATGAGTAAAGGATGTGTGTACTTTTACCATCTCTGAACCTCTCAGGTAAAGGTCTCACCTGAGTCGGGGCTGTACATGTAGACGAAGCGGCTCCAGCCGAAGGCCTCCAGCAGGGCCATGATGGGCTCCTGCAGCGGGGGCCTCAGCTGGAGGACGAACTGGTTGTTGGTGGTGACGGGGAAGGAGGGCGTGACGAAGCACACGTGCAGAGAGCCGCAGAACGACATCAGCATGTTCACCGTCCGCCGGTCGTACAGACCCATGATGGCGTACACTCCTTTAGAGAACTGGGAGCAGACTGGGAGAAGAAGGAGGAGAGGAGGTTAGAACATTGTTTCATCAACAGCTTTTTGTTTGGCACTGCTACTTTTAATTATTTGATCAATTATCGGTTTGTGTTTTCCCTACTTATTGTTTAAGTCCATAATATGCTGACAACTGTACAAGGTAGTAACAACTACTATATGCTATTTAACACAGAGAAGCATCACATCTTCAGATTGTTTGGACAATTACTTTCCATTTTCCAAATATGTTGTGATTATTTTTGTGTCGATTGACTGAAAATGTATTATTGTTTCCAACACATTTTTGATTATATAGGAAACAAAGACTTAGTATTTATTACTCCGTTAAACATAACTGAAAAAATGCTTAAATGACTCCATTAATGATAAACGTATTTATTTATTTATAGACTAATCCCAGTTACTCAAATTCCTTCCTGAACATAGTGTCAACATTATTCCAGTGTATGATGATATTATACTTGTGTGTGTATACTGTATGTTTGACTAATGCTATTTTGATTTCCCCCATGAGCCTCTCTGTCTGTCAGTTTGCATCCCTCTCTCCCCCCCCCCTCGCCTCTCCTTCACCTTCTGTCCTCTCCCTTTATTTTCCTCCATCCAATACTTTCCCTTGTCTTGTTGTCTGTCTTGTTTTTCAAGCTCCAGTTCATCTTTGTCCGCCCTGAATTCCAGGTCAGCAAACAAACCAAAAGTGAAATATAGTTCACACACGCTCTAAAGTGTGTAATCTCCTGACACACAGGTCTACACACTGCGCTTTATGGGAGAGTGTTTTGTTCTTTTTGTAAAAGTCAGGTATTATTTTGTATGGAGGGTTTGTTTTGTACATGGAGAACTAATGGTGTGCAATGGTTCATGCAGACTGACAGTAGAGAGACAAAGAGCCTCAAAGAAACAGTTCGATATGAATAGAAGCAGAACAGAAATGTTAACATCAACGTATGTACAGATTTAAGGGATTCATACAGTATGTAACATTTCTGCACGGAAATGTGTAAAATCTACTATAAATATGTGATATATTCAGTGGAGCTCTTCCAATATCCCAAAGGTTTCAAATAACATCATTATAATCAAGGTAAGGTAAAAATATAAAAATAATATTTGATTGAATTTATTTTAAAGTATTTTTTATCAAATTAAGAAGTCTCAGGAGTGTAAATAAATCCAAGAAAAATGTGTAATTCATGAATGAAAACACAAAAACTTTGAAATATTGATTGGTTGTTATTAATAATTGAAGAAAATAAGAACATCATCATCAAGAAATCAGATGATTAACAACCCTTTAAAGGTCCCATGTCATGCTTTTCCGGTTATTACCCGTCCCCTTGTGTGTTATGAAGGTTGTTCTGCATGTAAACGGTCTGCAGAGTCACAAACCCTCAAAGTACACCCTGTAGCGAGTAAAACTCTAACACAGAGAAGACCTGTCTATGCTGCCCCAGAACGCCTCGTTGGGGATTTCTCTTTTTCCATTGTTTGCTTCCTGAACACCCAAATCAACTACAAATGACCGGATTGGCCCAAATGGACCAATCAGTGGAGCACCTCACACACCAGGATCCCTTGGCTAACTATCAGGGAGTCCCCATTGACTTGCATAGAGCTCCCTGAACGCTGGTAATAGACGAGTTGGGATGGTGGAGAAATGCTCTCCGCAGACCCATTCTCACAGCGTTATAAACCTTTTCTTACTCAATATCAAGCCACACTTATTGTTTTTACTTCGGCTGTGAGTGTTTGTGTGTGCTCAGGATGAGTTTCGCTTGTTCTCGCTGTATCGCCGACCCGGAAACCTGTCCGCTCCTCGAGCAACGAGCCTCGCAACGTCCCGACCAATCAGAGCACACTGGGCTCACAGGGAGGGGGGGGAGCAGGAGCTCCAACAAGGCGTTTAGGACAGAGAGTGAATACACATACTATACAGAGATGCTGTATGAGAAACCAATGTGAGTTTGGAAAATTGCACAATGTAAATCTATTCTAGTATACCTCAACAATGGAAATATGATCAGTAGAAATGGCCATGACATGGGACCTTTAAAGGTAGAGGCCATGTTACTTTTGGACATTACTGTAGTCTTTACAATTATTAACACTGGTTCAGCAACAAAAGATACACATAATGTTTAATCAAAACAATGTGCTTTTTGGAATATATGTGTTACTTAATGAACCAAAACATAGCAGCTTTAAGTAATTTTTCTTTCTTTTGTCTCCTTCATTTGCAGCGTTTATGATTGTATCTGTACACCATGAGAGTGTTATCTCCTCGCCACGGAGGAGACGTGATTTCAGCGCCTCACTTATCTGCTGCTGATAAACTGCAGTTTGCTGTTTCCACACAAAAGGCTCCTCGTGCCGAATCAAATGACTCCTCCCGCAGCAGGATTAAGACCAAGTATTCTCATTGCTCCAGGATCGCAACTCTGTAGAACCACCAGCTTATTTTACGCAGAGATCTCGTTTTGGAATATAAAAACATGTTATCATTCAGAAAATCTCTGGATAAAAGATGTGAACCTGTCACTCTAACTTTCACAACCAAACAAACCCCTCTTTAAGGCTTAATGTCCTTTGAGAATAAGTAATACAAGTCTAAACATCATCACAAATCACAACACAGTGCTGTAACTGTCATATTTCAGATTGTCTTTACTGCAGGTGTCTTTTCAGATATCATGTCAAAAGTGTCCTGACGTTGGAGCTACAAAGAAGGTCATATCTTTGAGACAATAACACATTGATGATGGAATCGGCTGATCATTAATGCAAATATACACAATTCACCATGTGTTGTAAAAACAAATTAACATTAAAAAAAGGCTAAAGAAATAGTTTTTTTGTGGGATGTTCCTGTATTCATTTTGTATCTAGTGTGTTTTGTGTCATTTGTGTAACCCTGTGTGGTTTCTGTAGAATAAAGTAGAAAATGCCCTTTGTAGTTAACAAAGACTGGTGTGTGGTGTGTGTGTGTGTGTGTGTGTGTGTGTGTGTGTGTGTGTGCGTGTGTGTGTGTGTGTGTGTGTGTGTGTGTGTGTGTGCGTGTGTGTGTGTGTGTGTGCGTGTGTGTGTGTGTGTGTGTGTGTGTGTGTGTGTGTGTGTGTGTGTGTGTGTGTTGTGTGTCCTTGGTGCAGTGCTAACATGCTAAATCCGTAAATAGCTCTTTCCCCGGGGTCATGCTATCATGCTAACGAGCTATCTGTCTGTTAGCGTTAGCGCTGCTGTCCCGACGGAGGCCGGACAGATGCTCCCTGCTGGGAACATGTATTTATGTTCAGGTCATCAACATGGTCCAGATGTGATCATCCTTCAGGAGGAAGCAGTGAAGTGATCTCTGAGTTATCTTCCTGTAATCAATCACATGTGTTTCTACTTTCTACATGTTCTTGTTGTGATGGGATTTCTACAACCCAGGAGAAAAGGTTTTGATATCCTATCGTAAAAAATAACTAAATATCATCAAATGGTGTTAAATAAAGACACAACACATTGATCCAAAGTATTTCTAAATGTAAAAGCATGAATATTCCTTAGCGCTACAAACCTTTTTTGAACAAAGTTAATTTTTCTTGTTTCTGTGAAGTGCTCACTTTTCTGAGCAGCGTATTAAAAATGAGCATAACTCAAAAATATGCAAGTAACAAAATCAGGGTATATGCATGAATCCTGAAGTCAGATGTAAAACCTTTTCAAACCTTTTTTAAGACCCTTTCCATACATTTTAAGACCTCATCGGCACTTGGAGTTCTAACCGGTTACCTTGGCGACACACTTTACCTCACATTTACTATATACAGTATTGATTGTCCTTCCTCCTTATCTTCCAACCATTTGGACGCAGACTTGCATTTCCCCATAACCATGTTATTTAGCAACCGGCGTAAACGGGCCATCGCGCGCTATCAAGCAGAGCGCGCGATGTCCTGTTCAGATGACGTCAAACCCAACGGGATGCCATAAATAAACTACACAGAATCACACTACACACCTACGCAATGATTACATTCAGGCAGACTGTAGAATACAACCTCTTTGGACAATTTATATACTTATTGAAAACTAACTACAAAATGTAATACCTTGGAAAATGCCGTTTAATACTTTTTAATACTTTTTAATAGCCTTCATTTTTGCTTAATTGATTTATCAACGTTTAATACTTGTTAAGACCCCGCGGACACCCTGGAAATCATTTTGTCCAAGTTTCTACATTTAGGAATCTTTTGGACCAGTATGTTTTGTGTTTATTCAGTAACTATTGAAGACAAAACACTTACGGCACTATTTCAATACTTACAGTAGAAACACATGTGATTGACTACAGGAACATCACTCACAGATCACTTCACTGCTTCCTCCTAAAGGATGATCACATCTGGACCATGTTGATGTTGTTGACCTGAACATAAATACATATTCCCAGAAGGCTCACAGCAGCTGTGGACGACTCACAGTATCATAAACATACATTAAGCCATCATCAACATCATTTTATTTACTTTACATGAATGTCTCAACACAACACTGCTGTAAGAATAAGATAATGCCCAGATCTACAACAATCTGCTAACCAATGGATAGTCAAGACTTTAATTATTCATCTGTTATTTAGTTAATATCACCCACAGACAAAGCGGTATAGATACAGAAGTGAACCTTTCACAGCAATATAAAATATGTGGAGTCCAGCCAGTTTCATTGTATCTGAGAAAATGTGGGCTAAAGCTGAAGGAAGTAGGAGACAAGAGTTAAACTCTAGGTTTGAGTAATATATATATTTCTATATATTTTAATAGTCTATTGATGGGACCTCATTCATTTGAAATAGCCTAATAATCACTACAATATTAATCTACATACTTTTAAATGTTATTCTATATATAGTATTCCTATGAATTGTTTTTTGAAGCTCAATAATAAACATATTTTTTGCCTGGAATTTGTCTGGGACATGGAAATCATTGGCCATGACCATTTTGGAAAACACAGAATATCATCTACTAAATTCCAGTTTTCCTGTCATCCCTAGATCTATATTTATCTTGGCCCAGACAAGAACAACTTTCAGAACAACAACCCCCCCCCCACACCCCCGGCTCAGCTTCATCAATTAAAGTCACAGAGGAGAGAAGTTGACGTGGAGACACTGATCTGACCTCGTCCTCGCTCGGCGTCAGACATCTCGCTCCTCGCCTCCTCGGGCCTCCGTACCGAGCTTTATTTAAATACAGCCCAGAGACGGCAACCAGCACCAGGGGCCCCACAGCTGAGACCTCACCCCCCCTCCCCCTCCCAACCCCAATCCCAAAACAGAGAGCCTCGTCCTGATGACATCCGTCTATCCAACCGCAGATCTGTGTCTCTGTGAAAACTAATAATCACAGTATGCAGCTGAAGGGTTATCGGCAGGTAATCCTGGAGACGTGTTTTATCCTTGTTAGCTCACCATCATTCCCCCCCCCCCAAACTTACACACACACACACACACTTTTTGAGCTAGCTCTGCTGAGGAGACCGCCCGGAGACAAACATCCAAACATCAGATCACTGTTTCACTGCCGTCATGCTGCATTCACGTCACACGTTTACCCCAGAATGACATCCACATGCAACACACGGATACAGACTTTATATATGTTTCAGTGGAGTGACTTTCACTGAGCGCTGTGCTGACATTAAAAGCAGCCAGATACAGAAAAGTCCTAAGGTCAGAGACTGTGGACACTGAGTATGTCTACGTTCACATTAAACTGTTACAGAGTGGAGAAGAAATAAGTCCTTAAACCTTAACATTTGTAAGGATTTCATTACTTCCTGTCCTCTCGTCTGGATGTCAATGGCTTTCTGAATGTGTTTTTGGTTGTTAGGCTGAAATAAGGTCTGTAGTTAACACAAGCTGAAGAGATTTTAATTCTACGATATAACATATGTCAGTAAATACCCCACTGGTGAATTTACAAGTGTCTAAATGAGACAGCATTCAAAGAAGTCACTAGAGAAACAGTGACAATCAGTAAATGTAATAAATAAGATGTTTATGAACTGCTCAATGGAAAGTTTCTGTCCCGAGGGAAGAAGCGGGTGTTCTTGGTGCCTAAAGACTGATCCAAATTAATTAGCTCATCAAAACAAGTCCACAGGATCAACTGTGCTACACACCAGGGTGTATCTGCTCACACCAGATCTGTTCAGGAAGAAGAACTGAAGTGTGTGTTTTCCTGTGAGCAGGTCTGAGGCGCGGACACCGAGCTCAAACAAACGAGGTTTCCACCCGTCAGCGTGCACCGTCTCAACCTCAGGCTCTAATTAGTGTGTTTAGTAGCAATGCTGAATAATAGATTAAATGGCTGCTGCCTTCCTCAGGGCGACGTACCATCACACACACACACACACACACACACACACACACACACACACACACACACACACACACACACACACACACACACACACACACACACACACACACACACACACACACACACACACACACACACACACACACACACACACACACACACACACACACACACACACACACACACTCATACAGTGCACACATCCACATGCTGAATCACACACATACAGTGTTCAAAAAGCATTTTGGCAACTGCTGCCTCCGAGGCATCAGTGCAATAATCTCCTGCTGACACACACACACACACACACACACACACACACACACACACACACACACACACACACACACACACACACACACACACACACACACACACACACACACACACACACACACACACACACACACACAGACACATAGAAATGGAGGCTAACTAAAAGTGTTCCCCTGTGAACAGTTGCAGGTTTAAATCCCATCTGTTGGCTCAGAGCGAGTCTCTGCTGCCTCCGTGTCTACATTTACATTTTACTAGTCCACAAAGATTTACCCACAATGCACTCCAGAGACCACACAGCTCATGTAACCCTTTTTTCCAAACTAATGCAATCATAGACTTCACATCAACAGTAGAAAGACCCATTTATTTCTACTACACAGAAGTGAAGGAAAATATCCTGGATATGGGAGCGGCCATCTTGAGATTCTGACACCTGCTAGCTGCTAAATTAGCACTACAGTAGCTGTGTTGCTAAATAATATCTCTTATATACATTAATGATCAAACTGAGACATATAACTGTTCACATAATGTATGAACCAAAGAATCTACTCTATATATACATGTATATAAGACATACTTTAATAATCCTCAAAGGGGAAATTCTATTTCTGTTGTTATTGACATTACATTACACACAAAGGCCAGAAATACACACATGCCTTAGTGGAGAGGTGTCAGAGCGAGAAGCTTGAACCAATGGTCTGGCGCCATGCAGCAGAAGGGGGTTTGGTGCCTTTCTGAAGGACAGCTTGGCAGTGCAGAGGAAGCAAACTGGAAAACACTTCACACTTTCGGTCCAATCAAAAATGCAATCAACTCAATAAAAAAGCCAGTGGGATTTTGGATTATAGCAGAAAATAATCTCTTGGTCAGACAAACATTTATGATAGTTACACGTTAAGTTCAGCAGGATCATCTCCACATATTAACACCACTTTATGATTTTGGCTATAAAGGAAGGAACTACAGCACGGTCACATGACCTCACGTCAAAATCCTCAAAGGATTCAACATTTACAAACCACAACACTGCCAACCCAGTCTCACGGCATTTCGTGTTATAGTCACGAAATCAATGTAATCTATTGATTCGTGTTCACCAACACGATTTTCGCATTTTTTTCGTGTCACACTGAACGATTTTAAAAGCAATGTATTTCTATTGGTAGTATGTTTTGTGCCTGCAACACGTCTTTTTGTCCAGTCGGGTCTTGGAAGACCAGAAGCTGTGTGGTTCATAAAAACATTTTCTTACTCAATATCTTACCCTAAGCCTAACTCTATCCCTTTTATTTTAAATTGTATAATGTCTTGAGTTTTTTTTGCCGTCCGCGAGGAAAAGAAATGGCTCAGAGCCTCAGAATACTGACATCTGTATTTTATGTCATCTTTTTTTCCTTCTAATTTGTTATTATTTGGTGCAGGCACGAAACATACTACCAATATAAATACATTACTTCTAAAATCGTTCTGTGTCAGAATACTTAAATCTGTATTTTTTGTAATCTGTTTTTCCTTCTAATTTGTTATTATTTACATTGCTTTTAAAATCGTTCTGTGTGACACGAAAAAAATGGCGAAATCGTGTTGGTGAACACGAATCAATAGATTAATTTCGTGACTATAACACGAAATGCCGTGAGACTGTGTTGACACTGCTGCTTGAATCCAATAATTACATTAAGTCTTTTATTTCCTGCTCACAATTGAACCTCATTGGACTGATAATAAAATAAGTTAACCGTATCATGTATTTCTTCTTCTCTTGTGTTATCTCCCTGAGTTTCCTGGCTGTGACTCCGTCTTGTCTAACAAGGAACTACAGTTTAAGATGATTAATGAAAGATAATCCCCTTTTCTCCTCGTATCTTACCACCAGCTCTCCCTTTCTCTCCACACTGTGCAGTTGGAGATAGCGTCCTTGCAGGCGCTCCATGCAGCTGCATTCTATCCTCATTTCACATTTGAGGCATTTAACGGAGCGTGAAACTACAAGTGAGTCCTCAAGGGCAAAATGTCACCAGCTCTCTCCCTTTCCACCGGGCTTCCTGCCTAAATGTTCCCATTGTTATGCATTCTTTATTTTCTACACCAATAAGCAATAAAAACAACAATAAAGCGCACAGACTGTGGACTGTCTCAATCTGTGCGCTCCTGATAAGGAAGTCCTGGCAGAGAACACCGTTTAATTTCCCTCCGTCTCCCCCTCCTTCTCCTCCTCTTCCTCTTCCTCTTCCGTCTCCCATCTTCTCCTGCTCCTCTGGGAGGGCGGTGAGTTAAAATGTTAGTTAGCTGCGCCTCAGAGTTTATAATTAAAGTGCAAACTTAAAAAGGTTAAAGATACAGAGGGGGAGTCAGGGATGAAATTATTTTTAAATTTTGAACGCTCGTCTGTGGCTGTTTTTCTCTCCCTGTATTTACAGCAGGGGTGGAAAGTAAAAGCACATTTACTCAGGTATTGTACTTAAGTAGACATGTTTGTACTTTACCTAATATTTCTATTTAAAGCTACTTTATACTTCTACTCCACTGCAATTGAGAGGCCAATCCAACTCCACTAAATGTATTTGAACACCCATAAAAACACATATATTCTGATATTGTATTTTGCAGTTCAGTACGAATATACACAGAGTCTATATTTGGTCCACAAACTATAATACCAAAAGGAACTTACATGTATAAAAGCAGGATAATAACATATAAATATACGTCCATACGGATTGACAAGTAAACGGACTGATGAGGCAAAGCAAAGTAAAGATGCATCACATGTTGCATTTAACCCACAGCGAGGTCGAATGAGGACTTCTCCCTCTGTGAATACGTGTTTGACAACTTTGTTTGATCGTGCAGTTCTTCAGGTGAACACTTACTGAGCGAGTTAACCTGCAGACGTATTCCCTTACCTTAACAAAAAAGTAGAGAAACTTTCATTTCTGTGCTCTCAGGACTTTCCCTGCGTGTCTGTATTCTCTGCTGACGGATGGATTTTTCTGCCACTCAGCTCAAAACCCATTTGCTTGAGAGTTTTTAAAAAGAGCAATATTTCCTCCTGAAATGGTGCCGCCCTGGATTTGTAATGTGCAGCTGTGAGTTCATGAAGCCATGGGCACAGTATACACGAGTTCATACGCTGCATTCAAACCCTGTTACATGCTCTATTAGACGGAGACGCTCTCCTGATTCATTCCTCTCTATTCAGACCTCCATGCAGCCTGATCTGCTGGCAGCAGTTGGACGGCGACGTGTTGCCAAAGTGCCCGACTCCATTTGGGTTCCTTCATAACAGGATGTGTTTATTGTTGCAGCGACACATTCATTACCGTCCAGCTCTCCCTCTCTGCTCTGCTGGTGTACACTCTTGTCAAATTGATGAAGATGTTTTCTTAATTTGCACAGCGTTATGCTGTCTGGGCCATCCGACACACTTTAAGGCTGAAGCTCTGCTCAGACTACGGCTAACACAGAAGGAGAAACTACATTACTAGAGATCAGAGATACACATTCCTTGTAAATGACTCCTAAACAGACACAAAACTGCTTCTGGGATTAAGGTGCTGTTTATCAACATTGCAGGGAATGAATTGAACATCTCACTTCTGAAATGTGCAGAAGGCAAATACATAACATTAGCTGTTAGCTGTTAGCTGTTGGCAGCACAGTTCTACTGAGCTAAAGATGTTAAAGAAGAAGCTGCTTGGTGAGAATTATAGTTGAGATTCAACAGTATGCTAGCTAACGTTAGCCTCAAGAGCTAGAATATTTTCTGTCAGCTGCTCCGGCTTCTCGCTCTCATTGACTATTGTGGTCTGGCCTTGAAAGGACAGCTGTAGCATCGAGATCTTAACTCTTAAATATCCAAGTGGTGGAATTGAATTAGAGCCTTTGCAATGAGTATACAAACAGTTGTTGTGGTTTCAAACTGGATGAGTGAAACCCTCACACCTCATTTGAGTTAATAAATCTGGTTAAATTAGCATAACATATTCTATAATGAGTTCAAAATGTAGAAGCGAAGACGTGATCAGTGTCTGTTTTTAAAGTTGAACACCTGTCCCCCTCAGGTTATCTCCATGTTTACCACTTAGAGAGAGGAGAGTCATTATTCCTGCGACCACTGTCAGGAAACGTAGACTCACTGAAGAGCAAACAACAACTGCTGCTGTTTATCTGGTGAGGACAGACTGGCTTCTATGTCTGAACTGAGCTCAAAGTCTTCCCAGGCACAGGATATCTCCTGGACTTTAAATTAAATAACAAACTGAATGCAAGACAATAAACACCAAGTGAACAACAGCCCGCTGCTTAATAAGCATAAATATAATAACAGCGTGTTTGCAGTGTCTGCAGAATATAAGCAGGAGTCAAAGGAGCCACAGAGAGAGGCAATATCAAAAGCATGAAATATATGCAAATGAGAATTATCTAGCGAACAAATGTGAAGACGTAAGCAAAGAGGAACGGGTAATTCAATAAATTGGAGAAAATGAAGAAGAAAGACTTGAAAAGAGTCCAGACAGAGACTCAGACGTCGTCAGAGTTCAACGGCACAAACAGGTTCGTCACCGTCTGTCCGCCTGATGAAGATGAGACAGGAGGCTGGCTCTGCATTGTGTGTGTGTGTGTGTGTGTGTGTGTGTGTGTGTGTGTGTGTGTGTGTGTGTGTGTGTGTGTGTGTGTGTGTGTGTGTGGTGTGTGTGTGTGTGTGTGTGTGTGTGTGTGTGTGTGTGTGTGTGTGTGTGTGTGTGTGTGTGTGTGTGTGTGTGTGTGTGTGTGACGATGACTGTGTGACGCTAATAACCGGAGCAGGAGCAGAGAGCCTCTCCACTGCTGTTGTGTTTCGAGTGTCACTCAAAGTTTAGTCACTTCTGAACATTTCCAGAAACAAAGGAGGAATTATTTTTGGTCCGTT
This sequence comes from Trematomus bernacchii, assembly GCF_902827165.1. NCBI lineage: Eukaryota > Metazoa > Chordata > Actinopteri > Perciformes > Nototheniidae > Trematomus > Trematomus bernacchii. The sequence goes on from NW_022987876.1 coordinate 1,443,268, forward strand.
TGCCACTTTGATCCAGACTGACATATCTCAACATCTATCACGACATTTTGTACAAACATCTTCCAATTTTTCTTCCAAACAAAACGCTAATTCTAACCAAATGTCCAGAAAACTGTAGAAATTAAACATTATGAAATACCAAGTCATTGCCAAAACTAAAAACTTGATGAAAATAATGTTTCTACAGTCTCGCAGCTGAAATCCATTTTCATTTGTACAGTTATTTCCATTCATCACATAAATCTGTGTTTATTATATCTTACTCGGTGGGACCTCACCCTTTATGCTGCGTTCACACCGGACGCGATGCGATGTTTGGGGGCGGCGCGATTACATGTAAAGTCAATGCAGAGACGCGGACAGACGCGAATTCGCTCCGACGGCGCGCATGAAGCGGTGGACGCTGCGCGAATCACGCGATTGAGGCGATTGAGGCGATTGAACGGTGCCGCGTTAAACGCGAGAGTTCAATTTTTTCAACTCGAGCGTCAAATTCACGTGACGCGTTCTCGCGTTAGCCAATCAGCGGTGAGGATCTCAGCCGCCGTCACTGACGTTCAACCACACAACATCAGCCGTTAGCTGTTAGCAGTTAGCACACAGAGCTCACAGCTCCTCATATCCGTTCAGAAACTGGACAAAAGTTAAACAAGTACAAACCACAGACTGTCTGTGTCATGGCGAATACAGTCGCTGCTTATTTATGTCTGTAGGCCGTTGTTGTGAGTGTGGAATGAGTATATACAACGTTAGCTTAGCCTGGTTGACCCGATCTTCATTCAGAAAACAAGCATTTTAAAAGGTGTTTTGCCTGCCGTCTTGTCTGCAGACTTGTCAAAGCATTAATTCATGGTTGTTACTAACCGGTATCAGTATGTTGTTACTTCGGCATCATTTAGAAACGTGTATTACAATTTAATCACGGTAAAATATGTTCATTTGTTGTAGTTGTAGCTCCCGAGCCAGCGCGTCTTGTTTGAATGATGCGAGTAAACACAGCTGGCAGCCGCGGTGAAACTCCAGCGTTTAGAGCGATGCGATAGGAGCGATTAGAGCGAAGCGAATAGTCGCATCGCGTCCGGTGTGAACGCAGCATTAGGGAGGCGTGTGGTGCAGTGGGTTGTGCGTAGGTGTTGGGATCAGTGGAGCACAGGTTCAAACCCCACTGAAGTCAGCATGTCGTTGTGTCCCTGAGACACTTCACCCCAAATTGCTCCTGTGGGGATTGTCCACAGTATTGAGTATGTAGGTTGCTTTGGATAAAAGCGTCTAACAAGTGACATGTGATGTGTTGTGAACCAAGACTCAGAGAGGTGAAACAAATGTTTTGGGAGCGTTTAGTAGTGAGGGTTAAAGATAATCACATATCTCCATTGTGTCTTGATCTAACTGTATTTTTAACTGTTTGCGAATAAACTTAATTTAATTGAAGTACCATAGGTCGTGTTTTCGAGATGAGTGCTGTTAAAATCGGAAGGGATATCTAGCTACATTTTGATCTGTGAAATGCGTGTTAAAATCGGAAGGAGGAGATCTGTCTTAAACTTCTTTTAAGCTATTTTATAAATAAGGGCAGTAGGAGCAAAAGTTAACAAGTTACATTCAGTTATATTAAGGGGCGTTCTGTTCAGTAAACATGATCACAATATGTTCAAACGTAATCTTGTTAAATGTCGATTTTTGGTGAGAAACTTCCATAAATCCAGTTTTTTGAAGATTTCTCACAGCATATAAAGGAAGTGAATGAGAGTGGGAATTAGGAAGTGTTTAACTTCCGAGAAAAGCATGCAAACAGTAATAAAGGAGTGTATGTTGACATGGCATTCACTGTGTACTATGGTATCAGGAATAGTGGAATTTCACTGGTATTGGTATTTAAAACAGATGTTCTGGTATTGTGGCATCCCTGAAGTTGGTGGAACAAATTCTCTAGGAAGTACTCAGATCAGTTTAAGTAGAAAAGATGAAGTCTTGCATATACATTTAAATTATAAAAAGTACATTATGCTCAAGATTTCAGCCCTAAAATGAGCGATTCTGCTATTTGCTATTGGACCTGTCAGAATGATTTGATGATAGTTTTTACTTTAGTAAAACTCAGGGCTATTCAACTTTTTGATAGCCCCGGGGGAGATAAGCTCCACTTCATCCTCCACTCATGGGCTTTCATTTAATCGTCATTATTGTCTAGGCTGAACGTTTTGCATAACAGTTTTTAAAAACAACAAGTATTTTTAGCAGCAGATATAATGAGGTTACATCACAGATATTTTTAGAGCTCAGTGGAAGTGCTTCCTTATTTGGCGGAGTAGTAGGATGACAGATGGAAATACGTGAAAGTGTAAATACCATCACAGATCATGACCTTGTGTTGGCTGATGTGAGAACTACTGGACGTGTTTCTCCCTCTCTCTGCAGCAGCAGCAGCAGATGTGGAAGCAGCTGCAGGTTTGAATATGAAGATCACAGTTCATTTCATTCATATGATCAGAGTGAAGCTCCATGCCCCCCTTCCCCTGCACAGATGTACACTACTGTCTGTACTGTAAAATACTGTCTGTACTGTAAAATACTGTATATATACTGTAAAATATTGCCAATACTGTTCAAGCCGATACTGTAAAATACTGTCTATAGTGTAAAATGCTGTATATATATTCATATATTTATTAAAGTATAAAGTTAATGCATGTACTTTATGTAACTTTTTACTCCAGTATATGTCAGAGGCAGATATACTGTGTATCTACAATACATTTATTTTACATGTAGGACCATGGCGTTGACTTGCAAGTAAAAAGTCTTTGCACTCAAGTCCCGAGTCGTGTTCCCAACCAGACTGAGAAGTCCAGAGTCACAGTAAATACCGAGTCAACACAGACACATTCCACGTCCTTCACTTTGAGTCCAAAATAAATCATTATGCGTATTGTGTGAAAGGAGAACCTTTGCCCATGTGGCCTTTGGTTTATTTCATCAAAAAGTCGTGCATGCACAATAACGTTAAGCCCTAGAGATATAATCTTTTCATGTCATTTCCCTGTTGTGTAGATGCCTTAAATCTGTTGACATGTACGCCATATGTACAACATATGTTGATATATTGACCTAAAGGGCCTTCACACACCAGTCATGTGACAAACAAACAGCAGGAACATATAGAATACTCGTCTGCATGTCCTTTGTGTCGAGAGCTTTTGTTGTTAAGTGTAAGAAGGAAAAATGTGCTTTTATCAATGTTTAAAGGAGTAATAAAGTGTGTCTTATTGGTTTAAACTCTGTGTTGTTTTGTATCTGTTTGGTCGATGGCTTTATTCATGATGCAAAAGCTCAGAAATGTCCTCATAGTCGCTTTTTTCACAGCAAGTATTAACGTTTGGTGTGAAAGTATATAACAAAAGCAACTATTTGGAAGTATGTGTTGACATGCAAATTGATTGCATAAGAAAAAAAACATCTGCTGTGACTAAAGGGCGTTATCAATTTGTTTTATATTTCCCAGATGGGGTTCATTGAACCTTAAGGACCTGACACACCAAACTGACACCAAAGAACTGACACAGACGGACCCAATTGTTATGTCGCCTCACGTCTCCTGCGTCTTGGCCAAAAAGTCGCACTGGAACACACCGCAAAGACTTCAGCCGACGGCCAAGTAGCACGTACGCACTGCGTATGCGTGAGTGGCAATAACTCTCCTTACCAGCAGGCGGCGGTAGTGTGTATTCTTAATTCAAAAGAGGCAACCGGAAGACAGACTGCGTGATATAAACAAACAACAAATAGCGTGCGTTCCATTTTCACTCTCGTCCATCACAGACTGTTTCACATAACGACTTATAATCGAAAACATGTTTAGTGCGGTACTGGAAAATGAAAAATAATAGCCGTCTGTGTGTGCCTTCTTCACTTCCGTTTCGCTTTTCATGCACTGATTCGCTAAGCTGAACAGCCAATCAGAGTGATTTATTTTGCCGACAGCCTCCCGATTCAACATGGTGAATCGGCCGCGGAAGGTGTCGGCACGGCCGAAAAGACACGATGGGGCGGGACACACCAATCTGAGTAGGGCGACAGGACGCTCATCGACAGCCAGACATCTATCGATGGCCGAAATCGGCTTGGTGTGTCAGGGCCTTAAGAACTCGTCACCAGTGAGAAGGATTCCTGATCAAAGTGTCTGTTGTATTAAAGTGTGAAAGTGGAAGCTGCAGCTCTAAGACACATATTTGTTTTTCCACCTCAAAGCACGTTGAAGAGATGCCGCCATGCTGCTCTGCTTCCACTGTCTCACAGGAGGCAGAGCACAGTCTGTTTTACATTTCACACAACAACAGACCGAAAGGGGTGGGGGGGGGTTCATAGTAAGAGAAGGAGAGAGAGAGAGGTTGGTACACGCTCAATTCAAAGGCTGTATTTTCATATGCAGAGTAGCTACGGTGTAGAGATGCAATGAACATCTCAAGTCCCAGGCTCCTACACAATGCAACCTAAATATATATAACCCTAAAACAATAAAAATAGTGCAAGAAGAAACAGAGTATAATAAAATAGTGCGAGAGAATGCTACAAGTAATGCAGGAGAAGTAAACTATATACAAAAATAAATACAATAAGCTAAATGTGGCACATAGAATTCAAGGGACATCACTTACAGTAAGCAAGTTTCCATCAGCTTGTTTTTATGCACATGTTCAATCTTTATGCATAAAACACGAGTGAAATCGTAGAAAAAAAGTATTGCAAAAAAAATGATGACCATAATTTGTTGTGTGGTTAAAGCAGATTCAGTGAATACATGATGACGTTAAACATCAGAGAGTGCAGAGTGAAGCTTCACAGGAATAAAAGGAAATAGGAGCGAGCGGAGCGAGGTTAGTCAGCAGGGTCCGGAGGCAGGTGAGCTGCTCAGGTGCAGCTCCATCATTCTGTGCACGTCTGCCATGAAAATAACCTGCAGCGCTGCCAGGACTCACATCCTGCTTTAAAACTAACCCTGCTGCAGTCAGGGTGACAAGTTCCCAGTCCTTTACTCTGAGTTTAAATCAAATAAATCAAAATGCAAATCCATATAGCATCAAGTGACCAATGTGCAGGAAAATGTGTTATTTATTCAATTGACAGAAGAAAAAAAAGGAACCAAAAGGCCCCAGATGTTCTGTTTCCGACATGTGTAAACACTTCAATATCCTTACTATCATTTTCTGAATTGAGGGTTTTAAATGAAGGCATGTTGACGTAACAATCCAAGGTAGACTCATTTGTTTACAGTGTACACCTTTGATTAGGTTAGTTTTCACATTGCAATTAGGCATTAACTTGAGGCTGAAAGCTCTGGGAGAAGTATAAGGTGGACCTTGAATTAAGAAATGGATGTGTTTGAGTGTTCCTCTGGTTATCAATTACAGCTATACTTTAAAGCAGTTTACAAATACATGAATAAACACAACTATATTATGCTTTAAATGTTTAATAAGTGAGAGTTAAAGTGTTTTACTGGGTTTGTTTGGTTCTTGAGATACTTTAAAGAACTGTTCTTTTTAAATAAATCATGCAGAAAATACAAATGAACCGCTAACTATGAAAAACCTGAATAATTTAAAACATTTCGGAGACTTTCTTTGTGAGCATCTCTCTGTCTGCCGGGGCTTTTTAAAACATCAGATAACATGTGTGCTCCTGCCTGTATTTGACCAGAGGGCTGTGTTAGACGTACAGAATTGAATTCAGGTGTAATGAAGGCTTCTGAATGAAAGGAGGTCAGCACATTGTAAACCTGCTGCAGTGTGCTGAACGCTCCCCCGAGCCACAGTCCATTTACTGCTGCTGTCGGCTCTTTTAAAGCCGCCTGCTCTTAGTTCTGTTTTCTCCAAATCCCAAGTCTGCTGAATGAAGTCTGGATGGAGGGAGGAGGAGGCGCTGACCCGTGATGGAGAGCACCGTGGACGGCAGAATGCTATCCAACCTCCTCCAACCTGAAGCACATTTACCGTAACAACTCTTTTTACAAACCTGTAAAGTTACTAGACAGTCAAACATGCTCTCATCAACGTGACTAAGGGGCACATTATGGCTTCATACTGTCTGTGATCTATTGGCTTTTCTCTCTGCTGCCATGTCTGTTGCGTGTTAACGGGTTGTTACAAAGGGCTTTAAACTGGATATATGTGCTTTATTTGTGCAGCAACCGTGAGTCGATTCTTAAAGGTCCCATGTCATGCTTTACCGGTTATTACCCGTCCCCTTGTGTGTTATGAAGGTTTTTCTGCATGTGAACGGTCTGCAGAGTCACACACCCTCAAAGTACACCCTGTAGCGAGTAAAACTCTAACACAGAAAAGACCTGTCAATGCTGCCCCAGAACGCCTCGTTGGGGATTTCTCTTTTTCCATTGTTTGCTTCCTGGGTTCTGTGACGTGTGAACATCCAAATCAACAACAAATGACCGGATTGGCCCAAATGGACCAATCCGCGGAGCACCTCACACACCAGGATCCCTTGGCTAACTAACAGGGAGTCTATGCTGCCCCAGAACGCCTCGTTGGAGATTTCTCTTTTTCCATTGTTTACTTCCTGGGTATAGTGACGTGTCCATACCCAAATGGGCCCATTGGTCCAAATGGACCAATCCGTGGAGCCGTTAGGTTACGTCCGCGGAGCCGTTACGTTAAGTCCGCGGACTTCCTCACACACACACACTTAATCTTTTCTCAGCTGCAGCTCCGCCAATTTCTCCTCCCTGAGACGGTGGGACGCGGCGAGGCTGTGAGTCGGTGTGTGAGCACACATACAAACTCCCAGCCAGGCTGCGGGTGTGTGTGTGTGTTCGGGCTGGTTTCGGGCTGGGTTTCGCTGTCTCGCAGACGGCCACTGGGCTCACAGAGAGGGGGGGGCAGGAGCTCCAACAAGCCGTTCAGGACAGAGAGTGAATACACATACTATACAGAGATGCTGTATGAGAAACCAATGTGAGTTTGGAGCATTGAACAATGTAAATCTATTCTAGTAGACCTCAACAATGGAATTATGATTAGTAGAAATGACCATGACATGGGACCTTTACATAAATAAATATGAATGCAAACCAAACACCACATCTGAATGAATCGGTCACAGAAATAATGTGTCCTAATTAGTTTCTGATTTAAATAATAAACAGCATCACATTTGCATTGTTTGCTTTTAAAATGATAAGAGAAACTGGATCTTCTGTTCTGATTTTGGTCAGTCAGACCTAAACGGAAACAATTTGACATGGATGTATAAAGAGAGCTGGATACAGCGTTAAAGGCGGAACCCTGTTCATTCCTATAAAAGTTGCTCAGTGGTACATGAAGCCAAAATGGCATGTCTGGACACACCTGGTTTTCGCACTCTCAAAACCCACCCTGTATTTACAAACATTTAAATAAGGGAAATTCTAATGTTAGTACTGTTGGTTGGCTTACCAATGTCAAACTAAATTATTTTTGGGGCCCAATGATGTCACGGATTGACACGAGAGTTGTACAGTAGTAACACCGTTTGCCAACTCTGTTTTCCTTTCTAGCTATTTTACAGCTAACCTCTGGACAGGAAGTACATTTGCTGTTCTGGAAAATTGCATTGAATTTCTATCCAAACACAAAAAATGCTCCAAACTTTGCTGTCACAAAAACGTTGCTAGTTTCTGTGTCCTTCCTTCATTTTCTTTTAATTTAATATATTTATTTCAGAAACATGACACATTTTCATTGGAGAGGGATATCTCCTCAGTTGCTTTCCTTTAACTTTATTTTACTTATGCGCCTTATCTGTCCCACTTATCTGCTGCTAGGGTCAAAGTAAAGAGGCTCTTGTAAGTATGACAACATTCAACATGGTACCCTGCTTATAAAGGGTTTTTGATTGGACCATATCTAATCTAATCTGTCTGGCATTTTTAACACATGCCGAAAAAGACAAAAACACAATTTTGGATTACATTCGAAGCTCCCCATTTCCTGCAAATGTCAATAAAGGTTGCAATCTTGCACCAAAACCAGTCAAAGCCAACTCATGGAGAGAATAACTGGTGTCTCTAGCTCGAGATGTTTTAACATCTCTTTGATCCAATGATAAATCTGCAGCACAAGGCTCCTAACAGAGTGCAAGAGGCCAGCAGGTTGCTCTAAAACTCAGATCACATACATCTTAGAACACCAATCACAGCAATAAGAAAGGATCTATTAGCTCATTTTCTATTTCATATAAAGTATCAGAGACATCTAAGACAAGTATCTGACAAAAGGTAAGTCAATCAGTATTAGACACTTCATTATTGATCCCCAGAAATTCAATTTTCATAGCAGCACAAAGACAGAAACAAGATCGCCTTGAAACGGTTCATGACCCTGATATTATTCTAAATCAACATTTTAAAGCGGGTAAAAAGCAGGGATTCTTTTAATGAATTAATTAATTGAAGTAAAAAGTTGAGGATTTGTTTGAGGAGGAGTTTTGTCCTTTTTTTTTAAAAAGGACAAAACTCCTGAGACTGAACCAGAGAGCAAATATACCAAAGCAAAGAAACTATGAGATATTTGTAAAATCCAGGAGGGTGTTAATTATCTTCAGGGTCAACACTGTGAGCACTCTTTGCTATTCAAGTCAATTTGATTCAGAAGACACACAATTAAATCCAGAAAGGTCAGTGGATGTGAATACAACAGAGAGAGTATTTGGCTCAATTACGTAAAGAAAGACTCTGGCAGCCCACGGCCACACGGGGGCCGGGGGTCTATGATAGTTATTACAAATAAATGTTGATGTCCTTCACATTTAAAAAGCTGCAGCAACACAAGGTTATTCACAGAATACATCCCCAGCTATTCCATGTAGAAATGACTCCATGTGCTCTTCATTATGCTTGAAAGGTGAAATTAGCTCAGTCATCTCATGCAGTCTCAGTCTCAAATTGTATCTTGGGCGTCAGTTTGTCGTGAGATTAATACGTGTTTTGGAAAGATATACCTCGATATCCATACAACTGTTTTTTGATAAGACTCAAATTATGAACGTAGACATATACTGTAGGCACATTCTTGGAATAGCTTTGTATGCTGCTCTCGCCTCACAATACTCCAGAAATGGTTTCATTAAGATCTGCCTGATATCTTATTAGGTTGAAAAAATTATTGGAGAGGTTTTAATACGGAGGGACATGGATGAGTTTGTTAGGAACTGGTCCCCAAGAGCACCATACATGACAGAGCAATGGTCCAGTGTTATAACTATGGGCGTAAATATGACAGAATAAGTATTATTCACACATGAGTACCGCACTAGGTTGTTACTGCTGCTGTTTTAGTTTTTCTCTCCTGGTCTGTTTTAGTTTTGTGGGTTTTACTATGTGTTGGTATTGTACCACCTTTTAACGGTTGAAAATAAGACAAATATTGAAAGAAATGTGCTGCATCAGATATATAAAGACAGTGAACTTACAGGCGTAGGTCATGGCGAAGCTGCTGCCGGTGTCCACCATGTCCACCTGAGGGACCAGCTTAGGGATGTCCTGCTGCTGAGCGAGGGCGAAGCGAAACACCTCGTACTCATGGGAGGCCGAGGGGAAGAGACCTCCTGATCACAGAGAGACACAGCGGGGGTTAGACACTGACACAGAACACAGAGGAGGGGCTGCAAACACCAGAGCTGAGGAATGTGAAGGAAAACATACAATCTGTCTGAGCAAATATGTGGCGGATTGAGTCCTAAAACCCAGGAATGAGTCTGCATTTTAAGACTTTCTGTCCCCTGGTATGGAGGTCAATGGTTTTCTGAATGTGTTTTTGGTTGTTATCCTGAAATAAAGTCTGTGGTTAACACAAGATGAAGAAAGTTTTGTTCGACGACACAGAATACTCGAAAAAGAAAAGCCCCAAATCTCCACCTTCAAGAGACTTTAAAGAGTTTAGCAGTAATCCAAAAATGGGGGATTATTTTCTGACGATTGACTCATCAATTTGTTGAATAAAAGTTGCATCTTCACTATAAATAAACTTTAACATTCTGAATGTTTTGGTATTTTTTCCGACTCTTTGGACCTTGGAGGAGGGTCTCGCAGACAGAATTATTCTAATATCTTATTATAATAATTCCTCCACAGCTCTACTGACGGTCTAAAACACAGAGCGACGTTAAGGATTCACAAAGTTTGGCTCATAGTTGCATCGTGCAGCACAAACAGTGATGACACCACGGGCTGAGTTCACCCCTGAAACTAAAAATAACGCGTCTGGTTTGCAGTAATTGCCGTTAAAAGCCTCTTTTCTCTGCACTCACACACTCTCCACATGACAGTTTTTTAGGGTCACGGTGAAATTATATGACTACTTAAACTCTGACTGATTGAGCTACTTGTCTTCTCCCTGGTGAAGTAGGAATACATGTTTTTTATTTGAGTAAAAAGCTGATAAATTATCTTTTACTGTCTCTTTTCAAAGACGCTGTCACGAAGAATAACACATCATTTGGTTCTGTCTCAGGTGGTTCATCGTTTATGGGGCGAAGCCTGCGAGCTAGTTCAGGCAGTCAACTCGAGCACTTATGCTGCATTCATACATAACTTGCCACTCTACAACCAACCAAACAGAGTCTCCTTAATATGCCGCTCTATTGAACCTTCCAGATCTCTCTCCATGCATTGCTTGCTGCAGCTACTTCTACATCGCAGCTGCTTGCCTGCCCCACCACCACCCCAGCTTCCACCCCAGCTTCCACCTGTAGACTCGGAGGGTTAGTTATTTAATCATCACTCATCGTGCTATGTATATCTGTGGAGTGATGAGGCCCGAGCCTAGTCTTCCTTTTTACCATGACAGTAAATTCAATATATTCGGAGTATTTTACCGCTGGATGGACATTTCAGAGTTTTCTCATGCTCAAATGACTATAAAATTAATCAACACTTTAATAAATACTGAAAATAATTGCTAGATAAAATGTGATTGTCCTCTAGTGAAGTCTACCAATTGTTAGAAAAGACTAAAGAGGTTATTTATTATCATTATTTTAGGATTCCTTCCTCCTGAAAGAAGACTGTGAAACAAAATGTCATTAGGCCCGTAGGGTGTGCATTATCACAGTAAGCCTAATAAAATGAAATATTAGACCCCAAACTTTTATAATTTTATGATCATACCAGGGATGGATTCAGATCAGTTAATGCAGTTAAAATAATGAGCTAAAAGCAACAAAGCAGCCATTTAAATAGCTAGCTTAAAGTAAAGGAGTAATTAGATTCAGAATTTAAAGAATAGTTTAAAGTTATAGAGAAACCGTTGGGAAAGCCTTTAAAGGGGACCTATCATGCAAAATGCACTTTTTGATGTCTTTTCTACATAAATGTTCTCATAACTCACGCAGCGTCAGAAAATAAAACCCTCTCTCTTTTCCTCCGTACCCACATCTTTTAAAAACGGGGGTACAACGGAGCTGATCCAGATTTGCTGCCGATATGATGTTCACACCTCCCACAGCCAGTTGGCCAAAGAAAGTCGGCCAAAGAAATCACTCTGATTGGCTGTTCAGCTTAGCGAATCAGTGCATGAGAAGCGAAGCGGAAGGGAGGGACCAAAACAAACGATTAAGAAGACACACACAGACGGCTAATCTTTTTCATTTTCATCTCACCCGGACGCAAGAGTTTCTTTTTTATCATGGCGGCCTGGAATGAAGAACGTGAAGACCAACTAATCAGCTTGATCCAGGAGAGGCCACCTTTTTTTTTTTACAGAGTTTTTTTTTTTTATTGTATTGCACACTATTGACTCTTTTGATCGTATTGTATTTTTGTATTGTCTGTACACTGTACAGTTCTTTGGATAATAATAAATAAACCACTTTTTACCGCTACTGCAAAATGCAAAACTTTATTTCGTACCTTCATACTACAGCCATTAGAGAATGAGGATACAATTAGCTATACTACAATAAAAGTCAGAAGATACATCATTTGCCTGTCAGTGTTATTTATATATATCTTTGATTATAATGACTGATGCATGGAGTGTGGTAGCAGCAGTACTTTAAGGTTGCCAGCCACAATGCTTAAGTTTCTTTCTGCTTCAGAGAGCTGAAGTGGAGGAGCTGATTTAAATGACATTATATACTGCTGGGTAGCTTGTGAAATTCACCATGGAATCAATAACATTGTATCTTAACCTATAATAATAATGATAAACAATTTCTTGATTATATTTTGTAGTATTCTGAATCTTCAAAGTTACCAAATAAAAGTAGCCTACACCATTTGCCTGAATGGGAGTGGAGCAGTACAGTACTTAAGTAAATGTACTTTGTTAATGTCTACCACTGTTCATTGTTCATTTACCTATTGTGAGCATCACATGGAAATGTACATTTGCAAGACGGTTACGATACATGTTTTCGATCGACGAGAGAGTGAGAACGGGCCCCAGACGCTATTTGTTGTTTGTTTATATCACGCAGTCTGTTCTTCTTCTCTCGGTGTATCGCGCAGTCTGTTTTCCGGTTGTTGCCTCTTTTGAATGACGAATACACACTACCGCTGCCTGCTGGTAAGGACAGTTATTGCCACTCGTCGACTGAAGTCTTTGCGGTGTGTTCGTAGGCGGGCGGCGTAGCCGACGTAAAAGTCGGGACGCCTTCGGTACGCGTTCTTTGGTCTCAGGTGGGTGTGTAGCGGCCTTAAAACGTTTAAAAAGACGCTCAAATGTCATTTTTTACTGAACACACAAAACAAAACACGGACAAACCTCATGCTTTCACCAGCCAGCTGATAAACCATCCCATAACTCCACCCTTCCTTAGTTTGGAGAGGTTTCACCCTGCTAACCTGTCACCGGCGATGCACCTTCAAAATAAAAGCCCCGATTTTCAAAGTAAAACTAAAGCCACAAATAATTTCACCTTCTCAAAAAAAATAATGAAAACCAAAAATTAGAAGACGATCTTTTACATGTTTTACTTATTATTGATGGATCCCTCTGCTTCCACTCCTACTGTTATTTATTCATTGTTTTACTTTATTATTTGTCCCTTTTGTTTGTTTGTTTGTATTTTTACAATACAAAAAAGTCTTATGAAAGTATTAAATGTAGATATCCAAGTCAAACTGATACGTGCCATACTTGAATACATTTACTTTCCTCCACTGGATGACGTTTTTTCTGTCATTTGTTTTAAAAAACTTAATTTAGATTCAAAGTTTTGTTCATTTTATCCAAACAAGAGATTTTCCTATAAACATGGACATTTGTATTTATGTGTAGGCAAAGTGTGGCGTGCCTTTATCCTATTTAATTCACATGTATTGCACAGAAAGGCGGTTAACTCTGCTTTAATGTAAAACAGAAACAAAGAGTGGAGATTATTCCCAGTATCAATATTCACACAGCGTCTCTCTCCAGAAACTTCCTCCACCGTGAGATCCTTTCCAGCAGATGAATCCTCCAGCTGCTCTTTTGAGTCCCTTTTTAACCTCGGCTGGTTTACTTCACATTCAGCGTGGATCAGCTGCAGAGTGGGAGTGTGACTCTCCCAAAATGAAGTTATAATGTGATTCTGCGGACCACTGGCTCGGTGCTGATGTGGCATCACGTTGAACTAACCTGCATTTCTACAGGAAATACAATCTGACCTGCATACCAACCACAGGCTGCACAGCTCAGCAGGAACATCTAACTTTAGGGGTGGGCGGGGGGGCCTTCTGTCCCGGCAGATGGACCGCTTCCAGCCTTTAAAACGCCTTGAATAAATCATATATCTAATAATATTCCAGTAATGTCCATGTATTATAGTGCAAGCAGTTTTTGGAGTGGGTAAAACACATATTACTTGACCTAATCATGTGGCGTGTGTTTTATTCATGGTAGCTTTAATACTCAACCAGCAGAGGTGGATTAGAAGTATATTTAACTTGTAAGTACTTGTAACTGATGACTAAGTATTTAATACTTACTTGGCAATGGGAGACTGAATAAAATACATGAACTTAAATGGAAAAACTACAAATGTGTAAGCATCAATACCAAAAGTACCAAAACAATAGTACTTGCAGAACTGCAGGATAATATAATGTATATAAAAAAGTCCAAATATACATGTACTGTATTTGGATTATTGAATAATGTATATGTTGCAGCTGGGTAGTCATTTCCCCAAGGGGATCAATAACACTACTCTTACCTTAAAAAAAACCTTCATCATTTATTTATTTTCTTTTATTTTGGAGTTACGAAAAAACGTAAAAAAAAACATGTTTTTAAAATAGTAGTTTTTTTTTCTTTATTTCATGGCATGTCTTCTGTCCGACTGGTGGAAATAAAACACATCCAGGAGTTTATCTTACTAACTTTGTCTGTTTGTGTCTCCTACATAACACGTCAAAAAACGTGTAATATAACAAATGATTGTGTTAATGTCATTAATGAAGTAGTGAAGGCTGTGGCTCAGTGGATAGTGTGCTGGACTTCGAATCAGGGGATAGCAAGTTCAGACCCCACTGCAGTCAGCATGTCGTTGTGTCCCTGAGACACTTCACCCCAAAGTGCTCCTGTGGGGATTGCCCACAGGATTGAGTATGTCAGTCGCTTTGGATAAAAGCATGTAACAAGTAACATGTCATGTAATGTAATGGGAAGCTTCATGGTGATATCTGTTAGTTACATGTTTTACCCTATTCACCTGTAAGTAATACGTGCATTTCCGTTGTATTCTAATGTATGTACTTATCATAGAGTTTGTGTATTTTATGTTGAGTGTTATGTTATTTAAATGCCCCTGCAGGGACATGCATTGCACATAAGCTCATGCTGTAAATGCATTACAATGGTTTCTGCTTCCCATATATAATACGTAAAGAATGAATACATGTACACAGTATCAGTCCCAAACTCCCAATAGTCTGCAAGTCTTACAGAATGATTATAGGAACCTTAAACACAAGATGATTTGCAAAGATATGCACTGTTTCTACTTAGATAAGTGGGTTATTAATTTAATATATTGTTATTATTCATATTCTTAATGATTAAATGTGTACATTTACAAAAAGTTGGTCTGAAGCAAACGTAAAAATAAATACAGAGTAATGTTTGTTGATAAGCACTATCAATTAAATGTATTATTATTATCATTACATTTATGTCCTGAACGTTGGCATGACACAGATTTTATTTTTTTAACTGGTCATAAACTAATGACTACAACACTGCTGAAACACAGCATTACAGTTCATAAGAATTCATTCTAATCACAATAATAAAACAAATGACTGTGACTCTGTCCATGGGGCTGATTCAACTCTTGCTTCACTATAATAATATATTTCATTCACTTCCTGCAGGAATATCAAAGTGCAAGAGACACAAAAAAGAGTACTGTAAGTCTCATCATGAATATATGAATACTAACACACTGAGGGGAATCCCAACCGCAGGCAGCAGAGTGAGGAGAGGGGGGGCATTAACACGATTCAGGCAGGAAATAGCATTATAACAGCATTATAGGAACAGGTGCAGAAAGTCACTTTAGTTGAAGCATTAGATGTCTAAAAACATTTAAAGTGCACACTTTTCACAACATTACGGTGAATAATCAAGGTGTTTCTTGTATGTTGTTGTATTTTCCTAACTGCATTTTATTGCAT
This sequence comes from Trematomus bernacchii, assembly GCF_902827165.1. Taxonomy (NCBI): domain Eukaryota; kingdom Metazoa; phylum Chordata; class Actinopteri; order Perciformes; family Nototheniidae; genus Trematomus; species Trematomus bernacchii. The sequence continues at coordinate 1,458,917 of NW_022987876.1, forward strand.
ATTCGTGATGAACAGTATTGTGGTTTCATGATAGGAAGATCTATTCAGTCTCTGGGCAGGCAGCGAACCAGTTTCATGCTTTGTATCATGTTGAAATGCAGTCCCCATCAATATTCAAATTCAATCAAAAACACTACTGGGATATAAAGGGGAGAGCCTTACAGCCGCTGGTTTGATATTAAAGAAAGTGTATATTTTATCTCATGTAAAAGCTACAAGAGTTGTAAAATAGCAATATCTATATAATCTATGTGCAGAAAAACAGTTGCATGCTTTGTTTATATGTTTAAATGCAAATACAAATACAAATACATTAAAATCAAAATGCATGGGATGTAAAGCTGAGCCTCAGTGCGTCATTATGTGGATGCATGCTCATGACTGATCAGAAATACAGGGAAATTAAAAAGTCGTATACATACATATATAAGATATTGCAGTATTCCTGCAGGACAGGTGCCCCCTCCCATCCCTCACCCCTCACTCACCTATGTGGATGTTACTTGGGAAACTTGTGCCGCTGCAGAGCCTCAGCAGCAGCAGCAGCACCGGGAGAACCGGGAAAACCGGGAGGACCGGGCAGCTCCGCATGTTTCCTCCAGCAGATGCGGACCGACCGGCGGAGTCCCATTCACCGCGGGGCCGCCTGAGAGTCACCGCAGCCCGGGGAAACTCTCACACATCCACCGGTACTACGCTCTCTCTGCGGAGCTCCGATAACACATCCAGAGACTCTGAGCCTCTGAAACCTCTCTCTCTCACCCCTTCTTCAAATCTCTCTCTCTCTCTCTCTCTCTCTCTCTCTCTCTCTCTCTCTCTCTCTCTCTCTCTCTCTCTCTCTCTCTCTCTCTCTCTCTCTCTCTCTCTCTCTCACCCCTTCTTCAAATCTCTCTCTCTCTCTCACACACACACACACACCTCCCTCTCTCTCTCCCCTTCTTACAATCTCTCTCCTCCTTTTCTGTGTATCCCTCCCTCACTTTCTCTCTCTCTTTCTTCCAATCTCTCTCCCTCCTCCTTTTCGGACCTCTCTCTCTCTCTCTCACACACACACACACACACACACACACACACACACACACACACACACACACACACACACACTCACACACACACTCACACACACACACACACACACACACACACCCTTATCTTTACCCTCTCTCCCCAACTCTTCCTCCCTCTCCCATTTAATTTGTGTACACTTTTACTAAAGGCTCAAGACACTTTTCAGCCCGAAAAACTGGCAGGATTTTCAGAGAGAGAATACTTAAACGTTCTCACTTCCCCTTTCTCAATTCATTTAATTAAAATAGACAAGAGGCAAAACTGATGGATAAAGGGACATGTGAAATATTAAAGTTGTAAGCGTAACGCCACCTAGCTGCTGCATTTGACTCGAATAAGAATGAGCGCCGACTCCAGCTTACGTTATCAACAAAATATTAAAGCCAAATTCTGAATTATACTGAGACCTTAGTGAAATATTTATTTGGTCACACCTGTTGTGTATTTATGTTGAGGGCGATGGTGTGAATCTATTGTTTTGAAGGTAAGAAAATGATTTTCTTTTAATGCCGTTAGTTCTGCTGGTATTTGGTACAAAAGCCAATATTTAAAAACGTTACCTGATGTTAGAGCCACATGAAAAAGTCAGAGGATCACCAAAGTCCTCACGAGTTGCCATGAGGGGAATATGAATGGGTTTACCACATGTCATGGCAACACAAAGAATAGTTGTCGAGATACAGTACGCCAATCAAACAAATTGGTGACCAGGAAATGGTTTAGTGTCCCGTGTGTTTCTCACATTGTTGGATCATCGTTCATACCTTCAGTAAAAACACCAGCATGTCTTCTTCATCAGCGGCAGAACAGCCACATGTTAACCTGTTGGTTTCAAATCAGAGAATGGCCGTCCTCCTACACAGTTAGCCCACACGAGGAATAATGGGAACGCTGGTAATCCCCCTTTTTATTATTTGTATTCTCTCTATATCGAGCCAATTGACTTCCATAAAGCAGAGCTTTTTCATCCACATCTCTGCCTCAGTTATGTATCTGCTCTCACTAACAGGCAGCGTAGGAGGATCCACTGGAAACTAGTGGTGACACAAGTGGAGAATGAAACGTCTTGTTTATCTGTTTGTAGGAAGCAGAGCCCTTTTGATGTCTAAATCAAGAAATTAGCTACACAAATTAGTTTGATTGAACACGTTGTAGAAAATCTCCCTGACATGAAAAACAGTTAAGACTATAAATGATCCGTACTATCCAATCCAATCCAATCCAATCCAATCCAATCCAATCCAACTTTATTTATACAGCACTTTAAACCCTCCAGACCAAAGTGCTGTATGAGAGATACATACAATATAAAATCACACAGCTCAGCTCACAAAACATAAAAATAAGTATAAAATCACATAAAAGATACGAAACACAAAACAAACAAGAATAAACGTAACAATTACAAAATACAAATAAAAACATAAAAACAACCATATAGTAAAAACAATAGACCACGGAAAGCAAATAAAAGCAACAATCTACTTGTTTACGAATGCTAAGGAGAAGAGGTGGGTAACAGACAGTGTGGGAGCCTGTCTGATTAGCAAGGGCAGGTTCAAAGTTATACTTATGCTAATATGACTTTAGGTCCAAAGAGGGAGCCAAAATAATGTCTTAATTACATATTTGGCGTGAAAGCAGCAAGGTGCATCTCCATGATATTTGGATGATTGGCAGCAGCTCTCTAAAAAGATGTTGATATGACAAACTGTATACATGTTTGCAACTCAATGCAATTCTCCGTGGGGCGAAATATGAATTTGAGCCAGAAATAAAGAAAGCAGAACAAATAGCAAAGAGTAGAAGACACATGGGGTCCAATGGAGGCGTTTCAGGGGGGTTTGTGGGAGAGAAACTCCCTCTGGAGGGACACAGGGATTTTAGCCTCTGCTGACCATTTACATGCACTGAAACCTATTGAACACTACAGGAGAGGGAAAAGCCCAAAAAGCAAAATAGGACCTCTTCGAACATGACAGAGATTGGACTATTGTTTGCAAAGGTGACAAGTGTGCCAGAAACTAAAACCTTTACAAACAATAAAAACATCATCAATCATTAAAGGCTGCCAGGATCAGGGAAAGGGCGTGACCCCCATTATAAATGTGCATTTGTTAGCACGAAAAACCTTTCTGTGTAGCTGCAGGTGGCTGATCTTTGGGAATTTCACTGTTTTTGCAAAGGCTTCTTTTTGTGCAAATGTCTTTTTGCATCAAATCCATGCATCGTGCCGAAATGAAATAGTGGCACAGGACTGCATTTGCTTGGTAGTGCAGTTAGAGGTGCATTTCGTCCTTTAATAAATGCAGGTTGTTTTTGTCTTCGCTGTGCACGTTTAGTGGCCTCAACATTTGAACTGAAAGGTCTGATGAGTCAGTAGCGGCAGAATCAGAGGTTGTTAGCGCTGTAAATCCTTCATTGTTGAGTCTGCTGTCTCCTCGCCTCATTGAGACTGTAATTAGCTCTGAGTGTAATTAGCTGAGGCGGCACATGAGCATCAAACAATAATCTGACGGCTGCTCAGCGATATGATCAGGAAGAGATTCAGCTGCGATTGGACCCCAACGAGAAGAAATGTCATCATACAATAGCTGGAGGTCAAAAAACTGAACCGAGGTGTTGGAATTTAATAGACCTTGTTATTCATTCATCCTACACTTACATTTATGACTTTTAAAGGTGAGTTTTGACAGCTTGAATGCAAATTGAGTGTCTATTCCCACTTTGTAAAATGATGTTCTTGCTAAATTAGGGTGAGAAGTAATTTTCTTTCTTTCTTTACTATCACATTCCAAAAGCAGTTTCTTCCAATTCTTCACAATAAAACAAATTCTTTAGTTTTTCAGATAATTCGGGGAGATAATGTTGATCTGATGATGGCGCTGGATTAAAAGTCAGCCGTGTTCATCCTCTGCGGAACATGAGTGTATTTGTAAAAGTGTAATGCAAATCCAAACGTGGCTGAGGTATTTTAATCTGGACAGAAGTTGTTGACCAACCAACAGCATCACCTTTCTTAATGCAGTAAAAGATAATGCTATTCTGGATTTAATTACATTTTGGCTTTGATTTTAGGTTTAGGATCTTGACTAGTTTGGCACTAGCAAACACCCCAATTCAGATCAGTTAAAACATGTGATGGGTTTAGCCAATGCTTCACCCTCTCACCAAGTCTTAGAAAGATGGGACTTGTAGTTTTCCTGTAATCCTGTTGATGAACAAAACAACTGAAAAGGCTCAGACATAACCTGGAGGAAGTATTGAGGGTTTGGGATATATTTATTTGAGTCAAACCAACAATCAATGGCTCTAACCCCAACCCTTTCCAATCCACGTTACTGTCATGTAATCTGTAGAGAAGCACTGAAGTCTCCCCATGTTTCTCGTCACTATAATCTGCTTTAACTCGAGACCTCACGTCCGCTTTGTTCCACTTTGTGCTGTTTAGTTGGACATGAATCGTCCAGATGCAGCTTTGTTTGCCCTCAGGTCTGACAAACAATACTCCCATACATTAAATTATCTGAAAGCGCGCGAAGCCTCATGAAAGAATTATGATTTTAATCTGTTTTCCATACAGGATGATGGGAAGATGAATAAATGATGGCGCATTGTGCCCACACAGCGCTATTGTCCGCTGCACAGAGTATGTAAAGTGTGTGTACAGCGCTCAGAGTGTAAATCATAGATGGACTCTGCTGATGATGTAGCTTTGTTGTTCTCCCCCCCTCACCTCCCCCCTCTCCCCCCCTCTCACCTGTCACTTATATTTACACTGATGTGCCCTACACAAGTTCACATGTTGTAAACAGACATGTAATTATACTGCTGTAGAGATGCTTTATTCCTTCTAGAAGTTCTTCACACCTGCTTCGGTATCAGTCCGCTGAAATCCATCTGACGGCCATTAAAGAGGCCCTTTTCAAAGTCAAAGTCAACTTTATTGTCAATCTTTCAGTTTGTGTGTACGGACAGAGATCGAAATACCGTTTCCCACAATCCTGAGGAATACAAATATGTATAAGAATATGTATAAAATATGTATATACATATATATACACAATCAACAGACACATGTATACATATGCACACATTAAAGGTCACCTATCATGCTATTTTTAGGCAATAGCATAGGTCTCAGATATATACAAATATATAAAAAACATGTCTATGAAGTGTTTTGCTCAAAATACCAAACGGATCACCCATTCTAGCCATGCCTCATATCCCTCTATTTCACTTCCTGTTTCAAAAGTGCTGCTTCTGGGTATAAACAGGTCTCTCTTGAGAATGAGACCCTGTGTCTCAATGAGATGTTCACCTGTATAAATAAAGGCTAAATTAAAATTAAAATAAGAGGGGGCGGAGCTTATGCCGGCTCATGCAGGACCTGGCAGATACTGTCTAAAATGCTGCGGTGATGAAACGCAAGGATTATTAGATCAAGGATTATCTCTGAAACAGTATGGAGCTCAAAGGCTTTCTCTCTTGCCGGTTATACCACAAGGTGAGTTCCTTTTTATTTCCTGCTTCTTCACACACATGCTCTCCAGTACAGGTTAGCTCTGAGTGTTAGCGATGCTAATGTAAACACCAGAACAACCAGAACAACATTTCTGATAGGGCTGTGGGTCCGCATTTTCCGATATTACGTCATATCGGACGCAAATCTGGATCAGCTCCGTTGTAGCCCCGTTTTTAGAGATTTGGGTACGGAGGAAAAGAGAGGGTTTTATTTGCTGATACTTTGTGAGTCTCCTGACACACCGGGGACACATCTTTATGTATAAAAGACATCAAAAAGTGACTTTTGCATGATAGGAGACCTTTAAAGCAAAGACTTTAAGACTTACATGCTGCTTCCCTGTAGTGTGTTCTACAGGTTTTAATGCATGTAAATGGTCTGCAGATGCTAAAATCCTTGTGTTCCCTCCAGAGGAGTTATTCTTTGCTGCATGGACACTTCTAGCAACAAACTTTTATCCCGCTATAATAATTTCCCTTCAACGTAAAATATAGCTCGTTATATTCTGTGGTTTGGCACAAAGGCTCATCCATTACCTGTGGCAGCCGGTTCGTTATAATTGTGTATAACGGATCTCTGCAGCCATTGTTGTTATTGATCCTTCCTGCAGAGGAGCTACAGAGGACTGAGGAGTGTTTGTTTCACTGTTTTAAAACGTGCAGGTGATCTGCTCAGAGAAACAATGGGTTTCTGCTCTCTTTAAAAGTGCAAACTCTGCAAAAAAGTGCAATAAAGGTTCAAATATAAGTCTAAATGATAGGTTGCAAAGATGCAGAGTTAACAAATATAAGTATTATCAGTCAAATCTACTGAAACAGACTTGACTTTCTAAAGGAAACAAGAAGAGGTTATACTTTTAAATAGTTGTTTTCGAAACATTTCTGGAAAAGTAATATTTTATTTGAATGCTCTTGTTTTTTTTTTGTTATCTGTGACATCAAGTCATTTAGTACTTTTTGAAAGAGAACAACCCTACCCTAACTTTAAGGAGAGTGGAGATGTATTTTAAGGGAGGGCATTTCTTGACCCTATCAAAGTAAAACAACATTTATATAAACTACTGCAGTGAGTGGAAGTGATACAGAAACCATCAGACTGTAAAATGCTGATTGTGTAAATCTGCTCTCGTATGAACCATAATTACCATAAATCAGTGTCTCATTAACACAGACGTCAATTCACTTCTTAATCTTAAATCATTCAACAGTTTAACGGTTCCCATCCTCCATCAGATCTCTCTCCTCTCAGTTTCTTCAAAGTGACCTTCATTAGTCCTTACAGTGGCAATACACAGCTAAACAATGACACAAAACGTTTAGTGTTTTCACCATCAGGGCCACCATATCACCATCTGTAGATTCACAGCGAACCACCTGGAGACTCTCACTTCAGCATGAAGATACAATACAATTTGGTACGATACAATACAAAACGACATATAGATCTCATTTGACACAATACGATTCAATGGCAATCAATTCGATAACACGCCAAGATACAATTTAAAACAATTAGATTTGGTTTAGGTACTCTAGGTAACTTGGTTAGTTTTGAGGATTTCAATTAGCAGGATCAACTAAGAGTTGGTTTGACTGCTTTGTAGTCAAGGATGTTGTTTTTTGGGGTTAATAAGCTCTAGTTTGTTCTTGTTGGGAGATACAATTAGATATGATTCAATAAGCTACGATACAATTGGATCCAATATGATACAATCCCATAACATTTGAGATGATACAATACGCTTCGATTTGTTTTACGATACAATTGGTTACGATTAGATTCCCTACAACGATGCTCTCTTGTCAGATCGAGTCTAAATGTGTGTAGCGTCGCAGCAGCTCCATGTGCAACATCAAGGAGAAATATTGAATACAATAAACAAGGAAACAGACATTTAACATCACTGAACATGTTCAAGATTCTTTAACATACATTTGACCTGGGATGAAACTCTGTGTTTCCTCGAGTATTGACTCTTTAAACCCTCCAGACCATTCTTCTGAAGCAGATTCACAGGATCAACGACAACACATGATTTGAGAAAATAAACTAATGTGCGAGCAGAAAGAGATCGGAGAGCAGCGGAGGTTCAAACTGAAGAACTGTTTTATTCATCATTGTGTGGCAGGACATCAGGGGGGGGGGTCTCAGGTTCACGTCTACTGCCTTTACAACCAATCCTGCAGCTATGCAGTTTTTAACAAAAGCACTTAACACATAAAGCACTCTGCGGAGGGCCAGGAATAAACATTTACTGCCGACACATTACGGGACAATGAGCGCGTGTGATTCCACTGCAGAGGGCTCGGAGGAAACTGTCCTCTTCAACAGCTCCACAGGGGGAAGAAGTACTCTTTACTTCTGTGAAAGTACTAATACTATGAAGAAAAGGCATTGTCCTTCATTGTAAAGTACATTATATATTAGAAGTATACAATAATCTATGTGTTACACACACACACACACACACACACACACACACACACACACACACACACACACACACACACACACACACACACACACACACACACACACACACACACACACACACACACACACACACACACACACACAAACTCCCCCCATGAATATGAGTGACCTGATATTATTTCAAACATTAATAACGGTTTATATTTATTCTGTGGACAGTGTCTGTATTATACTGTATATTTGTATACCTGATTTATTGTGTTTCCAATTCCTATCCTGCTGTTTAATAATGTGTATACCTCCTCATAGTGTTCATAGTGTAAATACATCAGTCTGTTTATACCCGTCACATGTATATATATATTGCACTTGAACGATTTGAAACGATACGATATGAAACGATACGATATGAAACAATACGATATGAAACTATACGATTTGAAACTATACGATTTGAAACTATACGATATGAAACGATACGATATGAAACGATACGATATGAAACGATACGATATGAAACGATACGATATGAAACAATACGATATGAAACAATACGATATGAAACTATACGATTTGAAACTATACGATATGAAACGATACGATATGAAACGATACGATATGAAACGATACGATATGAAACAATACGATATGAAACTATACGATTTGAAACTATACGATATGAAACAATACGATATGAAACTATACGATATGAAACGATACGATATAAAACGATACGATATGAAACAATACGATATGAAACAATACGATATGAAACTATACGATATGAAACTATACGATATGAAACGATACGATATGAAACTATACGATATGAAACGATACGATATGAAACAATACGATATGAAACAATACGATATGAAACAATACGATATGAAACAATGAAACAATACGATATGAAACGATACGATATGAAACGATACGATATGAAACGATACGAAACAATACGATATGAAACAATACGATATGAAACAATGAAACAATACGATATGAAACGATACGATATGAAACGATACGATATGAAACTATACGATATGAAACTATACGATTTGAAACTATACGATTTGAAACTATACGATTTGAAACTATACGATTAGAAACTATACGATATGAAACTATACGATTTGAAACTATACGATTTGAAACTATACGATTTGAAACTATACGATATGAAACTATACGATATGAAACTATACGATATGAAACTATACGATATGAAACAATACGATATGAAACTATACGATATGAAACTATACGATATGAAACTATACGATATGAAACTATACGATACGAAACTATACGATACGAAACTATACGATTTGAAACAATACGATATGAAACTATACGATATGAAACAATACGATATGAAACTATACGATATGAAACTATACGATATGAAACTATACGATACGAAACTATACAATACGAAACTATACGATTTGAAACTATACGATATGAAACTATACGATATGAAACTATACGATTTGAAACTATACGATATGAAACTATACGATACGAAACTATACGATACGAAACTATACGATTTGAAACTATACGATATGAAACAATACGATATGAAACTATACGATATGAAACTATACGATATGAAACTATACGATACGAAACTATACGATACGAAACTATACGATTTGAAACTATACGATATGAAACTATACGATATGAAACAATACGATATGAAACTATACGATATGAAACTATACGATTTGAAACTATACGATATGAAACTATACGATATGAAACTATACGATACGAAACTATACGATACGAAACTATACGATACGAAACTATACGATACGAAACAATACGATACGAAACTATACGATACGATACGAAACGATACGATACGAAATGATACGAAACTATACGATACGAAACTATACGATACGAAACAATACGATAAGAAACAATACGATTTGAAACAATAATATATGAAACAATACGATATGAAACAATACGATATGAAACTATACGATATGAAACTATACGATATGAAACTATACGATACGAAACTATACGATACGAAACAATACGATACGAAACAATACGATTTGAAACAATAATATATGAAATAATACGATATGAAACAATAATATATGAAACTATACGATACGAAACTATACGATATGAAACTATACGATTTGAAACTATACGATATGAAACAATACGATTTGAAACAATAATATATGAAACAATACGATTTGAAACTATACGATATGAAACTATACGATACGAAACTATACGATACGAAACTATACGATATGAAACAATACGATATGAAACAATACGATTTGAAACAATAATATATGAAACTATACGATACGAAACTATACGATATGAAACTATACGATTTGAAACTATACGATATGAAACAATACGATATGAAACAATACGATTTGAAACAATAATATATGAAACAATACGATTTGAAACTATACGATATGAAACAATACGATATGAAACAATACGATTTGAAACAATAATATATGAAACAATACGATTTGAAACAATACGATATGAAACAATACGATTTGAAACAATAATATATGAAACAATACGATATGAAACAATACGATATGAAACTATACGATATGAAACTATACGATATGAAACGATACGATATGAAACAATACGATATGAAACAATACGATATGAAACAATGAAACAATACGATATGAAACGATACGATATGAAACGATACGATATGAAACGATACGAAACAATACGATATGAAACAATACGATATGAAACAATGAAACAATACGATATGAAACGATACGATATGAAACGATACGATATGAAACGATACGATATGAAACTATACGATTTGAAACTATACGATTTGAAACTATACGATATGAAACTATACGATTTGAAACTATACGATTTGAAACTATACGATTTGAAACTATACGATTTGAAACTATACGATATGAAACTATACGATATGAAACTATACGATATGAAACTATACGATATGAAACTATACGATTTGAAACTATACGATACGAAACTATACGATACGAAACTATACGATACGAAACTATACGATTTGAAACTATACGATACGAAACTATACGATACGAAACTATACGATATGAAACTATACGATTTGAAACTATACGATACGAAACTATACGATACGAAACTATACGATACGAAACTATACGATACGAAACTATACGATTTGAAACTATACGATACGAAACTATACGATACGAAACAATACGATACGAAACTATACGATACGAAACAATACGATACGAAACTATACGATACGATACGAAACGATACGATACGAAACGATACGAAACTATACGATACGAAACTATACGATATGAAACAATACGATACGAAACAATACGATTTGAAACAATAATATATGAAACAATACGATATGAAACTATACGATATGAAACTATACGATATGAAACTATACGATACGAAACTATACGATACGAAACAATACGATACGAAACAATACGATTTGAAACAATAATATATGAAATAATACGATATGAAACAATAATATATGAAACAATACGATTTGAAACAATAATATATGAAACAATACGATTTGAAACAATACGATATGAAACAATACGATTTGAAACAATACGATATGAAACAATACGATATGAAAGGATACATTATGATTCAATACAATTCTAAACATATGAATTCACAGTCTATTGTATATGTTCTGCTGTTTAATGCTGTTTTAATTCTATTTTGAGATGTTTAAATTCTAGAATTGTTTATATCTACTCTTTAATTTCTACCTATGTGCAAGGCCTTGTTTTGTTTTGTTGTCGCAAAAATGTCCCAATTTGGGATCAATAAAGTACCTCGAATGTAATGATTTGATTTGATAGCGATCTATTAGTAGTAAGGTGGAAAATGAAAATACTCAGGTAAAGTACAAATACCTCAAAAGTGTAGAACAGCTCAGTAAATGCAGGGTGGAAGGAGGTTGTTAAATACTTCTTTAAAAATGCAAAGTTTGAACTAAAGTAAAACAGGAAATCTTCACTTCCTCAAATATCACCAAACTCCAGATTCTGGCACATCTCACATGAAGGGAAGAGCTGCAGCTTTTTAAAAGAGGACGTTTTATTTTGAAGAGTTTTGTTGGAGCGGCTGTCAGTCAGGATCTGACAAGGCTGCTAATTGGTGAAGATGAGGGTGAAGACTTGCTCAGAAGAGAGGAAGAATAGACAGAGAGGAAGCAGCCTGTACAGCAGAGTGACCTCTTCAGGGCATTTTGTGGGAAAAACACATTTTTCTTTGATGGTATTTCTGCTTTATTAGATGGATATGTAGGTCAACACACACACACACACACACACACACACACACACACACACACACACACACACACACACACACACACACACACACACACACACACACACACACACACACACACACACACACACATTAAATCCGTCTCATGTCTGAAGAGACGGAGAGTTCAGAGTCTGAACGCACGTTAATGTACAGGAAGACACACAGAGGGTAAATCATCCGTGAGGACAGGAACATAATACGGCATAAAGAAAGAAATTATGTATAGAATACGGAAATAAAAAGACAAATTAATCCATAATTACATACAGAAATAAATATATATATGTAAATGCATTATATAGCCTACGATAATATGTAAAAACATAGATAAATTAGTTAATAAATACAGTTGGTATTTAAAATGACAATATCTACCTTTATTTTCTTTATTTTCTTTTGACACTTATTTATTTCTAAAAATATTGATTTATTAACGTTCCATTTATTTGACACATGCAGGGTTTGCAGCTGATTGTTGTCCTCTGGCCTCTCCATTGTTTTCTCACATTTCAAGTCATTTTGCATCTGATTCCAGGTGTGCGTGAGTTGTGTTCCTTATGTCGTTGTTCTTATCTCTAAGTGGTGGTTGAGCGTACCTTTTTTGGTCATTTCCTGTTTGTTTGGCATCATTTGGCTTCTCTGATTGTTTTTCACCCATTTTCAGTCATTTTGTCAAAGTGTTGCATCAATGTTTTGGTAATGTATGCGTCCCTTCCTGGTTGATCTGCCTCTCTATGGAACCATTTGGCTTCTTTTTACTGTATGGTTGTTTTGCATGAAATGTATTGATTTTCCTTCGCTTTGAAACAAATCTTCTATTTTGGGTAATTATTCGTCCCTTTGGAGTTATCATTTTGGCTTTTTTTGGAATCTGTGTTTATTTTGCATCTTCTTTTGTTGTTTTGTATCCGTTTATATTGGTTTTGCAAAAATGTCTGTTAATTCTGACATCATTTGGCAGTTATTTGTTTACTTTGTTGTTGTTTACATTCCCTGTGATTGATCTTCATTCATGGTTAGTTATTTAGCATCTTTTTATTGTGGTTTTACAGTATGTCTAACTCCGGGTTACAGAAATATTTGTCCGTGTTTGAGGCTGTGACAGTCTTGGAAAAGGATGTAAAAATGTTGAAACAAACAAACACACACACACACACGCACACACATACACACACACACACACACACACACACACACACACACACCATACACACACACACTTCTTGTTGAACCATTAGCGGCCGATCAGCTTCTCAAATCTCTTTCTAATTGCCTTTTTATGACAGTTGTCACGGCAACCACGCCGCTGTTTGAAGCCATTTGATGTTTTTTTGGTTCCTTCGGGGCTCCATGAAGATACACAGATTTACTGGGACACAAAATAACTCTCACACACACACAATGCACACACACCGTATACACACACATACACCCACACACACACCCACACACACACACACCCACACACCACACACACACACACACCACACACACACACACACACACACACACACACACACACACACACACACCGTATACACATACACACACACACACACACACACACACACACACACACACACACACACACACACACACACACACACACACACACACACACACACACACACACTGTCCCCGCACACAGACAGACAGATAGACTATTTTGCATCCCTGTTTCCTCAGTTTCTCTGCATTTATAGTCATTATTCATTTGTTTTGGTCATTTGGAGTCTCTTCATGGCCAATGTGTACTTGCTTTGCTTGTTTTTGTTGCAACATTTGGCATTTCTTTGATTATTTTGCATCACTGTTTACTTATTTTGTGGTTGTTGTGTGCTCTTAATTTTCGCTACATTTTGCATCTCTGTGATTGTTTGGATCCGATGTTATGGATGTTTTTGCAGTTTTGTCATGCTCACTTCCCTTTGCAGTTGTTTAGCTCTGATCTAATTGTGTGTCTCTTTGTGGTTATTTTCTAGTCTCTTTGATATCACTTGCAGGACTTGTTTGCATGTCTTTCTGGTCATTTTGTGGTAGTTATCTTTTAAGGTTTGGTGTCCCTGTTTAGTCCCCAATACCTTTGGAGTAATATTGTTTCTCCTTGGCATCATTTTCCATCTCTAATTGTTTTGCATCAAGTATGAGCTGTTTCATTATCTTTTTGTGGTCCTTTTGCGATCATTTTGCATTGTTATATGAAATCATTAACTCACTACCTAAAGGTGTGTGTGTGTGCGTGTGCATGTGCGTGTGCATGTGTTTGTGTGCGTTGGTGTTGGAACAGGAGTGCACAGGTTCAAACCCCACTGCAGTCAGCATGTCGTTGTGTCCCTGAGACACTTCACCCCAAATTGCTCCTGTGGGGATTGCCCACAGTATCGAGTATGTAAGTCGCTTTGGATAAAAGCGTCCAACAAGTAACATGTAATGTAATGTAATGTAATGCAATACAGTGCATAGTTAACACTTATAATTATATATTTTATGAATTCATCTCCCTGTATTGTCTTGAATTTGTGATTTTGTGACTACATTTTTGCCATAATAGTCTAGCATTTTATTTAAATTGTTGTGCCATTTGGTGAAATTGCCACTGTTGAGGTGTTTCTTTTAACCTCTATTTAACATCTCTAAGGTTTACATATTAACATATATCGTATTTGTTAAATCTGGAAACTGGAAAATTCTCCAAAAATCGACATTACAACGGAACAATGTACAGTTTGGAGAAACAATCTTTTCCCTCAGCCTTTTTATATTTCTGAGTCAGAAACATGAGAGATGACGCGCTCATTAGAGAGCTGCTAATCCTGCTGTTTCCAGCCTGTATGCTAAGCTAAGCTAATCACCTGCTGTACCAGCATGCAAATAAATTAATTCCCCAAATTGTCAAACTATAACATTAACTTCCAAACAAACAAATGAACAAATGTTTTCCACACTTCCTGTTGTTTTCTAGAACTATAAAGACATGATTTGGCTGCTTCAAAAGGCGGTAACAAAGGGCGGTAATGGTGCACTTAAAGCTCAACATGAGTTTGTTTCTGAGATCAATCTGAGATCACCACAGCATGGCTGCACCTGGCAGGAAGCAGCGCTCAGAATGGAAATGTGGAGATCATTAGGACGTCACACTGTACCACAGAAGAAGAAGCTGGAGGGAGCTCTGCACAGGAAGAAGCTGCTTGACAGATTGAATTACATCCCAAAATGTTGGCGGATTAAAGTCATGCAAATCAGGAGGCGACGCCGTGATGAAGGAAACTGTCAGACAGGAAATAAAAATCCTCTGCAGACAGAAAGGGAAATCTAACAATGCTGAGGAAGACGAAGTACAATCAGGTGAAGACGGGACATCGAGAGCTCGGGGCAACATTTCAAATCTATTTCCATCTTTCATTTTTACACTTTTGGATGCCCGTCGCTAATCTGTGCCGATGTAGAGTCGACAGATTAATGCCTCAGCGGGGGGGCAACGCGTCTGAGATATAGTTTAGGCCTCCTCAAAACAGAGGCTGTAGAAATTCAGAACACGAATATTACATATTACATTTATAAAAATCAGGACAGTCGTTCTTTCCGTAATCTTACTCAAATAAAACCAAACCAACACATTTACATTTGATCTTCTTGGTGAAAGGAATACTAGTTTTTCTTGCAGCCATTCGCTAAATTAACCTGTGACTCATAGCTGGTCTTCATCAGAGGAGGGAGAAGTACTCAGATCTGGTACTTGGGTAAAAGTAGAAGTACTCAGATCTTGTACTTGGGTGAAAGTAGAAGTACTCAGATCTTGTACTTGAGTAAAAGTAGAAGTACTCAGATCTTGTAGTAAAAGTAGAAGTACTCAGATCTGGTACTTGAGTAAAAGTAGAAGTACACAGATCTTGTAGTAAAAGTAGAAGTGCTCCGATCTTGTACTTAAGTAAAAGTAGAAGTACTCAGATCTTGTACTTGAGTAAAAGTAGAAGTACTCAGATCTTGTACTTGAGTAAAAGTAGAAGTACTCAGATCTTGTAGTAAAAGTAGAAGTACCAGAGTGTAGGAATACTCTGTTACAGTAAAAGTCCTGCATTCAAAATGTTCCTCAAGTAAAAGTAGAAAAGTATTATCATCAACATATATATATATAGTAGCGACAGTGAAAGTAGTGATTGTGCAGATTGGTCCATTTCAGAATAATATATATGATATGTTTTATAATGATTGATCATTAAAGTGTTCTCAAAGCTGGTAAAGGTGCAGCTAGTTGTAATGACTTTGTATACTGCAGGGTAGCTTGTGAATTTACTCCAGGTGGAACTAAAGTCTGATTTAACACGTGATTATATTTCACATCATTCATCCACATCTGTAAAGTAACTAAAGGTATTAAATACATGTAGTGGAGTAGAAGTACACCATGTACCTCTGAACTGTAGTGGAGTAGAAGTACAACGTAGCAATAAATTGTGCTTCAGTTGAGTACTTGAGTAAATGTACTTTAATCCGCTGGTCTTCGCTGTGACTTCCTCTTCTCTGCAGGGTGAATAAATGAGTTTCCTGCGGCGTGTTCTCGAGGTTCGTGTCCAGAGTTTCTTTAATGTGAGGTGAGCAGCGATACGCCTGACTGACTCCTCTGGGCCTAATGGAGGTCTGCAGCTCCAGAGTTTAATGAGCCGAGAGTCTCCGTCCCACTCAGAGACCTCCTCACGGCAGGGACACGCTCACCTTGTACCCAACGCATCACACAGCCTCAGGGAGGGACCCAGGACCACAGGGGTTACAAACAAATTCAAACAAAGGGGTCGCTCTGCAGTGAGCCGGCCCAAAGGATCCAAGGTGCTGAACACATTCCTCGTTAGAAAGTCAATGACTATTCCGAGAAGAGAAGTCAAAAGCTTACATGACAGCAGAAAACAACTACAAAAGGTTATAAAACTGCCACTAACCAAAACAACCATAAAAAGATCAAACAAAGGAAAATAGCTTCAATGAGTTGCTAAGAGACAGGAAGAAGAAGCAAAATGACTAGAAAGAGTCACAACATGATTACAGAGACGTACAATTACCAAAAAAAGAGACATACACCAGAGGCCTGTACTACGAAGCAGGATTTTGGCTTAGCGAGCTAACTTCAGGGGAAACTCTGGGTTTCCGGTCCTACGACGCTGGTTCTCTTTTTACCGGGCTAGATCTCCATGGTAACTGATGCTGAGCGGCTAACCTGCTCCGGAGCAGGTTAGGTTGCAGGCTAAGAGATCAACTCAGTGAAAGCACCGCCTGCTGACCAATCAGAGCTCAGTGTGCGGAGTTTAAAGCTATCAAGTCATATTACAGGATAGAGGAAATACAGAAAAACTGCCGTTGCAGGAAAGACGGCCGGCCAAAATCAACTGACTGTGTGAACGTGAACATTAATAGAATATCCCCTCCCATCTTCAGAGCAATCTGACTATTATAACATTAGCGTTAAGAAAGCTTACTTAAATATCTGCCACAACATAAGTAACCGGATCGAAGTAACAGTACAGTCCGCGGCATATCACATCATAATGTAGGCCTATCATATATTTCCTTATCTGATTCAGCTTCTTGAGCCGTATCTGGCCGTGCAACACTCACAGTGTC
Source organism: Trematomus bernacchii (assembly GCF_902827165.1). NCBI lineage: Eukaryota > Metazoa > Chordata > Actinopteri > Perciformes > Nototheniidae > Trematomus > Trematomus bernacchii. The sequence goes on from NW_022987876.1 coordinate 1,476,942, forward strand.
ACATACTGTATGCAGAAGTATTATTTTAAGCAACACATTAAGTTGACGAAACACTCGAGTCAAATGTAATTAAAGTCAGATCGTGTCTTAGCCGTCTAAGACACGGCAGTGATTTCATAAACCTGTTAATGTACGCATTCAAACGCTTTTTCTTTTACCAGCTGTATTCACCTTGCAGGTGCAGCTATGTGGCTTTTATCCTGGATAAAGTGTTTAAGTCATGGATGTTTAAAGTTTAACTTCTTCATATTTGACTAATATTAAAGTTCACTTTTCATTCAGGAAGTATGACGCTGCGCTGTCAGTACGCTTGTCCATGTTTGAGATTGGTCGAATGCTCCAAATACCACCCCTTTCATGTGAACGCGCACCTAACGAGATAGGACACGGCTGGCTTGAGCGATCCACTTGATATCCAGCGTCGTAGTACAGTTTAGCCAGAGCGCGTATGTTTTGGATTGGGCCAACCGGCTAACTCAAACATATCCAGGTTAGGTTGAACCGGCTTCGTCGTGCGGGCCTCAGGCCTCTGAGGCAAAGAGCCAACAAGTGGCTAACAAGACACGACTACAAAGGTGTTATAGTTCAAGTAAAACTAGTTCAAGAACTGGCAACCGCAAAGAGAAGCAAAACAACAACAAACAGAAGCAAAACAACAACAAAGAGAAGCAAAACAACCAATAAAACCATCAAACAAATACATAGAATCAAGAAAAAACGGCATGAAGACACAATGCCACCGCAAAGACAACAAAAATAAGCAAACGAACAACAAAAACACTTAAAACGATGGCAATAAACAACAAAGAGACACAAAACAACAGAACACTGTAAATACATATAAAGCAGAGAGACGCAGAATGAAGGAGACAGAGAAAGGACTGCTAGACATGGAAGTGAAGTTGTTTTTGGTCCCAGAGTAAAAGGTCCTGTCTGCGATGAATAATACAAACAGGAACATAATGAAGTCTGTTTTAAACACTTCCTCCACCTCGGCCTCTCAGGCCAGAGCATTAATAAATCATCCAATCATGTGATGAATCATTTGTGACTAATAACGCACTGCTAACTTCCCTCAACCTCAACTTAACCACATCTTAGTTTCAGAGGCTGTTAGCCACAGAGGAGAGAGGAGAGAGGAGAGAGGAGAGAGGAGAGAGGAGAGAGGAGAGAGGAGGGTCACATGACCAGAACCAGATTTAATACGAGATAATTCAACAATAAGAAGAAACGCTTATAAAATAAATCAAAAAGTGAAGATTATTACATAAAAATGTCCAAACAAATGGAATGACTTCTTCCCTTGAATACTGATTAGTCCATATTTGCCAGTATGCCTAGTGCTGACTTATTAGTGACAAAATGTTGGTGTGTTTTTACCTAAACGTTGAGGTTTGTAAACATTTGGGTTTTGTGAAATTGGGACAATGTTGTTTCATGGGAAACGGACAGTACTTTTATAGAGCTTTAGCAGGTGTTCTCCACCCCTCAAAGCTCTTTACATGCTACGAGCCATTCACCCACACACACACACACACACACACACACACACACACACACACACACACACACACACACACACACACACACACACACACACTCTCTGTTTCAGGTGATTTCCCTTTCCTGTAGGAACGTGCTTGTATTCCACTTAACGGATCAAAAGGGAGTCCCTCTAACTACACCATGAGAAGAGTACGAGTATACAGTCGAGTGCAAGGATCTGAATCGAAACAAGAGAGCATCAAACCATTACATTAGAGGTGTTTTGATTAAATCTCTATAAATAATAAGAACAATAACAAGCTTCCTCTCTCCTCATACCAAGCAGAGTTGATAGAGTCCTTTCTGGTTTCCTCACAACAAAAGGTGTGTTTCACCATCACATATGTGACTGCCGCCTCCCAAAATAAAACGTCTGGATCTATTTTAGCCGAAGCACGGCTCTTTAATCAGGGCGAGAACAAAACCACGAGACAACAAAACAGTCTGCTGTCCGTCGCGCCTTTTATTCTGCTGAGACTTCAAAGACCTTTCTGCTAAAATAAGACAAATCAGAGCGGGAGATTTTGTAGTGACCCAACGTTCCTCCGTCATCGAGTCCTTCTATATCTCTTTACTAAATATATGAATTCATCTACAGCGCCTTAAGACTGCTGTCCTGGTCGACCCTTAAATCAGATGATAGTGCACGTATTATTACAGTCATATTTGCAGTGAGTATACTTGACATGTTTGGTGTTTTTGGAATAAATAATTAGTCTGTTTTTTTCTTTTAATGCACCAACACTTTATCATAAACAGTTTTTGGCTATGTGAGTATTTCTTAGATCTCCTCAGAGATGAGACCCTCACAGAGCTCTGTGCATTTATTGTTTCATGGAGGATCATTAATGTAATTGCTTCCTGTTGGTGTGATTCCCACTCTCCTGCTGATTCTGCTGAGCTGTGTGTGTGTGTGTGTGTGTGTGTGTGTGTGTGTGTGTGTGTGTGTGTGTGTGTGTGTGTGTGTGTGTGTGTGTGTGTGTGTGTGTGTGTGTGTGTGTGTGTGTGTGTGTGTGGCCGTTTCACTGTGTCGATGATAAAGTGACACCTGGAAGTTTCCGCTTTCACACCCCGTGATCTGGGGTCTGCAGAGGTGAGAATATGCTTTTAGCCTTGTTCACACACACACACACACACACACACACATACACACACACACACACACACACACACACACACGGTAAAATCCATTACTACAGGGCCAGAGAGAGCAGCCGACAGCAGCAGCTTTCCTATCACACACACACACACACACACACACACACACACACACACACACACACACACACACACACACACACACACACACACACACACACACACACACACACACACACACACACACACACACACACACACACACACACACACACCACACCACACACACACACACACACATCTGTATAGTGTTTGCTCGTTTTATGTGCGTTTTCCAATAGAGATGTCCAGACATTTTCTCTTGTTTTACAACCTATTCAAGAAAAAACAAATCAACTTTAGGGTTTGAATGAATACAGAAGAGGAATTACGCCACACATAAATTACAGCTCGGGTTCAAAAGACTGCGGAAGTCGTGAGGTTATGTGAAAATCCATCTTTGTAATTCATCATTATGGTCAGAATAACTACAGAAATGGTGTTAATAAACTATGGATAAGTGACATTTTGTTAATGATAACCACAGTGTTATGTGCTTGTGTAACTTGATAAATACTACAAAATCACGGTCTTAAAAGGTCTTGGAAATAGCCATTTAACACACTTCAACTTAAACACTAGAAATTGGCAAAATTGCAAGAAATTAATTTGTTGTTTTTACTTTACCTCATCTTACTAAAGAAGATCCCTCATGTATCATTTTACGCACCATCTGCTCTGGGAGAGTGAAATGACCTCGACACGTGATTAGAAGCACGCAATGGGTTCTTGATTTGAAAGGAATTGGTCCTGGAAAGCCCTGGAAAAGTCCTTGATTTTGATGTGTAAGAAAGTCTTGGATTCATGTTTTTGCACCAACCCATCCTCCCACAACTCCTTCCAATTAAGTGATGACATGAAATACATACAAGTCTATTGAGTGGGGTGTAAACCACAGTGCATTACTGTGACTGTATGAAAGCAGTCTGTGAACATCAACAGCTCAGGATTTGTGAAATATCTTCTGTGTGAAAATGTCTCAGCATCGTCTCCTGCAGCTTCATTAGCTTCAACACAGATAAACATATTTACAGCGGGAGTGTTGCACATAGTGTGTGTGTGTGTGTGTGTGTGTGTGTGTGTGTGTGTGTGTGTGTGTGTGTGTGTGTGTGAGATAAGTTAATAATCCATGACTGCATGTGTATTGGTATGATGTGTGTACATGTGATGTAGCGTGTAAGCATGTTTCTCCATTAACGCTCCACTGATCCCTGGCATGTTCGGGAAAACATGGAAAGCTTAAGGATTATCAATAACACACACACACACGCACACGCACGCACACGCACACGCAAACACGAACACACGCACGCACGCACACACACACACACACACACACACACACACACACACAAACACACACACACACACACAAACACACACACACACACACACACACACACACACACACACACACACACACACACACACACACACACACAAAGACGTATTGAAAGGGTTGATTGAATGTGTTCAGCTCACTGCTCTGGTTTCTATATCTCAGCAGTTCGACCCCCACTTCCCTGTGACCGGTTTCACACCATGACGCCTTCACAGAGAGGTCAGAGGTCAGAGGTCAGCCTGCAGCAGGACAGAGGTTTCAAGGACGTTCAGACGAAGAACGAGCCTCCATCCATCCAGCGAATAACTGACCTGTCTGTCTGCCAGTATCTGTCTGTGACACAGATACTGAAGCAGAAGGGTCTTTAACCTGCAGTCTGTCTGACGCGAGGCATTGGGCGACGTCTGGATGTCAGATTGTATAGAAGACTATGAGGAAATGTAATACCTCAGTAAACATTTTCCAGATGAGTTTATGCTCTCAATCTGTCTCTCTGTAACTTGAATTTGGTTCAAATGTTCACTGCACTTTGATGGAAATCTGGCTACGGATGGAAATGAAAATGTGCAGAGGAGAGACACACAGGATCGTCTGTGTCTTTGTACATATTTTTGTTTGATTTCCAAATTTGCTTTAGTGGAATTTCGTGTATTTGATTGATTCAGTTTGTTCGGTTTTATAACTTCAGTTTATTTTGCCTCCTCTCTGTTTCCCTCAGAAAGATGCAGCGATGGGGTGAGGGTTGTGGGGGGGAGGGTTGTGGAGGGGGGGGATCTTGTTGTCAGCTGCCCAGCCTAAGGGCCTCTCTGGGACACTTCTGCTCAGCCGGGGGACAATCCTGGAGAAACAGCTCAGTCTGTGTGTACTCCTCAGCAGGAGATAATATCATCGCAGGCACTCAGAGCTATATTTATCCATCTTTACAACCGTGTTTCCACCTATCCTCGTAGAATACAAAGCAATACAAACACTAACATTTTCATCTTAACCGCAACTTGAATAATTATAACTTTGGTTATCATCTGAATTTTGATCTTGCGCCATCATGTAGTAACATTTGTATCTGTCCGATAGTAGAGAGATTTGACAAAAGTATAGAGAGAATGAACGTGTCAGGGTTGAGCGAAGCAGGCAGGACCCAAATGCAGGTTTAACTGAAAAAATACCTTTATTTCAAGGATACAACTGGACATAAAGAGCATTCGTTCTTAACGACCCGACCCAACAAGACTCGAAAATGAGTGGAAATGTCAGGAAGAGACAAGACCGGAGTCTCGAAGAACAATAACATAGAAAATGTCTGGTCGCGGAAAAGGTGTTTTCTGCTAACCTAAACAGAAAACGTCAGGAAGAGACAAGACCGGAGTCTCGAAGAACATTAACATAGCAAATGTCTGGTCGCGGAAAAGGTGCAGTTCCGTTTTGATGTTTCGTCCTGAACGATCCGTTCCAACAGACTCAAAATGACTGGAAGAGGAAAGGAAGGAGGTGAAAAAGGGTGAAAAAATACAAAAAAAAAATATATATATATATACACAACAAAAAAAAAAAAAAAAAAAAAATGTCTCTCCCTGGAAGCGTGCCATCTTTCGCTTCAAAATTTGGACAGTTTTGGGTTCGCCTGAACTTCACAGGCTCAGGAGAACCCCCTAGTCGTGAATATGTCGGAGAATCACTGTTATTTGATACCTGCTGGATCAATACAAATGAAGTATATTCCTTCATAGCACTGCCAAATAGAAAGGAGTTTGAACTCTGCTTTTTGCTAGAAGCTCCACTGAGACGTTTCCTTGACGTTCTCACAACTAAATCCTCAGATCCCAAATGGAAAGACTGGACTTTTGAATCTTCCATTCAAATGGACATCTCAAACATTATTGTTAAATTCTGGACTGGCCGTATTCCAGACCATGATGTTGAGACCTATTTGAAGAGATATGGAAATATAATCAGCAAATACAAACCAGTAGATAAACTTGGGATATGGTATGGAGTGAGAAAATACAAAATTAAGATGAATCGAAACAGTGATGGTGAGATCCTAAATCTCCCAAATTCGATATCTCTCGGCCCCTATAATGGCAGAATAATTTATCCAGGGCAATCCGTCACCTGTTTCATCTGCAACTCAGCTGACCATCAGGTCAGAAAATGCACCACAGTGAAATGTTGGAGATGCAATGAACTGGGCCACAAGGCTAAAGATTGCGATTCAGACAGTCTCTGCAACCTGTGTGGAAAGATTGGACACAACTTCTTCAACTGCCCATCTTCTTATGTAAACAAGGCAAAAACCCAGCAGCAGCCTCGTCCTGCAGCCCAAATGCAGCCTGGCCCTCCTTCAGTTACCCAGCAGCAGACTGGTCCTCCTTCAGTCACCCAGCAGCAGCCCCGCCCTGCAGCCCAGCAGCAGCCCGGTCCTGGTCCTTCGGCTCAGCAGCCCGGACCCGGTCCTCGACCTGCTGACCAGCAGCAGCCCGGTCCCGGTCCTTCAGCCCATCAGCCCGGTCCCGGCCCTCGACCTGCAGCCCAGCAGCAGCCCGGTCCTGGTCCTTCGGCTCAGCAGCCCGGACCCGGTCCTCGACCTGCTGACCAGCAGCAGCCCGGTCCCGGCCCTTCAGCCCAGCAGCCCGGTCCCGGCCCTCGACCTGCAGCCCAGCAGCAGCCCGGTCCAGGTCCTTCAGCTCAGCAGCCCGGACCCGGTCCTCGACCTGCTGACCAGCAGCAGCCCGGTCCCGGCCCTTCAGCCCAGCAGCCCGGTCCCGGCCCTCGACCTGCAGCCCAGCAGCAGCCCGGTCCCGGTCCTTCAGCCCAGCAGCCCGGTCCCGGTCCTCATCCTGCAGCCCAGCACCAGCCCGAGCCCGTTCCCGGTCCTTCAGCCCAGCAGCCCGGTCCCGGCCCTCGACCTGCAGCCCAGCAGCAGCCCGGTCCCGGTCCTTCAGCCCAGCAGCCCGGTCCCGGTCCTCATCCGGCAGCCCAGCACCAGCCCGAGCCCGTTCCCGGTCCTTCAGCCCAGCAGCCCGGTCCCGGCCCTCGACCGGCAGCCCAGCCTCGTACTTCAGCCCAGCAGCCCGGTCCCAGTCCCGGTCCTTCAGCCCAGCAGCAGCCTGGTCCTGGTCCTCGTCCTTCAGCCCAGCAGCCCGCTCCCGGTCCCGGTCCTTCAGCCCAGCAGCAGCCTGGTCCTGGTCCTCGTCCTTCAGCCCAGCAGCAGCCTGATCGTCGTCCTGCCAGCAAGGATGTCCCTCTCCCTTCATCTCCTGAAGACGACTCTACACCCCTGTCAGGTGAAGGCAAACTAACCATTGACAGTGATGTAGAGAGTGAGTACAGCTCTGACAGTGAGATTGGAGATGATAAATACTATGAGAGTGTGAGCGAAAGCCCAGGTTCTGACTCTAGCTCTGACAGCCTTACAGCTGGTCAGCGAGTCAACATGCCCCTCTACTCGCCCCCTGAGAGTCACTCTGGGTCTTTTTCACCTACTCCGGATTATCTAGACCCCCCGAGTGAGGCTCAGAGGGAAGCCCCGTTTGAGGTCTCTAAAAAAAAGAGACCTGCAAGTAGAAACTTGAACGAAATAGACAAACGGGCTAATTTAGAGACAATATAAATCCAACATGAGCTTCATAAACGTCGCTACTTGGAATGTACGTGGTATTCAGTCTAAGAACTTTCGAGAGAAGAAAATGAAATATTTATTGGACACTGATTATGACTTCCTCTTTGCGCAGGAACTTAGACTGAGTACCACCGGAGATGTTGACGATGTGTGTAAAATGTGGCACAAAGGAGAGTGTATTATCTCCATCGGAGATAGCAGAGCTGATGGAGTTGGCATCTTCTTCAAGGAAAAATACATAACTATTATTAGAAGAAGGGACATAATTCCAGGAAGGCTGCTTTTGGTGGATTGTTTTTATAAAAATGAAAAATATCGTCTTATTAATATTTATACTGCCCCTGACGCAACAAATAAGTTACACATATTTAGAAAACTTAGAGAAGTTTTAACAGTTGGTTATAAAATTATATTATGTGGAGATTTTAATACAATAACGGAAGATATAGATAGGTGTAGTACAGTTGTTTTTAAACTGAGGGCGGAAGGAAAACTGCTGAAAGAAATCTGCAGCGATGCAGGCCTAATCGATGTCTGTCGCTCACTGAATCCCTTTGGAATAGATTTCACGAGATATGACAAAACAACTAAAACCCGTATAGACAGGATTTATGTATCGAATCACTTCTCTGTAACCAACTACAGAACCATTTTTAGTGACTTTTCTGATCATCTTTTGGCCCAAACGTCGTTGTCCTCCGGAGCCCCTTCCATTAGAGGCTTCTGGAAACTGAACACACAGTGCCTAAAAAATACTTGTGTTTCAACAGAATTAAAACTGGAAATACAAAAAATTATACAATTGAGATGCTTAACAAACTCTGACATCAAATTATGGGAAACATTAAAAAGTAGGTTAAAATGTTTTTTCAAATTTAAATGTAGGGAACTCAATAAAGCAAAAAATATTAAATATGAATCATTAATCAAACAATACATTCATTTAAAGCAGATGAAAGTTAAAACTAAAACGACATAAAGAGCAGAACTCTCTCCCCTGTGAACACATTCAAAAAACAACAAGGATCTCACAACGACAGACAGAGAAAGCAGAACCTAAATGCACACAAGACTAATCACACAAACAAGACACAGGGGGGGGGGTGAACACTTTTCAAAATAAAACAGGAAACCAAAGACAGATCGTGACAGAACGTAAACAACATTTTGGTGACGCCCAGAAACAAAGCCAAGATGGTGATGATGAAGATGAGGTCAGATTGTATAAAAGACTATGAGAAAATAACCCTAAAAAAACACAAAGGTGAAAGCCAAATACAGAAATGGGGATGGCTAAAAGCTGGAGATGGTGATGTTCAACAACAACATGGCGTGGACCAAGAAGATGTCAGATTGAATAAAAGACTATGAAAAATGGAAAGTGAAATAAACTGGATGAAAACGTGAAGATGACAACAACTCTAATAAATGCACAGATTTTTGGAAAGACAAGGCCTCAGAGTTATATACAAAAAACAACGACAAACAGATGTTTCTGGTTCTGCTGCACTGATCTGATTGTAATGTCATATTAAAGGGCAGCTGGCAGCTGAGGATCACACATGACTTTGACTTGTGATTCAAACTTCTAAGCACTAAATGAATCCTTACAGTTGTAATTTGTTCTAATATTCTGTGTCTTTCCCTGAAGTGTTCCCATCTGCTCCTCCTCTTCCTCCTCTTCCTCCTCTTCCTCCTCTTCCTCCTCTTCCTCCTCTTCCTCCTCTTCCTCCCGCTGATGATCTCATTAATATCTGAGAGGAATGACTAACGAGGGTTAATAAGCCGCCCAGCAGGACTGCAGCAGGAGGAGGGATCAATAAAATTGCAATTAAAGTTAATAATAATATTAATAATAATCACTACAGTCCTGTTCAGTGTGAGCTAACATGCTGCTCGTTAGTTGCCATGACAACTCTGAAGGTAATTAAAAGCTCGTAAGCGTTTGCTCCTCTGTGATGTTTGCACACTGCATCAGTAGAATCAGATAATAAATCACAGAAACTACGTCAGATTTTGGGTTGGATAAATTGAGATTACATCAATAATAACTGTTTGTAGATTAAACTAAACTAGACCAGTTTAAACATGATAAGCTTGGACAGTAGAGTCATACATGGTGTTCAGAGAGGAGTTTAGACATAGGGCTGAATAACTATCCCATTCACAGGATTCACATTATTTGTTATAAGCAATTATATGCTTGTATTATTCTGCATTATATACATAAACACCTCGTGCTCAAAACGAAAGGTCCAGTTGACTTTTCTCTGGTTCCTCGTTCCTCTTCTCTTTCCTCACGTCTGTTTCTCCTCTTATTTACAACCACTTCCTGTTCTCCATGACTGATCCCTGAGCTCCCATGATGCATTTCTGCACAGTTCCACCTGTCCAGAGGCCATTTCACCTCCAACACACTCTGTTTACAATAGGTCTCACACACACACACACGCACACACACACACACACACACACACACACACACACACACACACACACACACACACACACACACACACACACACACACACACACACACACACACACACACACACGTCTGTGTTACGAGGTCCAGCTGACAGCACATTAATAGGAAAAATCTTTCCTTCCAGATGGTGTGTGTGTGTGTGTTTGTGTGTGTTTGGGTACTTTGGAGTGAAGTGGTGCTTTTAGCTAAAACAGCAGTGTCAGCATCCCTCTAAGCATTTCACCTGCACAAACACACAAACACAAACACACACACACACACACACACACACACACACACACACACACACACACACACACACACACACACACACACACACACACACACACACCTGTGAGGAGTGGATAGGAATATAATATATAGAAATATATTGAGAAACATTAACCTTTTAGAAAAAATATGTATTCAGTCAAAAACGTTCACTTTTGTTTCATTTGTTTTACTGTTTCCAGCTGTTTTTATTGAGAAACACAAGTTTCCTTTCACTTCTTTCCTGGTTTTTGATGCATCTTGAAAACATTTGTAGCTTCTTGTTCTCATGTGTCTCCGTGTTATCAGCTATAGTAATAGAGAAAACAATGCATCTTCCATTCTTTCTCTGTTTTCACCTGTATTTGGTCAAATAACCTGTTTCTCACCTGATACAGCTGAACACACTGGCTCCTGGTTTCCCCCTGTTTGTACTTAGAAACACTAATTACATATTTATATATACAGTACAGTGTACATCCCCATGTTTCCAGCTGCATTGAGTGAGGAAACATTGCCTTCTTTTTCACGTCTGACTGTGTCTTCAGCTGTTCTGGTTGAGAAAGACGGTCTTCTTTTTCAACGTCACTTGTAGTTTTACACACACACCCGGGGGCTATGGGGCTTAACAGGTTAAACACACACATTTAAACACGCTTCATTACACAAACAGCATTTACATTCCTTTATTGTGAAACGCAGGTTAAATGTTTTATCATCCCAGAGGCCCTACAGACCTTCATAATTCATATCCACTGATCAATAAACCATAACCGGTTCATATAGATCAAACCAGTCGTGTATACAACACACACACACACACACACACACACACACACACACACACACACACACACACACACACACACACACACACACACACACACACACACACGTCTGTGTTACGAGGTGCAGCTGACAGCACATTAATAGGAAAGATCTTTCCTTCCAGATGGTGTGTGTGTGTGTGTTTGTGTGTGTTTGGGTACTTTGGAGTGAAGTGGTGCTTTTAGCTAAAACAGCAGTGTCAGCATCCCTCTAAGCATTTCACCTGCACAAACACACAAACACAAACACACACACACACACACACACACACACACACCACACACACACACACACACACACACACACACACACACACACACACACCTGTGAGGAGTGGATAGGAATATAATATATAGAAATATAACAACTTAAAGTCAATGGAAAGTTTGAATGTATAATGCAGTAAATGCTGCTGTAATCTGTGTAAACCTGATTTTTTTATATATGTTTTATTGGCAGTATTGAGTTTTATTTCCTGTTTCCTGTCAGGTGAGGTTTTCAGATTGGATGAATTGTGTGTGTGTCCGCACATCCAGGGGATTATCCTTCTGTTAACGGTAACGATTTCATCTTAATCCAATTACACCAACAGGTTGAAAACTGCTCCCCATCATTCATCCCATTCCTTATCTCTATACTTTTTACCTTCTAGTAGGACTTTTTTCCTGCTGTCACATATTATCCTGCTCTCCTCCCCCTCTTCCTCCCCCTCTTCCTCCCCCTCTTCCTCCTGTGGAAGTGACAGTGAAACAGCAGCTATATTAAGCAGCGTGCAGGAGCGCTGACTGTTGCGTTATTGTTCACCGGGAAATAACAGCTGTCATCTGAGAGGACACAGCGGAGGAAACGCTCTCCATCCTAACCCCCGTCACAGGGAGGATTAACAAGCTGAACAGATACAGACAGTCAATAAACTCACAGTGAAGTAATCTGATTACTCTCCAGTTTCAGCACTAACCTGTTTCAGAAACGTTTGCATTAGCAGGAAATCAGCTCGCATTTTTCAGATTAAGCGAATAAAAATAACCTCGTTAAGAAGTGTAATTATACCTAAACCCATTCTATGAGAATCTGACAGTTCTTTTATATTCATGACAAATTCCTAGGACACGCAGGAAATGTGCCAGAAAAGTACTTGTGATTATATATGATTTTCTACATTTACTGACTTCACCTGCAGATTTCAGATGGATTTGATGCACATTATCTCTCACTGGCCCAACACTTAACATCTCATGCTTTTAAATACAACACATCCCAACACTGAGATAGTGACTTGTGTTATTACCACTCCTCTGGTGTTCAGCTAATGGTCTCATCAGAAATTCATACCGACTCATAATCTAGAGCTGCTGCAGCTCAAATGTCTCTCTAAGCCAGGGGTGCCCAATACGTCGATCGCGATCGCATGGCATTGAAAAAAAAAGAAGTTAGCCTATCATCATCCTTACTATGGCATTTGCCACTTGAGTGACGTACAGGTATGCCAGTCTGAGATCTAATCTTTTCTAACACGCAGTTCACCACGCATGCGCGGTCAACCGCGCCAGCTGCAAATCACCGGCGAGCTGATTACCTAGTTAGCCTTCCAATTTATACAATTCTACTAAAGAAAGGGTTTAAGGGGGGCCTCACCTCCTCATCTGAAGCGCAAATGCGGCACAATAAGAGTAAGCACGCCACAGTCTCTCCGCCACTTCGAGGTTCCGGTGCTCGCAGTCCACTAGCACCCGCCCCCCCCGCCCTGCTCGCGACACACAGGGCCTCACCACATGACTTTGGGCAGGGGCGGCCCTGTAGGTAGATCACTTTAACTTGGTCATTTTAAAAGTAGCTCCCAAGCTGAAAAAGTGTGGGCACCCCTGCTCTAAGCCGTTGACCAATCACAGCAGAGCCGGCAAGCTAACCAATCAGAACATGAGCATAATAGGGCCCCTTTAAGATGGGCCAAAAGATTTTCAATAGTATAAATATCCAATAAAGGCGTGTAGCATCTTTGACGTTATAAAGACAATATCTAGATTCGTAAATGTCCCCTCTGTGGGACTAATAACGGTATTCTGATCTAGAACAACTAGATGGGCGGACCTGCACCAGAGTTTTTGAATTTTTCCAACGATGAAGGTCTCTTGCTTGACTCATGATACACACTTTGACCAAGTTTAATAAAGATTGGCAAGTCGTTTTTTGATAATCCGTCAGAGAGGAAAACAGACTGAACTGAAAACAGAACCTTCTTTATTCAAAAACACATTTCTCTCAGTATAGGCCGACCAAGAATTGTCCATGTTCTCATTTGTCGTGTGCACAGTCATTCATGCACACCACCTCACCACAGCTCACACCAGGAGCTTTGATCCCCACTGAAGCATCCACTCGTTAAATGTCCATCGACTCCAGTCCGAACATCACTTCCTGTCAGCAGCAGCTGGACAAAATGTCTTTACACAGCTCACTGACATTGTGGACATTTTAATGTTATTTCCCCCGCCCTCTGTAGCTTTACAGTAATCCCGGAAAGGGGTTGATGGATTATGAACACATGTTCATAACGTGTAGACAGTAGAGATATGTGGGAGGGCTGCGTGGGGGGGGGTTCTGCTTCAATAGGCACAAAGGAAGAAATAAACATGGCTTGCACATTAATATACTGCTGTTTTCAAGTCCAGATGGATTTAATATGTATTTGTCTCCTGCAAAGCAAGATTAATATAGGCATTAACATAGAACAACTGATTCTATTCAATGTGTTTTGGATTAATCCTGAGCTTCCTAGTCTTTGTGTTGTTCCACCATCTCCACCAAGCCTCTGTCAGGCTGTATTCATCTCTCAAGGTGCTTTAACATGCCAACTGAGGTCTGCTCTAATAGAAACATCATGCGGTTCATTTGTAGGGAGAACACCACTGTACAATACTGTTGAGACCCACTATCATTTAACCTCTTCCACTGACAGATTTCTGACCAAAAATAAAGATAACAGAGCATTAAGTAGAGTCCTACCATGTTCCCCCTTTTTATTTGGCCAACTTTGATGTGTGCATGTCGGTAATCATGTTTTTCTTCTCAGCTCTTGTGCTCTCAAACTAACCTCCCCAGCTTCAGATGACGAACCCCGCGCCAACATGGCTTATTAGGTAATACTTTCTATCTCCCTTTTTTGACACGTCTCCAATCGCAGCTTCACCTGGACATTGTAACGCCCACCTTCCCAGAATGCAACATTTTCTCCGCCTGTCCTCCTTCAAACGAGGCTGCCGGAGGACTCTTCACCTCTCCACCTCTTCTCCACTTTCCTCCCGTTTCCTTCTTACATTTCGTTCATAGTTTGCAGACTTCCCTTCCCCCTGAAGCGAGCTTTAATAAGGCTGTGATGATGCAGACATATTTTGGCATGCTTGCTTACTTGGCCTCATTATTGCAAAGCCTTCATCATCATCCTCTTTGTCTTCCTCCTCTCCCTCGCCTTCACTGGAACAGCCCCAGTAACAGGGTCTTTCTTTTCTCCCACTAATGAAGTAGTTATGACTTCTCTCTTGACCAGGGAGCTGCTTAGAGGTAAACTTCCACATTAGAGGACTTCACGCTCAGATATGGTCTCATAGCTCTAGGTGGATCGGCTTAATTGCTGTCAGATCCAGTTCTTCCTGCCCGGAGGGAGTTCCCCATCACACCCAACCAGAGGAACCCCTTCGTCTAATTCCCCCCTTGAGAAGCTTTACATGTAAAAGTATGCTGCATAGAGGAATATCATGAATATGTATTAGTTTCCACCGGCTGTCAGTGTTTGAATGCACTCTGAATAAGTTTATCTATGGATTATTCCTTCTGCTCTTTCCTAAAGGTCCAACATTATTCTGTTTTTGTTTAGTTTTCGAACAATCCCAAGGATAGGATCACTTCTCTTCGTGATGATCTGAAAAATAGATGGAAGTGAGTTTTAAAAAGGGTTTTGATTGAATACATAGGAGCGGTGTTTCCTAAAGGCAGGATAGTCATAATCCTACGATTTGATTGGCCGGTGGCGACTTAATATCAATTTAGATCAGAGATCAGAGAGATCTCTTTCAACGCCACCAGCTGAAGGATTATCAATCTCTGAAGTTCATAAATCCATCCCTAAGAATAAAACAGAGCAAAATAACTTTAAACTTAACTTGGAACTTTATTGCATAAAGATTTATAAAACATATCATATATATTATTCTGAAACGGACCAATCTGCACAATGACTACTTTTACTGTCGCTACTTTCACTATATTTTGATGATAATACTTTTCTACTTTTACTTGAGGAACATTTTGAATGCAGGACTTTTACTGTAACAGAGTATTCCTACACTCTGGTACTTCTACTTTTACTCAAGTACAAGATCTGAGTACTTCTACTTTTACTCAAGTACAAGTTCTGAGTACTTCTACTTTTACTACAATATCTGAGTACTTCTACTTTTACTCAAGTACAAGATCTGAGTACTTCTACTTTTACTCAAGTACAAGTTCTGAGTACTTCTACTTTTACTACAATATCTGAGTACTTCTACTTTTACTCAAGTACAAGTTCTGAGTACTTCTACTTTTACTACAATATCTGAGTACTTCTACTGTTACTCAAGTACAAGATCTGAGTACTTCTACTTTTACTACAAGATCTGAGTACTTCTACTTCTACTCAAGTACAAGATCTGAGTACTTCTACTTTTACTCAAGTACAAGATCTGAGTACTTCATCAGACATGATATAGTTGATGTAACTTCATAACTTGAGCATGAATACTTCTGCAGTGTTTCCAGATAACTGGTGATTGACGTGAAGAGAGACATCATGTATTCTCTTCTGTTGAACTAATTTATTGAAGACATTTGCTCTGAAACTGATTATGTTTCTCTGAGATTACTTACTGAGGCCTTTGAAGGACTGCACATTCTGCTTCAGGCTTTCACATTTTAATTTATTTTCTTCATAACTTGCAAAATTGAATTAAGTGTAATAAGCAGGTTAAAACATTATTATTGCCAGGCTTGCTTCATCATTGTGACACAGAACACAATGTACGGTTTCTCGGAGAGGCGCAGGAAATTGCCAATAAACTGGTTAGAGAGGAGAGTGAAAACCTGCAGCAAGCTTTACAAATGATCCAGGAGTTCTCCAATAAAGTCTATATTTCCCTCCTGCTGCGTGGGAATACTGCCTATCAAACAGAGTCTGCGCTCTTTTATGTAGTGTGTTTTATCAAATATGTGCTGAAGGCCAAACTCAACTCAATATTATTCTGCTGGTGTCACTCTAAACTTTGTGGCATCAGCCTGACACCGAGGTGACACGCAGCTGCTGGTTAGTTTGTACTTTATGTGATGGAGACACTGCATATTAATTATATTTCTGAAGATGCAAGTTTGCCATAAAAGCCTATGAGGGTTAGGGTTTAATCTAAATCATGTAAATGTGAAGCCAACATGAAGTCAAAAGGCTTGGTTAAGTAAAGAAAGGCATGCGTTAAAAACGTGGGATTGTGGGAAGCTATTTTCCTCAGATTTTCCAATATTTAGATTTGAAATCTACAAGGGACGGAGCAGAGGAGCAGAAAACGACACACACACACACACACACACACACACACACGCACACACACACACACACACACACACACACACACACACACACACACACACACACACACACACACACACACACACACACACACACACACACACACACACACACACACACACACACACACCCTCACATGCATTCTCTCCCACTTTAACAAATAAATAAAAAATCTGCAACCACAAGCAGAACAATAGCCTTTTATATTACATCCTTTTCCATCCAGCGGCTGTCTGAGCTACATTTAAACTCCGAAAACACACTTCCTCTCCTGTCTATCAGCACAATAATCAATCATGCAGCCGCACTCCATTCTGTGAGATGAGGTTATTGTGCATCTGATGCAGGATCCATAGCTTTTGTCCATCAGTGAATGCAGGCCTGCGGACCTCTAAACCCCCTCCTCTTCCTCTTCTTCATACAATGCTCTCCCACACACCTCTTTGTGTGTAATTCGATTACGCTGCACATACTTCCATGTGGCCCACATAATGTCTCCGGCGGCTCAGTTTTCAATTTCCATTCCTCAGCAGCTTTTCTGCCGCTCATTAAAGTGGAAATCGTCTTTGTTTTTGTTTTCTGCCTCACTATTTGATGGTAAATGCTTAACGATAAGACCCCCACATCTACCAGTTAATCAATCAAGGGCGGGCCGGACAGAGACACAATTTACTTTAAGGGGCCCTATCATGCTTTGTATGATATGGTTTTAGTGCATGTGTAACGGAGTTAAAAATGTGTATAAATAATTATTAGTTTATAAATTACGATTTATATATTTAATAGGTTGTGAATTTTATCTTTATGAGATTGTTTCCTTAATATTTTTTAGTAATGTTTCTAGTGGGAACACTTTCCCGTTGCACATCGTTTTCTACTTCCATGTCATCTCCGCTTTCCCCTCACACTAGAGATGGCAAATTCGGGATCCTTTTACGGACTCGAAGTCTTCTGAGTCAGTCATTGAAGAGATCCGGATCATACGAGTCATTTGAGTCATATGAGTCAGCATCACCAAGAGCGTAGAAATCCTACCGGTGAAACCGAAAAGTTGTTGCATTTCACGAGCATATTAAACTAACGTTACATTAAGCTCCGCTACACAGTGTCTTTTGCTTTAATAAAAAATGTTGATCACAAAAAAGGGTTATTTTGCGATTTGGCGAATCCGAGTCTGCTGTTGACTCGTGCATGACGACGAGTCTGGATCTCTGGATCTGCTGCTTTACGGTTACGGCTCTGAGTCCCCACGAGTCTGCAGGAAGTGAAGGAAGTTCCCTTGATTCAGTGAGTCAGGATTTGCGAATCTGAATCTGCTGTTGACTCGTGCATTATGAGTCTGCCTGGATCTCTGGATCTCTGGATCTGCTACGGTTACGGCTCTGAGTCCGCACAAGTCTGCAGGAAGTTTCACTGATCCGCGTCCCCTGAGCCAAACGATAACTTCTGGCAGCTATCCTATTTGCTAAAGGCTAGGCAGATGGACTGGGGTACGTTGTAATGTGATTTTACATGTTATAAGGAGAGTAGCGAGTGATGCAATTTATAGTTTTAATTTGTACGTCACCAGGTGTAGGACTCAAAGGACTCGGCTTAATCGAGAGGGGAGACTCGTCACGACCAGCTCATTACTAGGATCCGGGTTAATGATCCGGATGAATCAGGACTCACCCATCTCTACCTCACACTGAAGTGAGGATTGCTGAGGGTAGGTTGTGCTAGGAATTGTGTTACAGTTTATTACAATTTTGTGTGGTAAACCGGCTATTTAAGTTGATGAAAGTGATGTATGTTGTTAAGTGTCAAATTGGGTACATTATTAACTATTTTTTGTTAAGTTTCCACCGTAAGAAATGTTTTTTTGAGTGATATTTACGGTGTGGTTTTGGCGGGAAATAGACGCGATCTGCGCCATTTTGTTTGTTTACATGGCAACACTTTCTGACTTTTCTTTCTTTTCTTTTGTAAAGATGTGCAACGAAGATGTAAAGGACATTTTGTGTTTGTTCTCAGGTATGTTTGTGTTTGTATTTTGTGTGATTACTTAAAAATAAGATTTTCTTTGTCATTTAAAGGTAGGGTAGGTAATTTTGGAGAAACCGGCTCAAGATCGCTAGAATTTGAAAATACACAGCCGGAGAAAATCTGCCACTTCCTTATAGAGCCCCTCCTCCAACACACACGAACGCGCACATGACCAATGAGGGGACGAGATAAGTTTGTGCACAGATGGAAGCAGGGGCGGACTGGGACTAAAATTCAGCCCTGGAATCTGACCCAGACCGGCCACATCCGGGGGGGTCGGCATCAGAAAAAAAATACAGTAGCCTACTATTAGTTATTAGAAATCAGCTGTTTATTAGGCTTATGCAGTTCAAGGGATAATCCTCACCTAAAAAGGGAGGACACTCAGATGTCTTAAACACATGGGACATCATAAAACAGTAAACACACAAACATACAGTACTATTTGTTATTAGTTATTAGAAATCAGCTGTTTATTAGGCTGCATTTATGCAGTTCAAGGGATAATTCTCACCCACCTCTTGCTCTTGCCCTGCACTTGTATGTGCCAGTTGAGCTGGTTCTTCCACCAGCTCAACTCTCTGTCCCTCATCATGAATGCAGCGCAGTGGCGGCGCCAGAGTATTTTTGTTGGGTAATGTATGGTTGGGCTAACCCATACAGTGGTGGGGCTCAAGTCAGTATTTGCAATGTAATTACATACACGCTATATCGCCCCCCTTGACAGTGAAACGCCATGCGTGAGGTTTAGATTATTTCCCTGTGTCAATCAAAATGGAACTGTATGAAATAAAACGGCACATTTGTCTTGTAGTAAATAAAAAGGGATCACTGTGAACGTGACGTATGATAGTACACGTTGAAGATCCAATGGGGATACTGAATGGCGGTTCCGATAGATGCATAATGCAGACCCAACGTTTCGTTGCTCTGATTGGCTGTAGGTCTATTCAAATTGCATTCGGAGGCATTTTGATCTGACCGCGGCCGCGCTGATATTATAACGCCAGAGAATTTTATTATTTAATTTAATTTGCTTACTTTAACATAATTTTTCATGGTGGGGCTAAGGTGGGGCTAAGCCATTTCTTGGTATGGCTGTATCCTACCCCAGCCATACCCTGATGCCGCGCCACTGAATGCAGGAGGCTGGCTGTATATCTGAACTCGCGCCCTCCTCATTCTCTTCATCATATTGCACTTGTTCTAAGCTGCTGATGATAGTGCTTGTGGCACCGCTGCTGTCAAAAAGATCTGTCAATTTGCGACATTTATATGCTTCACCTGCGAGTGACTTCACCTTTTTTTCTCTTGCCTTCTCGGCCCCACCTTTTTCTTTTCGTTTTCTTTGATTTGTATCAATGTTTTTTCATTCTCCCTGTCTGCCGCGGCGTCTAATCCCTTCTCTTCGTGTGGCCGGTCTTTTTTCTTCTTCGTGTGTGATTATTTGACAGATAAGAACCACACAACTGCATTAGCGGCCGCTGTCGCCCTCTGTCGGCTGTCAGCGCAACCTAAAAGATGACGTTAAACACATTTCTTTTAAAGGGCCGGCCGGCCGTCAACGGCCCTTGACGACCGGCCGGGCTGTGGTTCTCCAGATTCTACAGATGGCCAGTCCGCCCCTGGATGGAAGGCTGACAGGCAGGTAGGCCATCCAGTTATTTTAGCCGGGCCGGCTAAAATGATTGGTCGTGCTTTTTACAGTATTACGGCTTCCACAGATGACATTTTTTTATGGATTTTTTGTCAAAGCACTTAAGATATTCATTGCTATCGGGATGTTAAGAGCATTCCATGGAATATAACAAAAAGTGTATCTCGAGCCGGTTTCTCAAACTTACCTACCCCACCTTTAATAATTTCTCTATTTCTATAAATAAGCTTTGTATAAATATATACTACGGACACTGAAGTGAGGATTGCTGAGGATGTGCAACGAAGATGCGGACATTTTGTGTTTGTTCTCAGAATAAATGCCAGAGAACACACTCAGATGCTTCGCTGTCCGTTTCCTGATCGATAACGAGTCACTTACGGTTGTGACCCGTTACCCATGTAAATGGTCTGCAAAGGCTAAAATCTCTGTGTCTCCTGCCTGAAAAGCCTCCATTGGACTCAAAGTTTATTTTTTTTATCTTTTGACATCACTATGTAACACTCGCACTTCTATTGGCTAACGCTCCTATCTATGTAGTCGTCAGCCACATGGATAACACAACAATAATAACAATCACACAGAAATGGAACAAAAATGACACAAAAAGATTAAATATGACAAAAATGACCCAGATAATCCAACGCAAAATGAACAAACAAATATGCCAAAAGGTTACACACAAGAAAAGACAAACATACCAGAAGATAACACAGAGCAGGAGCAGACCCCAAGCCTTTTTTGGTTTCCCTGTCGCAGGTTTCTATTTAAAGTCCTGATGTCGGACCTTCCCACCGGCGCATGAATGCAGCGTTTTAAAAGGGAGACATCTCTGTCTGTACAACTGGGTTTTTAAAGGGGGACCTTTGAAAGTGTTGTCAGAGGCTAAGATGAAAAACAGACAGATTGTTGTGTTTCCGTTGCTTGTTTTCGGGTCAGGAGTTTTGTCAGCAACATCCAAAAATGTAACTTTTGGCCAGATTTGAATGAAATTAGGCGGAAGAGTAATATGGCCCATGGAAGAACCCATTACATTTAAGAATGGATCCAAAAATCATAGATGAATACAAACAATATTTTGTAAATTTGCTTGTCTTGCGACCAGCTTATTTTATCTGCATAATCATAATAGTAATACAATCATAATATTCATAATACACACACACACACACACACACACACACACACACACACACACACACACACACACACACACACACACACACACACACACACACACACACACACACACACACACACACACACACACACACACACACACACACACACACACACACCTGCAGGGTTGAGTTCAGAGGGATGAATGGGGGAGTGATTACAGAGAGAGAGAGGGGGGGTTACTAATGCTTTCTCTCTCACCAGGTCACCAAAAGTGTTGAGCTGCAAGAATAATTTGAGATTTTTCTCTACCATCGGAGAGCTGTAACCATGGCAACAGGAATCAAACGATGAAGGCGACGAGTGGTCACACACACACACACAGTTTGAGAGCCAATTCTCGTCTTTACTACGATGTGTGTTTACAACTGTTTTTGCCATGAAAATGACGCAACAAATAAAGTATTAATTGCAACATAAATCACACAAAATTAAATGAATGATAGAAAAGACACAAAAAGGTAAAAAACACAGAAGTAATAAACAAATGACAACAAACAAGTGATAACAATAAGATTACAAAACAAAAATCTAACAGAAGTTACATAATTGACTCAAAAGTCTTGCTGCACTGATGGTCTATTACAGATATATGTTGGACTTGTATATGAATATTATATATATTATTAAATAATATATATAATATAGTAATGATCCCGCTGTACAGAAGTGTGACAGAGACTTGGCAGGTTGTCAGCTTTTCTCTAATCTAACGATTCAAATATTGTTAAAACACCAATGAGGTATTATCCGGGAGAGAATGAAGGACACATATTTCATTTTTGACTTTTTCTCAATATTCAGACTTTTTCTCAGAGTTTTGACTTTAATCTGAAAAAAGAAAATTCAAACTGTCTTTTTGTTTCAAAAATCTGTATGAATTTGTGTTCTCTTCTTTCTCTTTCCAGAGGAATATGAACACATTCTGCACTTTTTAGTTAGCATACATCAGCCTGTCAGCCGGTGTGTGTGTGTGTGTGTGTGTGTGTGTGTGTGTGTGTGTGTGTGTGTGTGTGTGTGTGTGTGTGTGTGTGTGTGTGTGTGTGTGTGTGTGTGTGTGTGTGTGTGTGTGTGTGTGTGTGTGGCCAGGTGTCCTGTCAGCCGGCTGCCACACAGGAGGAAAGTGAGTGAACACTAACCAACAATTACAGGAGGAAGAAGACAGGAAGTGAAGAGCTTCTGCAGACAGCTGCAGAGAGGAGAGTAGATAACTGTAGACAACTCACAACTAATTATATACACACACACACACACACACACACACACACACACACACACACACACACACACACACACACACACACACACACACACACACACACACACTTTACCTTTCATGTGAGGATTTGCCTTTTTATGCAGTCTTATAAAACGATTACTTTGATTATAACACATATATTTCTCTGTATTTGAAAACTGTTACAAACATTTTCCATAATGTTAACTAACTAAATACTATATAACATAGTTGAGGATGTTTTCAGTGTAGAAATTATGCGCATGTTATAATTCATTCATGCAAATACTGTTTCAAAAGCAACTCAACTAGAGCTGCCACTTATTGTAGTATACAATACCTCCAAGAAAAGACTCAAATAGAGGCTAATCAACTCTAAAGTCCTCCTCTCACTTCTATGTGTAGAGGGGTGAGTTTGTTCCTCTGTGCTTCACAATGCGCCCTCGCTCTGCAGATCTCATGCAGAACCAGCTGCAGGACGCAGAAACCCCCGACAGGAAAACGTTTTCAGCCGTGGAAACACATGAGAAAACAGTCAGCTAAGGAGTTCTGTATTAAAAAATAATCCATTCATTTTTCATTCATTGAGGAGGGATGTTCCCCAGCAGACAGCTGCAGGGTGAAAGCATGACGGAGCACTTAAAATACGTGAAGACATGACGGAGGACCTCAGAGCGAGTGGTTTCAGAGTCTGTTAACAACGGTAACCACCTGATTCACAAACTGCTCTGAAACCACTGCCAAGGAATCCTTTCTCAGACTCAGACGCCATGTGGTTTACACGGAAATCCACTTCCTGCTGAACTCAAATGAAATCTGTCCTCTCCGCCTCAGGAGCAGCACTTAGACCATATGCTCTCCAGAGCTTCAGACGCAAGTCGCCTGAGGGACCGTCGACTGAGAGCACGTTAGCATCGTGAAGAGCAACAGGCTCCGTCTGTCCGGGGGAACAAGCAACAACACGGAGATTCTGCATTAAAACCCAACATGCTTTTCTAAATAATATCATGGGTTTTAGGATGCATTTCTTCCATTTCCTTTGGTAAGTCTGGGCTAACCATTTGTTTGAGCCCCGTGAACGTGGGTAGGTTTCCACATTTTTTATTTTGAGAAAAGATTATTACTATAGGATACAACAAGTATTTGATAACTCGTACGTAGGATAGGTATCAGATATATACATTTTGGGATTTCAAAGTCCGTCTGAGGCTAAACTAAATATGAACCAACACAGAAATTCTACATTAAAACCTGACTTGCTTTTCTAAATAATATCATGGGTTTTAGGATGCATTTCTTCCATTTCTTGCTGTAAGTCCGGGCTAACCATTAGCATGTTTGAGTCTCTATGGCTCGACACGAATATTTGAACGTGGGTAGGTTTCCATCTTTTTTATTTTGAGAAAAGATTATTACTATAGGATACAAGTATTCGACAACTCGTACGTAGGGTATGTATCAGATACATACATTTTGGGATTGCAAAGTCCGTCTGAGGCTAAACTAAATATGAACCAAAACGGAGATTCTGCATTAAAACCTAACATGCATACGTTGTTCTAAATAATATGGTTTTTAGGGTGAATCTCTTCCATTTCTTGCTGTAAGTCTGGGCTAACCATTAGCATGTTTGAGCCTCCATGACTCGACACAAGTATTTAAACGTGGGTTTCCACATTTTGTATTTTGATAAAAGCTAATGGGAGATTCAGTTTAAACCGACAAGTAGTTTCTGCATTCAGTTTTTATTTGCATTTTAATATTTTGGATAACACACACATGCCATTTCTTGAGTTGGATCGATGCTAACCTATTTTTGAGGCTGCATGGCTCTACACGAATATTTGAACGTGGGTAGGTTTCCACATTTTACATTTTGAGATAAGATTATTACTATATGGATACAAGTATTCGACAGGGTATTAGGGTAGGTATCAGATATATTAATTGTAGGATTTCAAAGTCCCTCTGAGGCTGAAAGCTGAGGCTAAACTAAATATGAACCAACACAGAGATTCTGCATTAAAACCCAACATGCTTTTCTAAATAATATCATGGGTTTTAGGATGCATTTCTTCCATTTCTTGCTGTTAGTCCGGGCTAACCATTAGCATGTTTGAGCTCGACACGAATATTTGAACGTGGGTAGGTTTCTACCTTTTTTATTTTGAGATAAGATTATTACTATAGGATATTTATAGACGAATATTGAACGATTCATACGCATTGCAGGTAAGAGATTTTTACACTTTGGGATGTACATTTTAGTTTTGTGTGGCCCCTAGGGATTATAAAACCACCCTTTTTGAATATAGTTTTATTTGAAAAAAAAAGAATAATACAAAAGAAAGGTTTTATTGAATAATTGAACAAACAAGCATATGTAGAATAACACAATGAATAATGAATGCCCTTAATCAAACATGTATGACATATTTCAGCGCCATGCCGTCCACCTAACAGAGATTATGAAACTTTGGCATGGTCGTTTTCTAAATACATTCATTGTGTTGGATTGAAGCTAATCTTTAGCATTTTCACTTTGTCAGCGATTGTTTGACACAGATCTGCAATAACCCAAAATCCCCTGGACTTTTTATCGAGGGAGTCCTTTCGATGCTAATTTCGGGGTTGACCTACAAAAACATATGTCATCACTCTATGCTTTTCTTTGTTTAAACCTTTTGGGATTACAAAATGTGTATAAAATATAACAAACCTTTTGTAAAATGTTTTTTATTCTTCCTAACAAACAACAATACTGTAAACCATATCTGTCTCAGTGTTGATGTGTAGCACGGGGTAATGGCGAGAGAGTTGTTAATAGTAATTGTCTTCCACTAAATGTAATACCAATGGTAACACAAACTCTTCCGGAAATCTCCATCTTCAAACGTCTCATTCCTGATTTGTTTGTATTCATTTTGATCATGTTGCCATCTATTGTCATTTCCCAGTGGAATTGGAATTTAATAGTGTAGTAAAAAAGAAATCCTCTACATTATCTATGGCAGGAAACCCCAGCAGCAGATTAACCCAGAACACATGACATGATTTCCCAGAGTCCCTCAGAGCTCGTTAGGACTGTTTAAAGGTGATTAGGCATCTGACAGCATGTACAAACGTCCCCGTAGCAAACTGAGGGTGTCCAACGTCCCTTTATGGTTGAGTTTGGTACGTTTTCTGTGTGTAATAAAGCATGTTCTCAGGCCTGTGTTTACCGTTCAGGTGCAGATGAGTGTGTGTGTGTGTGTGTGTGTGTGTGTGTGTGTGTGTGTGTGTGTGTGTGTGTGTGTGTGTGTGTGTGTGTGTGTGTGTGTGTGTGTGTGCGTGCGTGCGTGCGTGCGTGCGTGCGTGTGTGTGTGTGTGTGTGTGTGCTGCTCCTTAATGTTTGATATGCAGGGAGTGGCGGGCGCTGCCTCATGTATTTTTAAAAAGGAAAAGTTACCGAGGCGCTCTCTCTGCTTTGTTCTGCCTTTTAGCTGCCCTACTTTAAACTTTGCTACAACAGCAGAGTCTGATGTGAACATTTTCACACCTCTGACGCACTAAAAGCTGCAACAATGCACGTACAAGTACTCATAACGTTAGGAGATTTTGAGATACTTGTACTTAACGCAAGTTTTTCCATTTTGTGCTTCTTTCTTGTTCCCCTCAACTATTTTTTATTCCACTTTTGTCGTAAAAACCTTAAATATCTGGAGAAAATTCAACTTTTTTAGCTAATAAACCCTCTGAAAAGCCTCTCAGATCATAATTGGGACCCTTTCGATTACTTTTCCTTAGCATTTGAATATTGATAAGAGTAAACATATAGGAGGTAGACTATTATTATCTATTATCTCAAATGCCTTGAAAGATAGTACAAACAGCTGCCGAAAAAATGCTTGAACATCAGCAGGAGAGGACTCTTTAAAGTAGAGACACTACATACTGATATACACCTGAACATCAGCAGGAGAGGACTCTTTAAAGTAGAGACACTACATACTGATATACACCTGAATATCAGCAGGAGAGGACTCTTTAAAGTAGAGACACTACATACTGATATACACCTGAACATCAGCAGGAGAGGACTCTTTAAAGTAGAGACACTACATACTGATATACACCTGAACATCAGCAGGAGAGGACTCTTTAAAGTAGAGACTCTACATACTGATATACACCTGAACATCAGCAGGAGAGGACTCTTTAAAGTAGAGACACTGCATACTAATATACACCTGAACATCAGCAGGAGAGGACTCTTTAAAGTAGAGACACAACATACTGATATACACCTGAACATCAGCAGGAGAGGACTCTTTAAAGTAGAGACACTACATACTGATATACACCTGAACATCAGCAGGAGAGGACTCTTTAAAGTAGAGACACTACATACTGATATACACCTGAACATCAGCAGGAGAGGACTCTTTAAAGTAGAGACACTACATACTGATATACACCTGAACATCAGCAGGAGAGGACTCTTTAAAGTAGAGACACTACATACTGATATACACCTGAACATCAGCAGGAGAGGACTCTTTAAAGTAGAGACACTACATACTGATATACACCTGAACATCAGCAGGAGAGGACTCTTTAAAGTAGAGACACTACATACTGATATACACCTGGACATCAGCAGGAGAGGACTCTTTAAAATACAGATTAAATCAAATCCAAATCCTCCAAAAACTCACCACATCAGGGCTACAGTACAGGATCATGTTGGGGTCTGTTGTGGTTGTTTATGCATTTCTTCCTCATGGATATGGGGGTGGGGGTCATGAAGAAGAAACACTCATCTAAAGCTCCACGTCAGCCTGTGAAAAAGGAAGAAACACAAAACTCAGCAGGATGTCGCGGTTCAGATATGATGCCGTTGTGTCAGTCATCTATAATGCAGGAGCTTAAATACACAAAACACTGACAGGAATGTGTGTGTAGCATAAAGGTGTGTATCCTGTGTGCATCATTAGGTTGCTTTCTGTCCACGACCCCAAAAAGATTTATTCATTTATGAGTATTTTTCTAACGCGTGTGTTCCCTTTTTCGTGATTAATGTGGTTATAAATCATTAATCGATACATGTGTATGCTAATATTAGTGTGTGTGTGTGTGTGCATTTTAATGGGTAACTTTACTGCTAATAACCTGGTGCCAGTTTTTAAAACCAGAGCATAAATGATTCAATCATGTGTGTGTGTGTGTGTGTGTGTGTGTGTGTGTGTGTGTATGTGTGTGTGTGTGTGTGCGTGTGCGTGTGCGTGTGCGTGTGTGTGTGTGTGTGTGTGTGTGTGTGTGTGTGTGTGTGTGTGTGTGTGTGTGTGTGTGTTGTATACACGACTGGTTTGATCTATATGAACCGGTTATGGTTTATTGATCAGTGGATATGAATTATGAAGGTCTGTAGGGCCTCTGGGATGATAAAATATTTAACCTGCGTTTCACAATAAAGGAATGTAAATGCTGTTTGTGTAATGAAGCGTGTTTAAATGTGTGTGTTTAACCTGTTAAGCCCCATAGCCCCCGGGTGTGTGTGTAAAACTACAAGTGACGTTGAAAAAGAAGACCGTCTTTCTCAACCAGAACAGCTGAAGACACAGTCAGACGTGAAAAAGAAGGCAATGTTTCCTCACTCAATGCAGCTGGAAACATGGGGATGTACACTGTACTGTATATATAAATATGTAATTAGTGTTTCTAAGTACAAACAGGGGGAAACCAGGAGCCAGTGTGTTCAGCTGTATCAGGTGAGAAACAGGTTATTTGACCAAATACAGGTGAAAACAGAGAAAGAATGGAAGATGCATTGTTTTCTCTATTACTATAGCTGATAACACGGAGACACATGAGAACAAGAAGCTACAAATGTTTTCAAGATGCATCAAAAACCAGGAAAGAAGTGAAAGGAAACTTGTGTTTCTCAATAAAAACAGCTGGAAACAGTAAAACAAATGAAACAAAAGTGAACGTTTTTGACTGAATACATATTTTTTCTAAAAGGTTAATGTTTCTCAATAAATGTAGCTGAAAACAAAGTAGAAAAGCTGTACTTCATACACCTGAAAACACACAAAGAAGCTTCTGTTTCTCAGTAAATATTGCTAAAAAACACACGGAGAAAGGAGTGAAAAAGAAGCCAATGTTTTTCACTAAATTCAGCGGGAACAAGTTGGATAAATATGTTAAACCTAGCCTTATTCCCTCACTGAATCTAAAAGGGCAACTTATTAAATTAAACACAGTTCAATCTGACTTCATAACGCCACCTTTCCTTTATCCGAGGATCATGAAATCGCCCGTCAGCTCTCCGGAGGCCGCACACAGGAAGTAAATAATAAAGCTGAAACATCTGAAAAGGTTTTTAATAGCGACATTTATACAGTTTAATAAACCGCTCCGCTCCCATGGGAGCAATACTCAGCTGTAATAATAAAACCTGCTTTAGATGACCCCGCCGCACTGCTTACTGTACACTGATTTAATGGCTTCATTACAACGCTGCTGAGAAAGCAAACTACTCCTTAAACTTTATTACTAAATAGGTCACAGTTTTACTCACATTCCACCATTTTTATAAAATACGGTCAATTTAAACGACTCGGTTAAAGTTGACAAACAATTGTGGTTATTGTGTGATGGTTTTTTATATATTTTTCTGTAACAAAACATTAAAGAGCATACAAACACTAATACATGCAGTTAATATCAAATACAATATATAGTTGAAATGTTTATTTTCAGATAGAGATAACCAGTCATTTCTTTAAAACTTGAGTCTTGTATACGTACAAATATACTGTATATTATTTTGACTTTATTGTTTTAGGTTTTTTAGACTTTTTCTCAAAATGTTGACTTTTTTCTAAAATGTTGACTTTTTCACAGAATTTTGATTTTGACTGTTTTCCAGTATTTTTAAAGTTTTTCAGGATATTGAGTTATTTTCTACATTTTTTTAAATATTTGGACTTTTCACATTTCACAATGATAATAATACAAAATGTATATACAACTAATTATAAGAACTGTGTCACACATGCTTAACAACAAGGGAAAATATAAATAGAATTACCATGAAAGCAAGGTTAAAATGGCAAGTTCATAGAAAATAAAGATGGGAGGCAGAGACAAACAATCATGTTAAAAATCACATTTTAAAAAATGAATCGGAATCAAATCATTAAATTATCACCTTCAGGTTCATTTTTGCATCAAAATGATTTGAATATTAAACTTATTAAACTTAAAGGTGGGGTAGGTAAGTTTGAGAAACCAGCTCGAGTGCGCTAGAATTTGAAAATACACAACCGGAAAAAATCTGCCACTTCCTTACAGAGCCCCTCCTCCAACACACACGAATGCGCACATGACCAATGAGGGCACGAGATAAGTTTGTGCACAGATGGAAGGCTGACAGGCAGGTAGGCCATCCAGTTATTTTAGCCGGGCCGGCTAAAATGATTGGTCTTACTTTTTACAGTATTACGGCTTCCACAGATGACATTTTTTTATGGATTTTTTGTCAAAGCACTTCAGATATTCATTGCTATCGGGATGTTAAGAGCATTCCATGGAATATAACAACAAGTGTATCTCGAGCCGGTTTCTCAAACTTACCTACCCCACCTTTAACGTACATCATCAGAGTTAATTTAGTATAGAAAAGTGAGAGTTAAATGTGTGTTTCCGAGGTGAAGATGAGACAAATCCTTTCTCTGCTTCTGGATCTTGTTTTTTAATACATTTGTTTTCTTCTTCCTCACAGAGACGTTGAGAGGTATAACTAGAGAATCAGAGGGGGAGGAAAGAGAGGGAGAGAGAGGGAGAGAGAGAGAGAGGGAGAGAGAGGGAGAGAGGGGGAGAGAGAGAGAGAGGGGAGAGAGGGGGAGAGAGAGAGAGAGAGGGAGAGAGGGGGAGAGAGAGAGAGAGCGAGAGAGAGGAGAGAGGGGGCGGGAGGCAGAGCAGCCATTTTATTACTCAGTGACCTGGAAATGTCAGAGATGAGGAGCGAGAGTTTTGCATCACACACACACACACACACACACACACACACACACACACACACACACACACACACACACACACACACACACACACACACACACACACACACACACACACACACACACACACACACACTTATTCCTTCCAACTCACACTAATACACATTCACACTTTCCTTCAGACACACTCACAGGTTTCAGGTGAGACAGCCCTGCAGGTGGTTCTCCGTCTCTCTTGTAAAAAAGCCTTTCTGCCTTTGAAGTAACTGAATCACAATCAAAACGAAAATACAGCAAGAAAATTGTTTTACATCCGCTGTGAGAAACGCTTTGCATGCTGGGAGCTCGACATGTCGACGAGAAGTAACTGATCAATGTCAGAAAAAAACAAAGGCTGGCTTCAAAACACTTTCATCCAACATGTCATCGAGCATTAACTCCATTCAAACTGGATCACTTTTAGGGTCAGTCATTTTGTGGAAAATGGAATGAAGTTTGGTATTAACTAAGAAAAAACAAGAAAAAGTTCTTCAAACAGTTAAAGTTAGGATTTGGGGCTTATTTGCAGGATTCCGGAAAACTACAGACCCTTTTTTATACAAATTTGGTGCATTTATGATGAATATCCGCAAGAAGAAACTATTCAATGTTGGAGTCGATAATAATAATAATAATAATAATAATAGGCTACATTACATTTATATAGCACTTTTCCTGGTGCTCAAAGCGCTTGAATTGATTTAAAGGGGCTCTATTCTGCTTTTTGGGGTTTCCCTTTCTTGTAGTGTGTTATGTTTCTATAGGTTAGTTTGCATGTAAATGGTCTGCAAAGGCACATTTTGACTTTTTTCAGAAATGTTGACTTTTTTAAGTCTTTACAGAAGAAACAAACTTTGCAACAAGGGTGTGATTTTTCATTGCCTTCACATAAGTAAACACAGTGTGTTGTAGCATTTTAATTTAAAACATAAACCAAAAATCTGAATCAGACTTCAATTGGATAAACAAGACATTAGAAGTTAAAGGTCCCATGTCATGCTTTTCCGGTTATTACCCGTCCCCTTGTGTGTTATGAAGGTTTTTCTGCATGTAAACGGTCTGCAGAGTCACAAACCCTCAAAGTACACCCTGTAGCGAGTAAAACTCTAACACAGAAAAGACCTGTCTATGCTGCCCCAGAACGCCTCGTTGGACATTTCTCTTTTTCCATTGTTTACTTCCTGGGTACAGTGATGTGTGAATACCCAGAGGCCACACCCTCTGCCAGCCTTTCACGAAACAAAGCTTCCCAAACCTTTCAGCGATTCATGCCGGATATGTACAGCGTAGGGCACTAAAGAACGATGCTGTTCCTACTTTGTTTGGACCAGCGGGAGATTCGGGTACACAACCTGTTAGTATTCATTGTTGTTTGTGTATTTATGATGTTTAAAACAAACAAGGTATCTACCACGACTGTTTAAATGGGTAAACGTTTTTCGGACTGCTAAGTTGGGATCGCGGAGAAATGCTCTCCGCAGACCCATTCTCACAGCGATATAAACCTTTTTCTTACTCAATATCAAGCCACACTTATTGTTTTTACTCCGGCTGTGAGTGTTTGTGTGTGCTCAGGATGAGTTTCGCTTGTTCTCGCTGTATCGCCGACCCGGAAACCTGTCCGCTCCTCGCAGCAGCGGCCAGCAGCAACGAGCCTCGCAACGAGCCTCGCAACGTCCCGACCAATCAGAGCACACTGGGCTCACAGGGAGGGGGGGGCAGGAGCTCCAACAAGCCGTTTAGGACAGAGAGTGAATACACATACTATACAGAGATGCTGTATGAGAAACCAATGTGAGTTTGGAAAATTGCTCATTATAAATCTATTTTAGTAGACCTCAACAATGGAATTATGATCAGTAGAAATGGCCATGACATGGGCCCTTTAAACTGAGATTCCTCTCCCCTCTGAATAGGTTCAGCAAACACTGACCACACATTAATTCATGGGAATAAATGAGTAAATGCAGAGTGAGGCGTTACATCAACAGAATTCATTTACTTTGGCCTCTGTTAGAAAAAACTAATATCCAAGACAGATTAAAACCAGCCTAAAGGCAGAATGAATAATCATAACACACTCTCTGCAGTTTCTTTTTAAACAAACACACATGCTTATGACAGCATGCCAGCTTCACTTATATCCCTTTACTTTTCTATTCACTCACTCATATTTTGTTAGTGAAATATTATTGGAAACCCCCTCATGTTTTGTGTGAGTAATATAACTCATTCATCCGTCCAGTCAAACAGCAAATAGTTTAATCCTTCTATCCATTATAGTTACTAGTTTACCCATTTATCCAGCATGCACCCATCCATCCATTTATTTATGCAGTCGTTTATCTGTTCAATTATTCATCCATTCATCGATTTATCCATCCAGGTTTTTTCATCCATCCATTCTACCATCCATTCATCTGTGCAGTCATCAATCTAGACTTTTACTCATCAATCCAGCTTTTATACGGCAAACATCTACCCATCACCCATCCATCCATTCTTCTATCCATCCATTCATCCATTAATCCATCCATCCATCCATTAATCCATCCATTAATCCATCCATTCATTCATCCATCCATCCATTCATCCATCCATTCATCCATCCATTAATCCATCCATCCATCCATTAATCCATCCATTCATCCATCCATTCTTCTATCCATCCATTAATCCATTCATTCTTCTATCCATCCATCCGTCCATCCATTCATCCATCCATCCACCCATTCATTCATCCATTCATCAATCCATCCATTCATCAATCCATCCATTCATCAATCCATTCATTCTTCTATCCATCCATTCGTCCATTCATCCATCCATTCATTCTTCTATCCATCCATTTATCCATTCATTCATCCATCCATCCATCCATCCATTAGTCCATTCATTCTTCTATCCATCCATTAATCCATTCATTCATCCATCCATTCATTCTTCTATCCATCCATTAATCCATTCATTCATCCATCCATCCATCCATTCATCCATCCATTCATTCTTCTATCCATCCATCCATTCATCCATTCTTCTATCCATCCATCCATCGATTCATCCATTAAGCCAGCCATTCATCCATTCTTCTATCCATCCATTCATCCATTAATCCATCCATTAATCCATTCTTCTATCCATCCATCCATCCATTCATTCTTCTATCCATCCATTAATCCATTCATTCATCCATTTGTCCATTCATCCGTCCATTCATTCTTCTATCCATCCATTAATCCATTAATTCATCCATCCATCCATCCATTAATCCATTCATTCTTCTATCCATCCATTAATCCATTCATTCATCCATCCATTCATTCTTCTATCCATCCATTAATCCATTCATCCATCCATCCATTCATCCATCCATTCATTATTCTATCCATCCATCCATTCATCCATCCATTCATTATTCTATCCATCCATCCATCCATCCATCCATTCATTATTCTATCCATCCATCCATTCATCCATTCTTCTATCCATCCATCCATCCATCCATCCATCCATCCATCCATCCATTCATCCATCCATTCATTATTCTATCCATTCATCCATTCATCCATTCATTCTTCTATCCATCCATCCATTCATTCTTCTATCCATCCATTAATCCATTCATTCATCCATCCATTCATTCTTCTATCCATCCATTAATCCATCCATTCATTATTCTATCCATCCATCCATTCATCCATTCTTCTATCCATTCATTCATCCATCCATCCATTCATCCATCCATTCATTATTCTATCCATCCATTAATCCATTCATTCATCCATCCATTCATTCTTCTATCCATCCATTAATCCATTCATCCATCCATCCATTCATCCATCCATTCATTATTCTATCCATCCATCCATTCATCCATTCTTCTATCCATCCATCCATCCATCCATCCATCCATCCATCCATCCATTCATCCATCCATTCATTATTCTATCCATTCATCCATTCATCCATTCATTCTTCTATCCATCCATTCATCCATTCATTCATCCATCCATTCATTCTTCTATCCATCCATTAATCCATCCATTCATTATTCTATCCATCCATCCATTCATCCATTCTTCTATCCATTCATTCATCCATTCATTATTCTATCCATTCATCCATTCATCCTTCTATCCATCCATTCATCCATTCTTCTATCCATCCATTCATTCATCCATCCATCCATTCATTCATCCATTCATTCATCCATCCATTCATCCATCCATTCATCCATTCTTCTATCCATCCATTCATTCATCCATCCATCCATTCATTCATCCATTCATTCATCCATCCATTCATCCATTCATTCATCCACCAAGCATTTCTTCTAGCAAACATCCATCCATCAATCTATACCTTCTATTCATTGGTGGATCCATCATCCGACCCTTTATTCATTCATTAGTCCACCTGCGTATCCATCCAGCCTTTTATTCCATTTATTTGATCCATATATTACATCCAGTCAGCCATTCATCCATATATTAATTCAGAATTTAACCCATTCACCCAGAATTGAACCCAATCACCTAGCTATCCATCCGGGAAACCAGCCTTTCATGTAATTAGGCAATTCTCCCCATTAGTTCAGCCTTTTACTCATCATTCATTCATCATGTGTCATCCTCTCCTCCGACATCATATATCAGTTCATCCATTCCTTCCTTTTATCCAATCTCTTTCTCCATGTATTATTAACCCCTCCATCCATGCTGATGAGATGGTGAACATATAGAGACATGGACTCAGCTTTTTTTCCTCCAAAATAGCCTCAGACGTAGCATCAAATCACATCATCACGCCAAATTACCCACAAGTCTCTGCTCATTTGTTGCAATCTGTCCATCTGGCGCTGACCGCTCCCTCCATCCTCCTCTGATAATTGGCCCAAAAAAATAAATGTTAAAATAAGATAGATCTGCAGGGGACAGGAAGGAAGTGACATCTGAAATCTGTCTGCTGTTGAATCTGTTTTTTTATTTCTGGCAGTTTACAAACATGTACGCTAAGTAACGCTAAGTATAGCTGGGAGGAGGGAAGTGTGAAGAAATGGGATAAACTGGATCTAATGGGCACATGGTGGGTGTCCTGATTCCTGAGTGTTGCTTTACTAAACAACTCATTGGAAAGTTGCTAACTGACTCTAAAAAAGTGAGTCAGGTTTGCTGTGTTTTGCTTTGTTAATAATAGAGTTAGTTGGATTGAGTTTTCCTAAATCAACATGAAATACGATGCTAGCAAAATCGAAGTTTGTACGAGGACTCAGAGTTACATATCACGCACGCATGCACGCACGCACGCACGCACACACACACACACACACACACACACACACACACACACACACACACACACACACACACACACACACACACACACACACACACACACACACACACACCCACACACACCACACACACACACACACACACACACACACACACACACACACACACACACACACACACACTCTTTATAGCCTGGGGTTGTGTGTTTAGATCATCTGGATTAATGAATTCAATACAGCTGGACTCTCTGTCTCTGAATCTTCCCTCCATCTCCTGCTGTCTTTCATCCTCTCGTCCTCCGTTCGTCATTTTTATTTAATCCTTTCTTCTCTTCCCCGAGGTCACAGTTATTCCAGCCATCACTTTCTGTTTTATGAACCTCCTCGTCTTCATCCTCCTTCGTCCTCCTCCTCCTCTCCTCCGCCTGCAGCCCTGCAGCTGTTAGATTAAGAAGCGAAATGATTTCTGACCTCCAGTCGCTGATCATCAGCAGCCAACGAAACACAGAGAAATAAGATATTTTTTGCAAAATCAGTCGAAACAATTGAACCACGGGATAATTGATTTGCACGTAATGTATTTGGGGTTAATAAAGGTGAAATCAAAGGCTGGTTGCATCCTTCAAATTCATGTTGATGTGTCATTTCAGATTTAGACAAAGACATTGCTTTAATTAAAGTTTGGAATAATCAGTCCAAAACTATTCAGGATATCATCTGCAAACATGTGGATGACATAAACCACCGGCTCCCGTCTGTCTGGATTACAGTCGCCTGATAATTCCCCCTGTTGCTTTTCGCAAAATACCAACTCTGAGGAGGGGGAAAAAAAAGAGATCTGCATGAACAACAACTTCCAGGAACGAGGAGAGCGGGGTTTTGTTTTGACTCGTGCAGTGGCTGCTGGGGATGTTTCCGGTGCTTCTTGGGTGTCGAAGAGCAGCGAGGCTACACTACGATATGCTCTCAATAAGGGCAAAGCCCAAATACATGTGTTTACCTTTGGTTTGATAAATGCTTTAGACCAGAGGCGAAGATCAGACTGGCTGACAGAGAAAGAGACTTGATTATTATCATGCTAATTTCCAGGTGTATGTAGTGACTTTAAAGAGTCCTCTCCTGCTGATGTTCAGGTGTATATCAGTATGTAGTATCTCTACTTTAAAGAGTCCTCTCTTGCTGATGTTCAGGAGTATATCAGTATGTGTCTCTACTTTAAAGAGTCCTCTCCTGCTGATGTTCAGGTGTATATCAGTATGTAGTGTTTCTACTTTAAAGAGTCCTCTCCTGCTGATGTTCAGGTGTATATTAGTATGCAGTGTCTCTACTTTAAAGAGTCCTCTCCTGCTGATGTTCAGGTGTAAAGTCAATGCAGAGACGCGGACAGACGCGAATTCGCTCCGACTGCGAGCATGAAGCGGTGGACGCGGCGCGAATCACGCGATTGAGGCGATTGAACGGTGCCGCGTCAAACGCGAGAGTTCAATTTTTTCAACTCGAGCGTCAAATTCACGTGGCGCGTTCTCGCGGAAGCCAATCAGCGGTGAGGATCTCAGCCTGCCGTCACTGACGTTCAACCAGAAAACATCAGCCGTT
Source organism: Trematomus bernacchii (assembly GCF_902827165.1). Taxonomy (NCBI): domain Eukaryota; kingdom Metazoa; phylum Chordata; class Actinopteri; order Perciformes; family Nototheniidae; genus Trematomus; species Trematomus bernacchii. Next base: position 1,514,853 of record NW_022987876.1, read on the forward strand.
AGCTGTTAGCAGTTAGCACACAGAGCTCACAGCTCCTCATATCTGTTCAGAAACTGGACAAAAGTTAAACAAGTACAAACCACAGACTGTCTGTGTCATGGTGAATACAGTCGCTGGTTTATTTATGTCCGTAGGCCGTTGTTATGAGTGTGGAATGAGCATATACAACGTTAGCTTAGCCTGGTCGACCCGATCTTCATTCAGAAAACAAGCATTTTAAAAGGTTTTTCGCCTGCCGTCTGTCTGCAGACTTGTCAAAGCATTAATTCATGGTTGTTACTAACCGGTATCAGTATGTTGTTACTTCGGCATCATTTTGAAACGTGTATTACAATTAAATCACAGTAAAATATGTTCATTTTGTTGTAGTTGTAGCTCCCGAGCCAGCGCGTCTTGTTTGAATGATGCGAGTAAACACAGCTGGCAGCCGCGGTGAAACTCGAGCGTTTAGAGCGATGCGATAGGAGCGATTAGAGCGAAGCGAATATTCGCATCGCGTCCGGTGTGAACGCAGCATTAGTGTTTGTGTGTGTGTGTGTGTTTCATGCTCACAAAACTCTTTCTCACACACACACACTTATCTCAATCATATGTTGCACTTTTATTTCCATAACAATTGATTTGAACAAAACCTCCAGGCTTCAGATTGTATGTGTGACATGTATGTGTGTATTTGTGTGTGTGTGGCCTCCACCACAGGGACATGTTATTCCCCTGTTGTGTGTTATGTTTCTTTTTCCCAGACCACATTCTGCATCATTCAAAACCATCTACACACACACACACTCAGATTTAAAGATAACAACACTCAAGTGTTTTTTACGTCTCTCTGTATCCTGTCTGATCATTTAAAGACAGCTGACCAGCTTGACTCTACTAAAGAGAGGGAGATATGTATTCATCTGCAGGTTAATTTCTCCGTTAATCGTTTAAAAATAGTGATGTTTTATCATATATATATTCACTTTAATATGATTTATAAACAGAGGAAAGCGGTAAGTCTCCAACTTAGAGGCTAAAAACTGAATTTTTTTAGGACATTTTCACATGAAAAAATCTACTTAGTTTTTTCCTTTTTTTATGGATTATTTTAATCATAAAACAGATAATTTATCACAACGTTTTGAAACGATTTTCAAAAGAAAAATTCAGAACTATTTTCCTGGAAAACATTTTCAAATGCATTTTTGTATTGTTCACAAACATTTGACTGAAAATACCTTTTTTATATTATTATATATTATTTAACTATCCACAAATTGTATTTATTATGTTCCAGTACGGGTTTACCGGTTCCTTTGTGACTTTTGGATTTGTGACGTTTTTACATCTTGTGTTCATTAGATCCTATATTTAAACTAAAATAATACATTACAGATTTAAGTGTGCTGAATTATTTGCTCAGATCTTTATTTTGCATATCAAATTATTTTTCATTCTGTGAATTTTTTGTATGCTATTTGCCAGATCTTCTCCACTAAGAGCTAAAGGGAGTTTTATGAATGAGTCAGATTGAATTCACACCTGGAGAAAAGAACCTCAGGATGTTTGTCCATCCTGCAGGAAGCAGCACACATGGTAAAAATAAATACATACAAAATACATTATCATTCCTGATTAAGTACAAATGTTTTATCTGTAAAAGTACGTAAGTGGAAAAATCCTTGTGTAGTGAAACGTAATCAACCATGTTTTCCTAGATCATGACCACAAATGATGGAAGATAAAGATAGTAAACAATGAAGTACTATGGCCGTTTGAAACCTGACAGTACACTATATAATATACTTCAACAGATGTTTTTTATTACACAACTTTAAGCACTTACTCAATAGGAATGTTTTGTATTTTGCATGACTTGTTTCTGCCTGGTTTTTGCAAAAATCCAAAACACTGCTGTGATATGTTTCTGTAATTCTGCAGGTGGTAAAGAGTTGTTCATGCATGCTGCAAAGCCTTCTGCATTCTGTAAAAAACACTGTACTCTAATGTAGCCTCTGCTGCCACCTCCTGGCCTTACTCTGCATCACAGCATGTTTCTGCTGGCAGCAAAGAGTACATTAAAGGTCCCATGTCAAGGCCATTTCTACTGATCATATTTCCATTGTTGAGGTCTACTAGAATAGATTTATATTGTGCAATTTTCCAAACTCACATTGGTTTCTCATACAGCATCTCTGTATAGTATGTGTATTCACCAGGTATTCACTCTCTGTCAGGGTTCGAGTTATAATCTGAGCTTTATGGGGGTCTTTACTTGCTACAAACTTAAAGATGAAAAGGTTCAACTACGCACACCACATAACACATCATCTCGGCTTGCGCAGCACACTCACAGGCATAGATTGCGCAATAATTTATTGCGCACCTTGGAGGTGAAGTGCAGGCATATTGTCATTCAAGAGAGAATACGATGCGTAGTTCTTTTGGAAAACATGTTTTTCTTTTAGCCTGTTTACCTCGTTAACATTGACACATGCATTATTTGTGATTAAAATAATGGTTGTTGGTAATGTATTAGCGATCCCCACAGATGTATGATTTCACTGCTTTCATAGGAGCTCAGACCCCTCCTTATGGGAGCTCAGCTCCCATTGACTCCCACATAACTCGAACCCTGCTCTCTGTCCTAAACGGCTTGTTGGAGCTCCTGCACAGCCCCATAAAGTTTGGAAATATTTTAAAATCTTTGTCAGTGCTTTCCAGCACTAAAAGCAATATTTTTAGCAATATTGTTACACGTTTTAATTCGAAAATACTGTACTATTTTTATATTTATTGTAAACCTTGTAATGTATATAGAAAAATTCCTAGAAAACCCAAACTTTTATTTAATAAAATAGCTTTTTTCACTAAATTAATGTTTCTTTGATAATTAAAACGTTTCGTTAATCATAAATAAATGTATGACTGATAAGATAATGTAAAATATATATTTCCAATGACAATAAATGTAATGTGTAAGATATTTTTTAAGTTGCAAAACAATCTGCAAAATATCCGCTAAGATCAGATGTTGCATAAAGTTAAAAACTATTGACTTGATGCTCTCAAAATTAGGTTTATAAGCGTTATAAGAATTATAAGCAAAACATTTTAACATGTTGTATTCAAGCTCAAATACATCTGACACCGACATTATAAACAATAAAGACACTTTAATTACTGACCACAGAACATATTAAAATAAAACCGTACATCCAAGACAGGAAAATATGTTTTAATCCACTTAAACTTAGTCAGATGTGGCCGTAACTCCTGGTCAGTAACAGCTAACAATTATTAGCCACAATTAAATCACTTCTTAAAATGGTTCCAGAAACAGAACACGTGTCTATTACAACTAAATGGTAATTGTAATTAAAGTTCAACCAGCTGTTTTTTTTTTTTATATTACCAGATGTTATTTGTTTGAGATTAAGCCACATCCATCATATTTACCATTAATGTAATGAAGGTTGGAAAAAACACGTTTATATACAATATTTACATTCAGTTTTCATGTTATTATGAAAAGAAACAGCTATCTTAAAGCAATGCAACCGAATACTGTAGCTTTGCAATGAACCAAACCTTCATTATGGTTATAAACTGTTTTGTGTTGGTTGTACTTTGGTAGAGGGGTGAAGCACGACCTTTCCTAACAATGGCCTTGGCGACAGGATTAACATTTAAGTATTTTTTCCTGCAATGATTCCAAGCAAATGTCTTGATTGTCAATATTTGCTGATTTTCTTTGTCTTATGTGGTAGTAAATATAAGTTTTAGACAGAACACGTGAAATAAAACATCGTCTTGGATTTCAGAATCACATTTCTGGGATTTCAGAAGGCTAATGACTCATAATACCAATCTGATCACTACAGGAGCAGCGATGTTAATCTATCATCACGTCTATGTCTACAGGCATCAGTTCTCGGACAAACACAATGTCATTGTCATCGTTTAAGTCTACTTCGATGAATTCGTCTTTGGGCTCTTCTTTGCAGACCGACTGCGAAGATTCTGTGATTTCAACAGGCAACTCGATCACTTTGTTCAGATAGTCTCCCTTTCGGCCGTGTTTACCCGCTATTGCGATAACCTGAGAGGCGATGGACCAGGCGAACTCTACTTTCCGATGGTTCTGCGAGCTCAGGTCGAAGTTGTACTCCAGAATCTCGTACAAAGCAGGAACGTACCGGTTGCAGTTTTGTCTCACATACTGGTGCATCTCAAAGAGGACTCTTCTCGTCAGCAAATGCACGTCGAGTTTTGTTTTGGGTCCTTGTTGCGATCGGATGTTTAGGTCTAACCCCATTTCTTCACAGATGCGATAGCTGAGGACCTTTTTCTCAAAACCTCCATTTAAATCCTCCTTTTTTGGCTTCACATCTTCTGAATCCAGACCCTCCTGGTGGTTGGATATTGGTGGTTCTGGTTCTGACTCTGACTCTGGCTCTGGCTCTGGCTCTGACTCTGGCTCTGGTTCTGGCTCTGGTTCTGGCTCTGGCTCTGGCTCTGGCTCTGGTTCTGGCTCTGGTTCTGGCTCTGACTCTGGCTCTGACTCTGACTCTGACTCTGGCTCTGGTTCTGGCTCTGACTCTGGCTCTGACTCTGACTCTGACTCTGGCTCTGGCTCTGCATGGCCATTCAATGGGACGAGGTCGTTCTTCCAGGTAACTAAACCCTTTGACGTGATGCTCATTTTTTTCTGTGTGCCGTACCATCTCCGGATCACCTGCGCCGCCATGGTTTCTCCGCTTTGCAGATCAAGATCAAAGTTGTGCTCCAGAATGTCGTAGACTATCCTGTGGGGCGAGCTACACAACTCTCTGACAAACATGAATATTTCAATCACGGCTCCGTTGGTTAGGGCCGCCAAATCCATCTTCTGGCCTGCCGGGCGTACGTTTGTGGACCAAAGGTTGAGGCCTAACTGTTTACAAAACGGATGTGGATCCATATCTTCCACCCGGTTTGAATCCAAGCAAGTCTCCTGCAGCGTCTCAACTTCTGGTCCAGTTTGAAAGATGCTGGTCACATCAACCATGTTGTAAACTTCTAGGAACCGAAAGAGACTGTTTAGAAACTCAGTGTTCTGCCTGCCAGGGTGGTTCTGTAGGAACTTCTCTTTAGACATCAGATAACTTAAAAGGTTGCGCTCATGATAATGATCTAGGATGACCAGGTTAAAGTTCATGTCCAGAACTTCCAATAAGAAACTGCGTACAGTCTTTGACATCATTGTACCGAATTTATAAACCTCCCACAACGTGTTGTTGGTGAATAGTTGTAGATCCAGGCTCTTCTTGTTACACGAGCCCACGTTAAAGTCTAAACCTATCTCTCTGCTGCGGGCAAACTTGTCGTTTACTCTGCTAGACTCCAGGATTTGTTTTGAGCGAGGAGCCCTCCTCATCCACAGCTTTTGTTTGTGAGTTTTAACTTTCGTGTCCTCATTTTTTTCTTCAATATAAAGATCTGAGACTGCTTTTAGAGTTGTCTGTTTTGGAAGAATCTTAGGCAAAATAGGGTTGAAGTTATAAGTCGGAGGCTTCACTTGAGAGACAAAAACTTCCTCTTCTTCCTGCTTTACATCCAGAGAAAAACTTGCTTCCGATGAACAACCATCAGACACCATTTGTTCCGATGCTGCCTCCGACTCCAACTGCATTTCCGTATCACAGTCAACCGGGCACCGGTAAGACAGGTCACTATCCGGACAAACATCAGCGTTAACATTGTCAAGTCTCAGCGTTTCCCTTCGCTTACTTGCCACAAGCTCTTCCAAGTTATGGTAATCTGGGGCTTTTCGCTTCCTACGCTTCGGGTCCAATGTCTTGATTTCATACGTCTCCTTTTGGAAAGCCTCGCTATCGTTGGTTCTGAAGCAGGCGTACTTCCTCTCCAACAGTTTGGGTAGTTGCAAACTGAAAAGATTTGTATCCAACTTTGTGCCGAAGTTTTGCTTAATCAAGTCGTGAACTATCCTGTTTTGCGATCCGCAAAGTACTCGCGAAAATTCGAGCAGTTCAAGCATCACACCGTTGGTTAGTGGATTTGGGTCGAGTTTGTCTTTGGATGCATCTTCTGGTCGTACAAACAGAGACACACCGAAGTCTTCACAGTAAGGGTAAGATCTAGCCTTGACTCGTAGTCCTCCTGGTCTTTTCATCATTGACGTGTCTTCACTGATCTCCGTCTTCTGAGGTTCTGCTGACTTCCTGCTGCCATCAGTAAGTAACGAAGTATCAACCATTTTGTTTATTTTAGGGTAGTAGCGTCCGGGCTGCTCATTTGCAGTGATCTTGACTAAAAAGCTTATGTCTGGTAGCGAGAATTTATCTTTATTTCTTTGATGAGTTTTCAACCTGATTTGATCCTTCACTACCTTTATTTTATTATGAGCACGCCTCGCATACTCGTAGTACTGCTGATCATTGTCCAAGTCTACGCCGAGGTCAAAGTTGAAGTCCAGCATTTCCAACAAGAAATACACCTCGGACTGCGTCACAGTTTTTGCAAATGCGCAAAGCTCCAGCATCACAGCGTTTGTGAGCAGCCTCGGATCCAACTTTTCCTTCCTTTCCAACGCTGCATTGAAGTCCAAACCAACCTTCACTGATTCTGGGAATGGGACGGTGCCTTTCTGCTGCCGAACCCCGTGGTGGATGCGGCGCTGCCAGATGTATTCATCGATGTTCTGCATGCTGACATCAAAAACCAAAATGTAAATCCTCTTTTTGTTTCCTGAACAACATCCTGAGAACTTGGGTCTTTGCAGAGGAAAACAAGCCACTTCTTTGGTGTTTTAGAGCATCGTCTGCTGTGCTTTTCAGTCTGTGAGACAGAAAACAGAGTCTGAGTTAGTTAACAGAGACTTTGAAAACCAAAAACCTTTTACACCTTACTATTCTCTGTTTTTAGAGGGGCAGGGTTCAGAGGATATAAAAGAGTAAATAGTATATGCCACATAAAAGGGGTATACATCATGTAAGAGTTGGAAATATTAATATTAATTTAAGATGCAACTCAGCAATGTGTAAAACATTTTTAAATTGTAAATCTCTAAGAAACATGGATCCATTCTAAAGATTTTACAAGCGCAAAAAGGCTTCGAACATTATGGTAGTTAATCACTATCATAACGTCTGATAAATTGTTCAGGCAATTTTTGAATTTTTAAAGACCCAATAAATTATGAAGAATTGTCAAAATCTCGAAAAAAACAAATGAAGACGCCATGATCTTGAACTTAAGTACACCATAGAAACTTTTGACAGGGGACGATTTCTATCGTAATTGAATTTTTCGGTGATAAAAATTGTCAGAAACCCCCCTTAATGTGACTATATCTATGAAAGCCACCAGTCTGTAGTTTGTGGTTGTGAAGTTTCATGAGGCTGTGATTATCCTAGACGTCACAACAGCTCATTTTCTACCAAGATGTTTAAGAAAATAGTCCCACTGCAACAAAGCTAAAGGGGGCCGTTTTCTGCTAATTTTAAGGGTCTCACTTGTGTTTTTGGTTTGTCATACATACATTTATTTTAGTGCAGGGAAACGATTAACATTTTTAATTAATGTCAATTAATCGCATGATTGTTCTACGAACAATTCTATAGTGAAAAAAGTAGTGTATATATATATATATATGCACTTTTATTGTAATCGTACTGCTATATGAACACAAGTGCAGTAACATTTGGTTTGCAAACACTTTAAACAATAAGGTGCTTTTTAACAGGAGTGTTCCCTTTGCACAGCAGTAGTTAAAATATTTATTGTAAATCTCAACTTCAACATTAATTAATGTAATCAAATCAAATATAAAACCAAAGCTATGTGCCAGGGCATTAACGTATTGTGATGACGCCCATCCTGTGGTTTGTCTGTATGTGTATACAAACTTTCAATATAATAATATTAATAATTCAAACTGTTAATGCGCCATAAAATAATTTTCAGCGTTAATTAATTAATGCTTTAATTAAGTGAGTACTTCTACTTTTACTCAAGTAGGCCTACAAGATCGAGTACTTCTTCCACCTCTGCTACTTGGCCATTTCTGATTATCATTTGACGGTTTTCACCCGATGCAACTTGAACGCACCAAAATGGCTGCTCGGTGCAAACCATAGACTGTATATGTGCAATCCATGGATGTATAATAAGAACGCTGCAAACACAACTTATTCTCCAATAAAGTCTAAAAACCACAAAGTTAAAATCATATACCCGGCAGGCTGTGCGTGAAAAATATGATAGATAGTTAGACATCGTGTCTTAATTTGAAAAGCGTGCATCATAATGTAAGCAGCCTTTTAAAGCACAGCTAAGGTTAAAACAGCAGCATTTACAAACTGAGGCTGAACAAGAGGACTTACTGAACAGCGGAGCACCAGCCGGATCACCGGGGGGTCAATGGGGCATCACCGGGGGATCACCGGGGTCAGAAAGTCTCCGGTTGTTCAGTTTTTTTGGACTGAAATTCCGACGAGCCGCTGCAGCACCGTGAAACTCCACCTTAAAGGGACGCCTTCAGGGACGCGTCGGAAATTTCGCTTTTACAGTAATTTCATTGAAACTGAGGAGGTAGAAGTACTCAGATCTGCTTCTAAAGTAAAAGTAGAAGTACTCAGATCTTGTACTTTAGTAAAAGTAGAAGTACTCAGGTCTTGTACTTTAGTAAAAGTAGAAGTAGGCCTACTCAGATCTTGTACTTTAGTAAAAGTAGAAGTACTCAGATCTTGTACTTTAGTAAAGTAGAAGTACCACATTGTAGGAAATTGAGTTGCGCTGTTTCCCCCTTCAGTTAGAAGAGAGGAGACCCAGAGAGGGAGAGACAGAGCAGCAGCCTAAAGATTACAGTATCTGCAGCATCTACGGAGTATTATCACGGAACTGTTGTCCTACAAAAAGGAAACTTATCAAAAGTAAATCAATCTCGTTTTTTCATTAAATAATGTAACGTTTCCCAACCGTTTATATAAAGGTGCACATTGACATAGAATTGTATTGCATTGCTGCTTTTATTTATTTGTGTCTATTTGTATAACTGCAGTGAGAGAGGCCAAATAAATGTTGTTATACTTTGTATGATGACAATATATTCTATTCTAATCTATTTAAAACATCTTATTAAGGGTAACACTGTGTTTACTGTGTTGTTTTAATTCATCAATTGTCATTAATAATGTTTTGCTACAGTACTCCTTGTCGATTTTACTTACTACTATACATTTGAAATAGTTGATTACTACAGTACTTTGTTTATTTCATAGCAAGAGGAGAGTTAAATGCTTTCCAATATAATATTACATTATTATTATATATTTGTTTCTAATTTAGGCTATATGTTTTATTTGTATTTCTCTTTTTGTATTAATGTGTTTGAAAATAAATAGTTATTGTGATATCTATATGCATAATATCTAATGCATTTATTGAGTCATTACAAATGCTAAACATGTATAAACGTTTGATTTAACAGTTGGTTTTGCTTGTGTCAATAACTGAAGGTATTAACACGTCAGCAATGATGTCTGCATGCTTTCTCACGCTGTCAGAATTTGACATGTGAAATATTGCATGGCTTAAAATACCTGTTTGATATGATACTGTATGTTATCATGCCACACCTGACAGATGGTGTGCTTGCTATATATTGATCTGTGTTTTACCTGTTTCCAAACACTTCCAAACATTATATATTTCTCTGGAAATAGATAGCCATTCACTTTGTAATGCAACCAGGTATCTCCAGCATGTTCCACCACTTCATTATAGACAACCGGTAAACTTAAGGATGTTTTTACAGGACAAAGCCAACTGCTACAGCTACTGTTTCCAGACCTGCAGCCCCCTGATTGTTGCACCTCTGAAAGCTTATTATTACATTCCATTACATGTTACTTAGACGCTTTTATCCAAAGCGACTTACATTTTATGTTTGTTTACCTCTTAATGTTTCATTAACTGTACAGAGTACTGTTTTTAATGCATAGATTATGTTTTTTTTAGTATTATTTCAGTACAGGGAATATATCACAGTCATTTAGATTGGATTTGTCACATTTTAGTTTCAGGTTTAAGGGATTGTTTTCATATTAATGTGTTTAAACCTTACAAACTTAACACATTTTAATATAATTAACATTCTTTGGATCCACTGAACATTTCAACACGTGTTTCTGTGGGATTATTTATCAAACACTTTTTTATATTAAGGGTTAAGGTCTGGTTAAATATGTCCTGTTTTATTTTTAAATAAGCCGCATAAAGAGCCTTGCCAACTGATTTTTTAAATAAGCCGCATAAAGAGCCTTGCCAACCTCCCTTCTGATTGGACGATCGTCGATACGCTCGCTGATAGCCAATCAGAGAGCAGCTGGTGGATATAAAGAGCCGCTGTGGCGAGCAGAGAGCCACACTTTGTTGTAAACCCGAGAAATCAAATATGTCAGGAAGAGGCAAGACCGGAGGAAAGGCCCGAGCCAAGGCTAAGACCCGCTCCTCCCGGGCCGGGCTCCAGTTCCCAGTCGGCCGTGTCCACAGGCATCTGAGGAAGGGTAACTACGCCCACCGTGTCGGTGCCGGAGCCCCGGTGTACCTGGCCGCTGTGCTGGAGTACCTGACCGCTGAGATCCTGGAGCTGGCTGGAAACGCCGCCCGGGACAACAAGAAGTCTCGTATCATCCCCCGCCACCTGCAGCTCGCCGTCCGCAACGACGAGGAGCTGAACAAGCTGCTGGGAGGAGTGACCATCGCTCAGGGAGGCGTGCTGCCCAACATCCAGGCTGTGCTGCTGCCCAAGAAGACCGAGAAGGCCTCCAAGAAGTGAAAACCCTGAACCCGCTTCATCAAACAACGGCTCTTTTAAGAGCCACACACTTCTATCCAGAGAGCTTTCCTTCATCAAACCTGTGTCAATTTAATAGTGTTGAATAGAGGATAAGTATGTATTATTTGTGATTATATTCTAAATGACATCACAAAGCTTTTATTTGGGTTTCCAAGCAGACTGTAAAGTTACCATCACATCAACTTCATTGTCAATCTTTCAGTTTGTGTGTACAGACCGGTCGAAATACCGTTTCTCACAATCCGATCGTATATATATATACGATCCATTCATGTTTTTATGATGTTAATATTACTGCTAATATAGATGTACTATACTGTAATATACTTTAAAGTGCCTTAATACCTGTCACTTTAAGCGTATATCAGTCTTTACCAATATATAAAAAGTTACCTGAAAACAAAACACCCTAACCAACCAAAAGTACTTTAAAAATGGGGGAGGGTCCCCATGTGGTTCTCCTTTACGTCCGCAGATACGATATAAAATCTGTTTGAGTCAACTTCATTCGTTTCTAGTAAACTTAATCAAAAATGTCTGGAAGAGGATTTATACTTAGTGTGATGTGTGTATTATTGATGTAACTTGTATATAATGTACTGCCCTAACAATTTAAAATAAAGTTTTTAAAAAAAAAAAAAGAAAAGGAGGAATTATGTATTGTATTCTAGATGAGGGGATGGACAATAAACACAGGGAACTTTTTCAGCTGGTAATTTGTATAACATGTATGAACATCTGGAAAACAAGGTGCAAGAAGATACTAAATCAGACGATAAACAGTGGCACCATCGTGAAACAAATACTTACTGGACTAAGGAGAAGAAAAACCCTGGACAAATCCCAGACTCAGCCATGGGGCATTTTGAGTCTGTGACCGAACTGAGTCTCATTGGAATATAAACGTGCTCTCTTTATGTTATTTATATATTTATGCATTGTGTGTTATGTGTATTATTAATGTAACTTTTGTATATCATGTACTGCCCAAATAATTTAAAATAAAGTTTTTTAAAAAAGAAAAGAAAAGGAGGAAATGAAGCCTGAAGCCTTCATCAACATGATTAAGTGTCTGTATTTTAAATCTTGTGTCTGTGTAAATGTAAATGGGAAAGAGGGGTTAGCAGGGGTGTCCTCTAAACGCAGCTCTGTATGTGCTAGCCATAAGTCCATTCATTAAACTAATAAACAATGACAAGTTAACCCTCCTGTTATCCTCAGATATACTTTACACCCCTTATCCTCTGGGGTCAATTTGACCCCCGTAGTTTAAAACTCAAGACAATGATCATATTCCAGGTGTTAACCAACATGTATGTCTCTGGTGCTTTAGGCATCTTAGCTGACTAAATAACCATTTAAATAAAACATTACCCCAACCTTCCCCCCCACAGACCCCTTTATAAAATGTTAAAGTAAGATCTTTTTGATGTTGTTAAAGGACCGATAACTAAAGCAGAGGGTAGTTTTTTTTACAATGATACATTTGCATGTAATAGTCACCTCAATATCATCCTACACAATCAACACAAATATATGTGAAATATTGACATTTGTATATGTTTTATACGACTAAAACAGTCAGGGAGGCGTGCTGCCCAACATCCAGGCTGTGCTGCTGCCCAAGAAGACAGAGAAGGCCGCCAAGAAGTAAACGATCGGGACCATCTCAAACAAACCAACGGCTAAGAGCCCCACTCACCTCTAACTAAAGAAAGCGTTCCCCCTTTTAAAAAAATATATTTTGTATAATGGTTTACTCGGGAATATTAATTCCAGTCAATTTAAATATTCTACCTTTCATCAATCATCAACCAAACTTTTTCTGTGGACTAAATGAATAAGACCCGACTGCCCATTTCATTCCCACACAGATGTTGTACCCTGCACATACATGCATATAAATGGCACTTCTCTTAGGCGCCGTTTACACGAGGAGAAAACTGCTTGTATCTGCATAGTTTCGCGTGCGTATAGCCCTATTATTTACACGAGGCCGATAGAAACTGACCCCACAAACAATAACGGGTCCCAAGGTGGATAGATTTGCAAACGAAACGCTCTGGGGGGTCAACCGAGTCCGTGTAATCACCTCTATACGAATATTTCCTGAAAAAATTGCGATAGCCCCACCTCTCCTGCTCACTGCTGCTGTAGCAACTATCAAAAATAGCTGTGTTAATTAAACGCACAAGGGGTTCTTGAATGAAATAATATTATAAAAGGCAAACCAGAATTGTTAACGCCCAATATACTCCTTAAACAAAATAAACAGAGTCAGATTTCATGCATTGATCCATTATATTGACAAAGGAGGATCTCACCCGGTGTTTGTAGAGAATATCTCTCTTTCTGAGAAACATTTACATTTTACATTTAAATCCCGCTCATGCGCAATTCATTTGCCGTCTCGACGCGGGAGAGTGTGGCTGTCTCCTCTCTGCTCTGACTGCAGCTGAGCTGCTGCGGGGTGAGCGCCTGTGAGTACTATGGGAGGGCAGAGGGGCTCACGGCAGCACCCGCGGCTCGTTAACTGCTGAACAATATGTGAGTCTCCAAACACCAGAAAAGTCCCTAATAACACCATTACAAGTCGTTAAATTAGTCGTTAGTCGCTTTTGAACGTGAAAAATCCAACATAATAAATATGCAATTTGTTTTTACATTACATTACATTGCATTTACCTGACGCTTTTATCCAAAGCGACTTACAATAAGTGCATTCGACCAAGAAGATACAAACTTGTTTTAATGCTATTTCTATTGAGATCTTTACATTTTGGAATGTTTATTTCTTTTAATTTGTATTGTACATAGCCATGTCCTTTTGTGCTGCTGCAATGCAAACATTTCCCAAATTGGGTTGAATTAAGTACTTCTTATCTTATCTTATCTTGCTGATTTTATAAAAACATTTAAACATCTGAATATAAATTGAAATAGTTCTTAATAGATATATATATATATTTAATTGAAGATATATATATATATATCTGTAATTGAAGAGCTATTTCAATGTATCTATTTGAAATAATAATACTATTTAGATTTCAATAACAAATAAATGTTTCTCTTCTATTCTCCAAAACTATGCTCAAAGGGTGATTTGTTTTGCGCATGCTCAGTACCCAACCAATCCCTTGCGAGCAACAGCACAGTCTCGTTTGAATCGTATGAATATAAATAGACCACGCTGTGTCTCGGTGAATTCATTCTACTTTGTGAACCCTCAACCGTTGATCATGCCTGAAGCAGCCAGCGTGAAAGCGCCCAAGAAGGGCTCCAAGAAAGCGGTAACAAAGACCGCCACCAAGACCGGCAAGAAGAGGAGAAAGTCCAGGAAAGAGAGCTACGCCATCTACGTGTACAAAGTAATGAAGCAGGTGCACCCCGACACCGGCATCTCCTCCAAGGCCATGGGCATCATGAACTGCTTTGTGAGCGACATCTTTGAGCGCATCGCCGGGGAGGCCTCCCGTCTGGCTCACTACAACAAGCGCTCCACCATCACTTCCAGGGAGATCCAGACCGCAGTCCGCCTGCTGCTCCCCGGAGAGCTGGCCAAGCACGCCGTGTCTGAGGGCACCAAGGCCGTGACCAAGTACACCAGTTCCAAGTAAACCCGACACACCGCAAACAAACGGCTCTTTTAAGAGCCACCCAACCCATCCAGAGAGCTTATCCTGTTATACTGAAACTACCAGAAATGAAAGTAATTTATTACACTAATGTTGCCCACGTTATTTATACAGAATGCTTGGAAAGAGCCACCCACCACTATCAACTATAAGAGCCCTTCCTGTTCTAATATTACCAGATTGCGTTTTCCAGAAAGAACACACTTCATCAAATGGTCCTTGTGCTTTGCTCAGTCATAAACAACAGGATAAGTCCCACCTCAGTATATCTAAATATTATTCACATGGCATCCTAAATATATAGTTTTCATTCATGCCCATGTTTACAACTCTAAAATACTAAAAAAAACAATCCAAGTAATGTCTGAAATATCAAGTACTCTCACCAATGTGAATATGTACTCAAATCCTGCATTTATATAAAAAGTTGTCCCAAAATAAATTGTTAAATTTCACAACAATCTTACCAAGTCTTAAAAGACGGGTTCAAATTCAACTTTAATAGTCTAAAATAGTTGATGTAATTCACGTTATTTCTCATTAGATTTGGGAAGCCAACACTATGGAAAACTAAACAATTACATTTCACTTTTATTCATACTTTGCCCTTTTTTGTGTGAAGTTACCTTAAATTACTTATTTATTTCAGGGCGAAATGTTCAATACTAAATAATGTAATTATTGTTATAGATTAGATAATGAATGATAATATTTCCTAAACTAAACAAACCTTTATTTCCGGGAGCCCCCGGATCATCCCCTGTGGAGGAGTGGTTTACATTGTCCAATAGTAAAGCAGCTACAGCGCACGTGTCTCCCGGCCTGCACCAATCAACGCTGTTCTGCTCCGGCAGCTCCTTCATAAAGCCGCTGCTCACAGACACACAGCACTTCTCCTCTCGCTGTGAACACTGAGAAACTACAATGGCCAGAACCAAGCAGACCGCCCGTAAATCCACCGGAGGAAAGGCTCCCAGGAAGCAGCTGGCCACCAAGGCTGCCCGTAAGAGCGCCCCGGCCACCGGCGGCGTGAAGAAACCTCACCGTTACAGGCCCGGTACCGTGGCTCTGAGGGAGATCCGCCGCTACCAGAAGTCCACCGAGCTGCTGATCCGCAAGCTGCCCTTCCAGCGCCTGGTGAGGGAGATCGCTCAGGACTTCAAGACCGACCTGCGCTTCCAGAGCTCCGCCGTCATGGCTCTGCAGGAGTCCAGCGAGGCCTACCTGGTCGGCCTGTTCGAGGACACCAACCTGTGCGCCATCCACGCCAAGAGGGTCACCATCATGCCCAAGGACATCCAGCTGGCCCGCCGCATCCGCGGGGAGAGGGCTTAGTGACTGAGACCAGGACACCCAAACACAACGGCTCTTTTAAGAGCCACCTACACCTTTTTTAAAGAGTTACAATCCTATGTTATTATAATGATTACACTGGTTCATATTTTACTTAGTTTTTACTGAACCGTGATGAATGAAACTAGAAGGGAAATTGTTGAGGTTTACTGAAGTTACAAAGACATTAATATACGAGTAACAGGTCAGTGTAAACACAAGCTAATGTCAGTCATGGATCATTCAAACTATTTATATAACCATGTAATGCAGTTCTGAAACATAAGTAATAGGAATATTCCTTAATAGCTTTTGGGGAAGGTTGTTTTTTAAGTTGACTAAAATATATCGTTACAACTGTTTCACTTTATAGAAACTGGAACAGGTGAGTAGAGCAGCATTGAGTTTCTTATTCTGTCACTAAATTATCCAAATTAAATGTTTCTCATTATTTTAGTCAACCCTAAACAAATTAATATCACCTTTTAATAATGACCTTACATGGAACAAAGTTAAATTCACTTCAGAAAATCTAATCTGGTTTGAGAAAAAACTAATAATAGTTTATAGATAGGAACTTTCCATCCTACTGAAAAACAGTGGGATAGAGATTTAAAGGGTGAGTTGGAGTTTAGTCCAACCTTTCATTTGGTTGGTTTATGCTTATTAACTCATATATTATTATTGTGAAGGTAATCAAGAACCATTCCTATAACAATCTGACAACACAACATTTCATATCAACTTCCATTCATGTAAAGGTAAAAACTATACTAAAATAATAAAAGGCCATAATATAGTTTGTTACTATGCCAATAAAAAAAGTTCATAACATTGTGATTGAGGCAAAGTGACCAAACGGATCATTATGGATTACTTGACTGTATTTGGCTATAGTTCAATAGTTCTACCACCAAGAGGTTTGATGCATCAGTCAAATAAGAAGGCAACTTTTTCATTCATTTCACAACAGAGTCAACAATGTTCCTAAAGAATATATGACATCAATCTCATAATGAACAATTGTTATGATGAAGAATATAATGAAGACTTCCTGATCATTAAAAATGTACAAAACACCTGTAAGTATTATTGGTGATTTATATAATATTGTATTACCTTGAAACAGAACTTTGTCACAGTTATAAGTTTGTATTAAAAACTGGGAATATTGACTATTTAAATTACACCATGTTCGTTTTAGTTTGTAATTTAAATAATGAGTGTCTCTTATGCTTTCCTTTAAAACAGATAAAGGCTAATATTTGGTCTCTAGTGATCATCTGTCAGTCTTATCCAAACATGAGTGTGTTTGCAGATACCACAATAACCTCTATTTCATCCAGATGTAATCATAAGAGCTGTCTGATTTTATTTCAGGTTTCTAACCGAACACTTACTCTCTCCATATATGTGGCTCAGTGGATAGAGTGCTGGACTTCGAATCAGGGGGTACCAAGTTCGAGTCCCACTGCAGTCAGCATGTCGTTGTGTCCCTGGGCAAGACACTTCACCCCAAATTGCTCCTGTGGGAATTGTCCACAGTACTCATAAACTCAGTAAATCATCTGCTTTTGAATGTGGCCAAGACCAGAGAGATGGTCATTGATTTCAGGAGGAAGAGGACATCTCCTCCTCTGCCCCTGTGCATTCTGGGAGAGGATGTGGCAGTTGTGGAGGTCTACAAGTACCTGGGAGTGCACTTAGACAATGGGCTGAACTGGAGGATCAACACTGACGCTGTGTACAAGAAGGGGATGAGCAGACTCTATTTTCTGAGGAAGCTGAGATCCTTCAACGTATGCAGTAAGATGCTGGAGATCTTCTATCAGTCTGTTGTGGCTAGTGCACTCTTCTTTGCTGCGGTCTGCTGGGGGGGCAGCATCAGAGCCGGTGACACCTGCAGGATCAATAAACTGATCAGGAAAGCTGGGTCAGTCATCGGCATCAAGCTGGAACCCTTTGAAGCTGTGGTGGAGAGGAGGACACTGAACAGGCTGTTGTCCATCATGGATAACCCCACCCATCCTCTCCACCTACAGCTGGACAGTCAACGGAGCTCCTTCTCCAACAGACTGCTGCAGCTCCCCTGCCACAAGGACAGATACTGGAAAACATTCCTGCCCACTGCAATAACACTGTACAATAAATCACCTCTGGCTGGAAGAGAACTCTCTGCTCCATAGTTTCTCTAGAAATAAAACCACCTTGTACATTTTACTCACACATAATCTGTTTCATATTTAATACTCCATAATTCCATATATTTTGAATATATATATATTTGTATATTTGTATATATATATATATATATATATAATATCTGTATGTATATTTTCTATTTTGTATTTTGACATGTATATTTTATATTTTATTTTATATTTTATTTTATTTTATTTCTATTCTTGTATATTTTGTTTTATTGTAAAATGCCTTTTATGCTGCTGTAACAAAAACAATTTCCCAATTTGGGATCAATAAAGTACGATCTATCTATCTATCTATCTATCTATCTATCTATCTATCTATCTACTGAATGTATGTAAGTCGCTTTGGATAAAAGCGTCTAACAAATGACATGTAATGTAAAGTAGACAATAAGAACGAAGTTATAAAGTATCTTTAAGCATTTAGGAGAGAGATTAGAGGAAAAAGTCACCGTGCAGCCCCTCTCATTGCAGTAGTTAGAGCAGGTTTATAGTCTTCCCTATCAAAACACAATACATGTAAACACTTTATTTGACTTGTATACGAAGAGGAACGTATTCACCATATGTTCAATACAAAATGACCGTCTGAAAGTTCATTTAGATGTGCTTTGTATACATGTATTGTTGAAGAGAAAACACAAAGCGGCCCAGTGTTCCTGCTGCTCCTGAGAGAGACGGGCTGAGTTGAGTCTCTACGGTTCTCACGCTGTGTTTAAGAGCCTCTCTGTGTTTGGGCTTTTCCATCAGTCTCATTTTTTGACTCGTGTTCCTGAGAGCATCATGGCAGAAGAAGTTCCCGCTGCCCCGGCAAAGGCACCAGCTAAGTCCCCGAAGAAGAAGTCCACCAAGCCGGCCATGAAGGTTGGTCCCGGCGCCGCGGAGCTCATCCTGAAGGCGGTCACTGCCTCCAAGGAGCGGAAAGGAATCTCTTACGTGGCTCTGAAGAAGGAGCTGGCCGCCCAGGGCTACGACCACACCGCTCACATTAAACGCGCCGTGAAGAAGCTCCTGGAGAAAGGATCCCTTCTGCAGGTCAAGGGAACCGGGGCGACCGGGTCCTTCAAGGCGGCAAAACCCGCTGAGAAGCCCAAGAAGGTGGCGAAGAAGCCCGCAGCCAAAGCCACGAAGCCGGCAGCGAAGAAACCCGCCGCTAAGAAGGCGAAGGTAGCAACACCCAAGAAGGCGACGAAGCCCGCTGCTGCTGCCAAGAAAACCCCCGTGAAGAAGGCCACAAAGAGCCCGAAGAAGAAGGTGGTCAAGAAGGCAGCCTCCCCCAAGAAAGCTGCGACCCCCAAGAAGGCAGTGACCCCCAAGAAAGCTGTGAAGAAGTTGGTTAAAGCCAAAGCTGCAAAACCAGCGAAGAAGGCTGCAGCCAAGAAACCAGTGAAGAAGTAAACGTTAGCTCCTCATCAGAAGGCTCTTTTCAGAGCCACCACATGTCCTCCTCCAGAGCTCTCTCCTGAATGTTTCATCTGTTAAAACATGTGAATAAGAGTGGAAGTTGTGCTATTTATTAATTGATATTTTGTAAGCGACAAATCAGAGGAAGACAAGTGCATACATCATGATATAATACAAATAACATTTACATTGTTTTGAAAAATATATATCAAAAATAGTTATGTTTAGACTTTATAAACACCTAGTGACACATTTATTTTTTTAAATATCGTCAAAGAAATTGAAAATGACAAACAGCTTTGGGGTACATCACAATTCCTTTATTTGTCCCAGACAGGAAAGTTACACAATATAAAATACAGCACTACAATTTTAAAATAAAACCTGATAAAGAAAACAGGTATACATTCAGCTGGATATGAATATGAGGAGTACGTCCACCCTCAGACTCATCCGTCCTCGGACAGTCCTCTGTGCCTGGAGCCATCAGGCTGAACAGCCGGGGCCAAACCTGTAACCCAGTGACAGTAACTGTACTGTTTGTACAAAGACCTGCCCACTTACATGTAAATATATCTAACAATCCAAACCCAAATATGTAAATATCTTAACAGTTACTATATTATTTTATTTGTGTATCATTTTCTATCCTTTTGAATCTGTACTGTCCTGTTTTTCACTCTCACTCTGTTTCTGCTCCACACAGGGATGAATAAAGGTCCATTTTATCTTACATTACATTACATTTAGCTGACGCCAAAGCGACTTACAATTACCAATTACAGGGACATTCTCCCCGGAGTAACTAAGGGCTAAGTGCCTTACTCAAGGGCACACTAGTGGTGGTGTTCCTGGCGGGATTTTAACTCACAACCTTCCAACCTTCAGCCATTAGACCACCACTAACCCCTTCCCTGTCTCCTTCTTTATGAAATGAGTGCAACATGTAGAAGGAAGTGTGGGAGATAACAAGTAAACATAGTTAGATACAGATTCTTGTACCAGCCAAAGATGGAATAACTAAGAAGCAGGCAGTATCAGTAATAATCTCAACAAGGAATGTATCGCACAACAATGTGGAAAGAGATTTTCAAGAGGTAACAAATCAATTAAACAAGAATGAATCAGAAGTAAACAGTTTCATAACATCCTGCTCTTACATGTAGTACAAGTAGTACTAATAAGTGATATTATATATAATGATATAACACTCAGTCTGTGACATCCTTATCCACCTTTTCATGATAATGTGAACACTTGAAGGAACATGTTTACTGCACAGCTTTTACTTCTAGTTTAGTACAGTGTGGTATTAATATGTTTCTTCCATCTTTCATTCTGATTATCTCCATCATTCACTGACTCGTGTTTTGATTTCAGTCGGAGAAGACGCACTTTATACAAGCAGTGTTTCTAAATACACAGTATCTTAACAAGACTAAGCTATACTGTTCTGGTGGAAAATCAATAAGCCTTTTATCAACAAACAATAAAGCTGCCTTTAGGTCCATTAGATCTGCTCAGGTGATAGCAGTGATTTACAACTAGAAACAATATGATCAGAATCAGAATACCTGTATTAGTCCCACAGAGGGGAAATTTGCATCGTTACAGCAGGAAAGAGCCACAGACAGCTTAATATGATTTATTAAATGTATTTGTCATTTGAATACAATAAAGTAATAACATATTGAGACCTGGGTTTAATAGCACTTCACTGTTAGAATTACTTTGGGTTTTATCATGTGCTGATATTATTTCATTGTATAACTTCATCTTTTTCGCTTTCTCTTTACTTGCTGCCTGCATCTGTAGCCTGTTAGCGACACATTGTAAAATGATGAACAATAAATAAATAGGTCTACATTGTTAACACTGTGGTCATCTGACAGATATGATAAATATATTCATTGCATTTACTCGAATAACTCCAGGTTTAGTGTCTTTCTTTTAGTATCAACTGGAAGGAGACGTCTTTACGTGAGCTCCCTTCTGATTGGACGATCGTCGATACCCCCGCTGATGGCCAATCAGAGAGCAGCTGGTGGATATAAAGAGCCGCTGTGGCGAGCAAATAGCCACACTTTGTTGTAAACCCGAGAAATCAGTTATGTCAGGAAGAGGGAAGACCGGAGGAAAGGCCCGAGCCAAGGCTAAGACCCGCTCCTCCCGGGCCGGGCTCCAGTTCCCAGTCGGCCGTGTCCACAGGCATCTGCGGAAGGGTAACTACGCCCACCGTGTTGGTGCCGGAGCCCCGGTGTACCTGGCCGCTGTGCTGGAGTACCTGACCGCTGAGATCCTGGAGCTGGCTGGAAACGCCGCCCGGGACAACAAGAAGTCCCGTATCATCCCCCGCCACCTGCAGCTCGCCGTCCGCAACGACGAGGAGCTGAACAAGCTGCTGGGAGGAGTGACTATCGCTCAGGGAGGCGTGCTGCCCAACATCCAGGCTGTGCTGCTGCCCAAGAAGACCGAGAAGGCCTCCAAGAAGTGAAGACCCTGAACCCGCTTTATCAAACAACGGCTCTTTTAAGAGCCACACACTTCTGTCCAGAGAGCTTTCCTTCATCAAACCTGTGCCTCTATTATATAGTTTTGGACCGGTTCATTCAACTATCGTTGCCGTTTCTATAGAGCTTCAAAACATTTACTAATTCAGGTCCGCTATTATGAGAATACTTTAAATCTATTGGGTTCATAACTACTACAAACCCCTGTACAAGTTGACCCAGTGTGTGTGATCAGTGTAACAGTATATGAAAATAACACGTGTAGCACAGTATTTCCAGAATTAAAGGTGTATATGGAGAGACAGAACTTTATTGCACGTCTTGCACCCTAATCCCGCTTCAACCACCTCAACAAAGGCTCTTTTAAGAGCCACACACTTCTATCCAGAGAGCTGATGCTTTTCTCAATAAACCGTTTCCTGCTGTATTTAGACACATTTTACTGCAGGCTGAATGTACTGTAGAGAATTCTCCCTCTGTAGAGAGCCTCATCATGACTCAAGTGTATTAAAGTTTATTTATATAGCCCAATATCACACATTATTCATTTGTCTCAGTTTGTACAGAATATGAGAACGACCCCCTCTGTCCTTGGACCCTCATATACTCTACTTTCTCCTGGTGGTGTTTTTACATAATTGTTAAAGTTATACATTAAATAAATAGCTGTATACATGAATAATAATGAACTGTGCTGCAGAAGAGAGGATAAGTGTATGTTCCTTTATTTGTGATTATATTCTATAAAATATGAAATCACAAAGCTTTTATTTGGTTTTCCAAGCAGTCTGTAAACCATCACATCAACTGTAATGTCAATCTTTCAGTTTGTGTGTACAGACAGAGAGATCGAAATACCGTTTCCTACAATCCAGAGGAATACAAATACAAATATATATATATATATAAACATGTATATACATATATATATATACACGATCTATTCATGTTTTTATGATGCTCATATTACTGCTAATATAGATCATGTTTAATATACTTTAAAGTGCCTTAATACCTGTCACTTTAAGCGTATACCAATATATAAAAAGTTACCTGAAAATAAAAAACCATAACCAACCAAAAGTGAAGGTCTCCATGTAGTTCTCCTTTACGTCCGCAGATAAGATATATAGTCTGTCGCTCGTTCGGTTCAACTTCATTCGTTTCTTGTAGATTTAACGAAAAATGTCTGGAAGAGGAAAAGGAGGATTATTGAAATTCATCAAATGTATAAAAAAATCAAGATGGTTGTATTGTGTATAATGAAAAACAGAAACGGGAAGTGATAAGAGATTTATGTTCTGAAGCATATAAAAAAATAGACATTGAAACGGACTGTGTTGAAATTCTGTTGGGAACTATCCCTCCGTACAACATCCAAGAATTTGATTTCCTTCTCGGTGAAATTAGAAAAGACGAGGTGATCCAGGCGGTGAAAGAGCTGAATGTCGGTAAGAGCCCCGGTCCTGATGGTCTGCCCACTGAGTTTTATCAATTATTATCTGATGATGTTTTAAACTTACTGACCTCTATGTTTAATGAAGGTCTCAGCAGTGGTTGTATGGGTGACTCATTTTATGAAGGTGTCTTGTCTCTACTATATAAAAAAAATGATGAAACTGATATAGATAATTACAGACATTTAACTATTATGAATACCGATTATAAGATACTAGCAAAAATAATAATGAATAGATTAACAGATATATTAGATAAAATAATAGATAAAGAGCAAACATGTGCTATAAAAGGTCGCCTTATGTGGGACAACTTATCAATTTTAAGAGAAATCATAAATAAACCAAAAAAAGAAAAAGGTTTCTTTATTATTGGACTTGATCAAAAAAAAGCCTTCGACTATTTATCCAGAGATTATTTATGGTCGGTGATGAAGTCCTACGGATTTCCTGAAGCCTTCATAAACATGATTAAGTGTCTGTATTTTAAGTCTTGTGTCTGTGTAAATGTAAACGGTGTGTTGACAAATGCATTTAATGTTGAAAGAGGGGTTAAGCAGGGGTGCCCTCTAAGCGCAGCTCTATACGTGCTAGCCATAAATCCATTAATTAAAATAATAAACAATGACAGTTTAATATCAGGAACACCAGTTGGCCATGCGCCCAAAATAACTGCCATCGCCTATGCAGACGATGTCACTGTTATTATAAAAAACCAACAAGAAATGGATGTTCTAACAAATCACCTAAACCTATATGAATTGGCATCAGGAGCTAAATTGAACCATAACAAAACTGAAGGTGTTTGGATCGGCGCCGACGATACCAAACGCGACATCAACATTCAAGTGAAAAAAGAAATTAAAATACTTGGAATAACTATTTGTAGCGACAACTGTGCTGAACTCAATTGGGAGAACAAACTAAGTGAAGTCAAAGAACAAGTTAAACAATGGGAGAATAAAAATACAAATTATAAATCAAGAATAAACATAATAAAATCATTCATACTTAGCAAGATCCTTTTTCTAGCAAACATCTTTCCCCCATCAGCCCAAATAATTATGCAACTCAACAAACAGTGTGTCAATTTGGTGTGGGGTACAACAAGGGAGGTTACTAAACGTAATTTGTTATTTAAAAGTAGGGAATATGGAGGCCTGGGAGCCATAGACCTGGACATTAAACTAAAAATTACCTTTGTTAAAAACATCTCGGCTGCTATAAATAGGAAAGCACCTTGGGTCGAGGATGGAAAAAAGGGATGGAACAAAAGAAGAGGCAGAGCTAGAAATAGTCCATATTATAAATTAGTTTATGGTGATTTCACAACTGAAGTTCAACATTTAGGGATTGATTGGATCGGACTACAGAATAGAGTGATTTTTAAAATGGTAAATGATTTCAAATATGGAGGTTTTATAACATACAAAAACCTAAACCCTGACGAAGGTAAAGAAGTCCTGAAATTAGTGAAATGTAAACAGATATCAGAGAGCATGAGAGACGTGAGGTGGCTGATATCGATTAACAGACTTGCAGTCAGAGCTGTGGTTTCATGGAGCTGCTATGTGAAAACTAAAACATGCCCCATGATAAACTGTGAGGAAGATGAGACCTTACAGCACCTCCTCATGGACTGCCACAGAGCCGAGGAGGTGTGGTCGCTCCTACGGGGCATCGGTTTGGAGTTCGACGTAGAATATGCCTCAATCATGTATTGTATTCTGGATGAGGGTATGGTCATAAAACACAGGGAACTTTTTCAGTTAGTAATTTGTATAACATGTATGAAAATCTGGAAGACAAGGTGCAAGATGATACTAAATCAGACGATAATAAACAGTGGCACCATCGTGAAACAAATAATCTCTGAACTAAGGAGAAGAAAAACCCTAGACAAATCCCAGACTCTGCCATGGAGCATTTTGAAGCTGTGACCGAACTAAGCCTCGCTGGAATATGGACGTGCTCTCTGTTTATGTTATTTATATATGTATGCATTGTGATTTATATGTATTATTAATGTAACTTGTGTATATCATGTACTGCCAAATAATTTAAAATAAAGTTTTATAAAAAAAAAAAAAAAAAAGAAAAGGAGGAAAACGTGATTAAGTGTCTGTATTTTAAGTCTTGTGTCTGTGTAAATGTAAACGGTGTGTTGACAAATGCATTTAATGTTGAAAGAGGGGTTAAGCAGGGGTGCCCTCTAAGCGCAGCTCTATACGTGCTAGCCATAAGTCCATTAATTAAAATAATAAACAATGACAGGTTAATATCAGGAACACCAGTTGGCCATGCACCCAAAATAACTGCCATCGCCTATGCAGACGATGTCACTGTTATTATAAAAAACCAACAAGAAATGGATGTTCTAACAAATCACCTAAACTTATATGAATTGGCATCAGGAGCTAAATTAAACCACAACAAAACTGAAGGTGTTTGGATCGGCACCGACGATGCCAAATGCGACATAAACATTCAAGTGAAAAAATAAATTAAAATACTTGGAATAACTATTTGTAGCGACAACTGTGCTGAACTCAATTGGGAGAACAAACTAAGTGAAGTCAAAGAACAAGTTAAACAATGGGAGAATAAAAATACAAATTATAAATCAAGAATAAACATAATAAAATCATTCATACTTAGCAAGAACCTTTTTCTAGCAAACATTTTCCCCCCTCCAGCCCAAATAATTATGCAATTAAACAAACAGTGTGTCAATTTGGTGTGGGGTACAACAAGGGAGGTTACTAAACGTAATTTATTATTTCAAAGTAGGGAATATGGAGGCCTGGGAGCCATAGACCTGGCATTAAACTAAAAATTACCTTTGTAAAAAACATCTCGGCTGCAATAAATAGGAAAGCACCTTGGGTTGAGGGTGGAAAAATTGGATGGAACAAAAGAAGAGGCAGAGCTAGAAATGGACCATATTACAAATTAGTTTATGGTGATTTCACAACTGAACTTCAGCATTTAGAGATAGATTGGATCGGACTACCGAATAGAGCCATTTTTAAAATGGTAAACGATTTTAAATTTAACAATCAAAAATGTTTATAACATACAAAAACCTAACACCTGACGAAGGTAACGAAGTCTTGAAATTAGTCAAATGTAAACAGATTTCAGAGAGCATGAGAGACGTGAGGTGGCTGATATCGATCAACAGCTTGCGGTCAGAGCTGTGGTTTCATGGAGCTGCTATGTTACAACTAAAACATGTCCCATGGTTAACTGTGAGGAAGACGAAAGTTTACTTTTGTATACTTTGTATTACATTATTTTATAAAAACATTTAAACATCTGAATATAAATTGAAATAGTTCTTAGATATATATATATATATATATATATATTGAATTGAAGATATATAGATATATATGTATCTATATCTATATATCTGTAATTGAAGAGCTATTTTAATGTATCTATTTGAAATAATAATACTATTTAGATTTCAATAAAAATAAATGTTTCTCTTCTATTCTCCAAAACTATGATCAAAGGGTGATTTGTTCAGCGCATGCTCAGTAGCCAACCAATCCCTTGCGAGCAACAGCACAGTCTCATTTGCATCGGATGAATATAAATAGACCACGCTGTGTCTCGGTGTATTCATTCTACTTTGTGAATCCTCAACCGTAGATCATGCCTGAAGCAGCCAGCGTGAAAGCGCCCAAAAAGGGCTCCAAGAAAGCGGTCACCAAGACCCCCACCAAGACCGGCAAGAAGAGGAGAAAGTCCAGGAAGGAGAGCTACGCCATCTACGTGTACAAAGTGATGAAGCAGGTGCACCCCGACACCGGCATCTCCTCCAAAGCCATGGGCATCATGAACTGCTTCGTGAGCGACATCTTTGAGCGCATCGCCGGGGAGGCCTCCCGTCTGGCTCACTACAACAAGCGCTCCACCATCACCTCCAGGGAGATCCAGACCGCCGTCCGCCTGCTGCTCCCCGGAGAGCTGGCCAAGCACGCCGTGTCTGAGGGCACCAAGGCCGTGACCAAGTACACCAGCTCCAAGTAAACTCTGCTGCTGATATACCAACAACACAACGGCTCTTTTAAGAGCCACCCACTACTTCTATAGATGTATTCCTCGGTTTTGAATAAGTGTACAACTTGATGCATAATCCATGGATCCTAAACGTAAATCCCTTAAATATGAAATGCATATATTTCTCACATGTTAATAGTTTACTGAGCCTCGTTACAGCTCGCCCCACAATGACTCTTTTAAAACGTATGCATACTTTTACAAGTGTAATAAGTATACATAAATATAAAACAGGGTCTAACTATATATTATCCTGAGAAATTGAAGGTTATTTTCACATTTCTGTATCCCTAATTAATACAGACTTGTTTTCCTCTATGAAATAATGATCTTTAAGTTCTTACTTAGTCAGCACTAAAGTACTTGGAGCATAGGTTTCCCTGCAGACTTAATTTCAGTGGATACCCATTAAGTATTGAGTTTGCTCGAAGCAATCAAAGAAATGTCAGCCCAGAATTTTTATAAAATGCAGGTGCATTATACAATTTATTTACAATACTTGATACTATTGTCATGCAGTGAAATAGCACTGGAGGGACCTTGGCTCCTACTTGCTCCATCCTTCTACAACAGGTGTATTTATACAGATATCATGAGACGCTTCATTGCACACAGGTTACCTCTTCATCTGTTATGTCACTTGTGTATTTAACGAATAATTCATGTCTAGTTTGATTTAGATCCCCCTAGTTAAGTAATTAACTCTTATGTGAGACAAATCTTATATTTTTATACAGTTTCTGTCGGATCTGACTTTCTGAGCTGCAGAATAAATATACCGTATATCTATTATTTATGCTGTCAATACAATGTGTCAAAAATCACTATCAACAAAACAAGAATGTTTCCATTGCTGAAACGAAATTGCAATTAATTTACCAAGCTTGTCAGAGCTCAAATATATAGAGTATTAATATATGAATGGAAGCAGTGTTATGCTTATGTGTCTGTTACTTAACATATTAAATGTATCATTAAATATGTGGTACATTTCTTGATTATTAATGTCATCATTGTTGCCATGGCAGCACAACTTAACTCAGGGTCTGTGTATAGCGTGTACAACTATTGACATGTCAAAAGCATTAACTGTATGGGCTATACAGTATTTAAACATTATATATTTTCTGTCTCTTGTTTTTTTTTCAATTATAAATGTTATTCGGGGGTTTTATGACATATTAAGGAACCTTTAATCATCAAACCTTTAGTATAAAGCCTGCGCGAATTGGATAAACAATATTTAAAAGAAACAAAATGTGCTGGAAGATGATGTGGAGGCTGCAGCGTTGGCCCCGCCTAGCAGCCTTCCCGCTGTCCGTCTTCTCTTAGGTCCGCAGTGAATATTGAAATACTGCCGGTCAGACTGCTTCCACTCATTCGTTTTGAACAACCCGATCTACCAAGACTCCAAAATGAGTGGACGAGGAAAAGGAGGAAAGGGGCTCGGCAAAGGAGGCGCTAAGCGTCACCGCAAAGTGCTCCGTGATAACATCCAGGGCATCACCAAGCCCGCCATCCGCCGTCTGGCTCGCCGCGGCGGAGTGAAGCGTATCTCTGGTCTGATCTACGAGGAGACCCGCGGTGTGCTGAAGGTGTTCCTGGAGAACGTGATCCGTGATGCCGTCACCTACACCGAGCACGCCAAGAGAAAGACGGTGACCGCCATGGATGTGGTGTACGCTCTGAAGAGGCAGGGCCGCACCCTGTACGGCTTCGGGGGATAAGCAGCTGTCAGATCGACCAACCAAAGGCTCTTTTAAGAGCCACCCAATTTACATAAAGAGTTTCCTTTTACTATGCGTCTTTTAAGATCACTCATGTTTGAGTCAAATATAATAAAACACTTGAAGAGAGGTACACTTTAAAAAAAATTAATTTCTCTAAAACGGGACTAACTTACAAATAAGTATTTAACATTTCATCTTTTTTTTCATCATTCCTTATCTGTTACCCAAGATGAATATTTTAATTCAATATATCAGATACCATGGTGGATTCAGACAGTGTGTGTGTGTCCTGTGGGTAGTGTCCACAGTAATCAATGGATTAATGTCTAATATGTAATGTAAGGCGCTTTGAACACTTGGGAAAGCCCTAAAGTAAATACCATGAATTACAAAGTCCAAATGTATTTCAATAGTCAGGAAATTATTTCTCACAGCATCATTATTGGTTGTCTGAAACGCAATCCATTTATTTTCACACTTCACGTCAACTACGTGGGTGTTGGCATGAACACAGAAACGTTGTCTTTAATTGTGCATCAAGCCTGTGTATAACCTGCGGGCTAATGACAACATCATTTTTACTTCACTTAAACTCTGGAATTATTAATTGGCTTTTATAACATATTGTAGTGCCGAGAGAAGGGAGGCGGTGGATCGGAGGTACAAATCTGGCTTTATTGAGGAGCAGAAATCGACATGCTGTCAGGTCGAGCCGAGAAGAGTAAGAGAAAGTGAAAGGGACACACACAGGGTGTTTCTCAATCGCGAGTACGCTTGCTTGGTAGCACATGTCTGCCGAGCATCTTGCTTCAGAAGCGAGTCAAGAATACTTCCTGGCATTCGGAAAACGAAGTGTGGAACACGCTAGCAAGTGTGCAGGTGTGCGTCATATGAGAGGCCCCGCCTTACATCTTCCGCCACAGATTTGGGGGAAATTGGTCCGTGCGCAAAGCATTGTGGGGATTTTAAGACCGCGGAGTCTACTCATGTGCAGCCTCGATATTTCTCCAAACGGAGTACGCCGGGCTCGGTAGATTTCCAAGTATACTGGAGATTGGAACAGTACTTCGGCGGCACTCGATGACGTAGTATGCTTGAAATAGTGGCTCTGAAGCAGCTTTACTCGCGATTGAGAAACACCCACACTGTAGGTACGGTTAGTGCTAGATCGTATACCTCCTGGGTTTTAGGCGGAAGTGACGTAATCTGCCACCGAGGACAAGAGACGACGCTGGCTGCTGCCGTCTTCACACAAATAAACCCCTTAAAACCTGTATGATTTAGTTTTCACATGTTTATTGAAATGAATTCGTCCATCTCTTTATATTATAGTATTAAATGTATTATTTTCGGTTGTGTATTTGTGTTTTGAAGTTTTTTTTTGGATGTTGCGATTTAATTTCTCCAAGAGAGACAAAAAATCACTAAAAGATCTGGTGGATATCTGACCAGTATTTCATCATGGAAGTTAAATCACAATCATTTCATTATCCTGTGGAGGATAATGTTGTTTTGTGACAGTTGCTCAATTTTAGAACAAACAAAATAACATACTTAATAAATAGCTAAATGTATATATATATATATATATATACACAAGAAGTAAAAGTGTGAATTTCAAGATAATAAAAATATAATAAAAAGATTAATGTAATTATAGGAAATAAAATCAAAAATTGGCAATGCAAAATAAAATAACCATATGTATATAAACATATAAAACAAACAAGAAATGAAAGCAGAAATGTTAAATATGATTTTAAATAACAATATTTATGTTGAAATAAGAAGTGAAAGTAAAAGAGGGCAATACAACAAAGATATAATAAAATACAATTAAAAGATGTACATTAACATAGGAAGTAAGAATACAAATGTGCAGTACAAGATAAATACTTAATAAATAGCTAAATGTATATATATACACAAGTAAAAGTGTGAATTTAAAGATAAGAAAATATAATAAAAAGATTAATGTAACTATAGGAAGTAAAATCAAAAATTGGCAATGCAAAATAAAATAACCATATGTATATAAACATATAAAACAAACAAGAAATGAAAGCAGAAATGTTAAATATGATTTTAAATAACAATATTTATGTTGAAATAAGAAGTGAAAGTAAAAGAGGGCAATACAACAAAGATATAATAAAATACAATTTAAAGATGTACATTAACATAGGAAGTAAGAATACAAATGTGCAATACAAGATAAATAAAAAGACTAACCTTACAGAGTTAAAGTAAAAATGTTGCAATACAAGTTGTAATTAAATAGAATAAAAATATGTATGGATAATTTAATAGGGATTATTTTTTTGTTGAGACATCAGGACCCTTCTCTACTCCCTCCACATTCATGCTGACCCGGAAGTTCAACCTCATAGCTTCCGCAAAGCAGCCTACCCTTTTTGTGAATGGGTGCTTTTGTGGTACGGTTTTCACAGGTAGGTTGGCCATCTCCTTCTTCCTTTTCTTAGGTGTGAACGTCAGAGGAAGGCTCTGATCATGTGGAGTGTGTAGCTTCACATCTTCCAAGATCTCGGTCATTTGGTCAGTTAACGTTTTAAGGTAATCTTCATCTTGCAGATGGTATGTTAAGTCAGTAATCTCACGCAAGAGACTGGCACATTCCCTTCTTTGTTTAACCTTTCTTGGTCTTTTCCTTTCGGGCAAAGCGTTACATGGTGACTGCATTTCCACTGATACCGGTGTGTATGTATGATCTGTGATGTCTGATCTGCCGCTGTCATCCCTCTCACAAGAAGTCTGTCCCAGACATGCATTATCCAGGGAGAAGAGGGGGTTATCCCTGTAATTAGATGCCAGTTTCTCCCAACCCCATTCATGCACATGATTAAAAACAGCACAGAAGTGCTTGCAGGGCAACTTGTGCTTTGCCCAGTCTTTGCAGGTGCACGATGGCATGATGATACTTTCACCAAAGTTGATGTGGTGCTGTGTGCAAGGATGACTTTGGCTTTTGACATGGAACATGCCATTGCCCTTTGCAACAATGTCATTCGCCTCATAAAACTGGGCTTCTGTAAGCCTTGACATCACATGGTCTGCTACACTTCTTGGTCTGTCTTTTAAGAACTTTGGCATGTTCTCATTGTACCTTCTGTAGAATGAGGAGTACTTGACATTGAGTTCAATGTACCTTCAATAAGAGATGAGAACAATATCTTAGAAGTCTCTCTGTGACAGTTTGCTTTCTCTGACATATAGATATGGTATTTGATAATACAATTGTCTCAGAAACGTATGCAACAATGAACAACATCAAACAAATATGTTGGAAACAAAGCTATCGAACATTACATTTATATATATATATAAAAATGTGTGTGTGTTTGTGTATGTATGTATGTATGTATATATAAATATATATATGTATAATCATAGTAATTCTTTTTTAGCTCACTTCCGATATGTCCTTGGTAGGAAGTCAGTTACCAACACAGTGAGCATTTCACTGAGGCTGCAGTTCTTATAACCTTCAAGATGAGAATGCTTTAGGGTTTCATTTTGTCTTTCCACCCCATTGTTGGTGTAGATGGCCACCTTGAGATCTTCATCCCGAAACACGTGCACCCATCTCTACACAAGACAAAAAAAGACAAAAAAAATTAAAAGGAAGACTCTTCAAATTCAACAAATGATATAATAAATATAATATAAAAGTAAATATAATATTTGAACTTGATACACACCTTAGCCTCTGGGAGCCACTTATTTGAAAACCACGCTCTCACTTTTTCATTGTCCTTCCAGACTTTGGCCTCCTGCAGGTTGCAAAGGCGTGTGCTGAACTCCTCTGGAGTTGAAGCAGCTGCAATGCTTCTCAGAAGCGGTAGGAGACTGTCTTGTGCGTGGCTCACTCCATGATCTTTCTTCCTGCACCATTCAACCCAAGCTTTCTCCCTATGGAAGTCGCAGAGAAGCACCTTGGAACCTGGATAAAATATAAGAGATATATTACCTGCACCATGTTGTCATTTTATTTTGTCGCGTTGCTATTACATAGTATACGCGACAAAATATAGGCCTGCTTTTTATACATCTGTCTGTCAGTGGAGGTGATGACTTTATTTTGAAGTAGATTGTTGCATACATTTGCATGTAAATGGTTATATTTTGGAAGTTGGTGGAATACTATGTAAAATGTATCCTTTTTTTTAATTAACGTTTCATATTATGTGAATTAACAGATTTCTACAGTTACTGCAATTTCACCTTGAAACTCTTCCTCCAGGGCACCGATCTCTACCTCTGAGAAATCAACCATGAAGTGGCTAGGGCTCCAGTCAGGGTTCCACTCCTTAAACACCTGGAGGGCTTCTTTGACATCTGCTGTTGTCTCACTCTGGGTCACAAAGAGGCCAACCACTGCATAGCACACATTTGTACGTACACATAGGAAGAAGAGGGGAACAGAATAACGACACGTCCGGTAAGTAGCATCAAGCAGGCACATCTGTTGTCCATACAGGTGGAGAAGCCTTCGCTGCCAGGCTGTCTGGTAACAAAACAGCAGCTTTGTGACAGTTCCGTCCTCCTGTAGCTGGCTTGGCCTGTACTTGATTTTGCAGTCATCAACTAACCATCTGGGCGTCAGAAGCTGTGAATGAAAGTGTAACTGGACATTATCATCATGTAGCCTCATGGCCCAAACATTAGGAACATTTGTTGTCATATCAGGGCAAAAAACAGTTTTGAAGTTTTAGTTGCATTTTGAAAAATGGTCATACCCTGCATATGAACCAAATACTGCTACTTTGCTTTGCTTACTTACACCTGCATTCAGAGGACAATGTATCATGTAAAAAAAAAAAAACTGACCATGCTTGGTGAAGTCACAAACTCTGTAAGTTGTGCATTAACCACCCACACAAACTTGCATGGCTTGAATAATATTAATACTATTCTACTCTCAGTGTATTACCTGCAGATTGACCTGGTCATTTTTGGATTCACGTATTCCCTCCTTCGTTCTTGATAAGATATTCCTGATATCCTTGTCTGTGGGGTAAAACCTCCGACGTGTTTGTGGAGGTGGCTGCTCCCCCCGGAATAGCTCGTCATTTACAAAATTGAACAGTTGACGTCTAATCTCACTAAGCTTTCTGGCACCAGCCAAGGTGAGCTTCACTATTTGTTGTTCAACTCTGGAATCCATCGGTTCACGCAGTTCAGCTACCTGTACATGACGTTGAACAGGGTAATTATAGATGTTTAAAGCTGTCTAAAGAAAGTCCTCTTTGTACAGCACAAATTGTACCTCGCATCATGTTTCTTACAGCAGCTAAAGGAATAGATTTTGCATGGTTACCTCTCCAACAGTTGGATGGTTTTGATGGTCACTTTCTGGGGTGAAGCATGTGTGGTATTCCATGACTACTTCAACTGTTGAAGGATCAGCTGCAACTACAGCCTTTAGTGCTGCTGAGAGCTCCCTCCTCTTTGCTTTACTGTTCTCTGCAATCTGGGGAATATAAAAATGACATGGCAATTGGGATCATGACACGAGAGCAATTATAGCATTGAACGCACTTGTGCTGTGCTTGTGCTGTACCTTGAAACCAGGACATTTCATGACCTGACTGACAGTTATCTGGGCAGGGCAATCCATCTTCTTCGTATTTTGTACGAGATGGCGTCTTGCATTGAAGACATGGTCTTCAAGCTAAGAGAAAAAAGGTGTATAGAAATACAATATTAATATATGTATACATTTTCATGGTCTCCTCTCCATAACGTGGAGAACATAATTTTTGCTATGGTTCTTTCTTTTGTCTTCTTTAAAATATTTGTAGGTCCTGCTAATATAACTATAGTGGGACATTATGTCATTACCCCTGCATCTGTACTGTTTGTGTCTATTTATTTTGCACATATACCATCCCCTGTTAAAATAAGTAACCAGTATAGGAAGAATTTGGTGCCAGGTCATGACCGTGAGCTGGTTGGGTTCTGTAGGTGAACAAAGGAAGGATATCCCCCTTTATTTTGTCTCAGAAGAGGCCATTGAATTTCGTTTCCTATTCCTCTAAAGTTTAAACGACTTATGTATTTACATAATGCTGATTCC
This sequence comes from Trematomus bernacchii, assembly GCF_902827165.1. NCBI lineage: Eukaryota > Metazoa > Chordata > Actinopteri > Perciformes > Nototheniidae > Trematomus > Trematomus bernacchii. The sequence goes on from NW_022987876.1 coordinate 1,550,145, forward strand.
TATGTTGTTATGTGTCACAGTGTTATGTGTCATAGAATGCCACATAATGCATGTCATATTACGAATAGTTGTTTAATTTTCCTTTACCAATTATTTTAAGTTGTTAATGCATGTAAATTCATAAATATACCGCTTGTTTCTCTTTTTGTGCATGGTACTTCTCCTTTTGCCGAGTACACCTGTCCTTTCCCTGGTGGCATCCATATATCTTGGTGCCCACGAGTTGGAATGGCACCCCATCATATGGTACACATTTCAACTGCCAGTATATCTTTTTCCCTGGTGAAGGTTGCACGTCTGTATTGAAACATTTGTGACAAAAATACATATTTCATATGGTACACATTTCAACTGCCAGTATATATTTTCCCCTGGTGAAGGCTGCACGTCTGTATTGAAACATTTGTGACAAAAATACATATTTTATCCATAAAAGATGTATTAACACTGGTCAGTTTAGATTTGGAAAGACACTCGGAATTTGAAATGTCTTAAGTAACTTTACGCCTGATAATTCAACCTGTTGCTGAATGTACAGTAAAGTTTCACGTATTTTTCGCTTTTATCAGTTATGTAGAAAGCTGAAACTACCAACCTATAATTCAGTTGTTGTAGGCATTAAAACACAGAACACCAAAATAAACATTTTAGTGGTGTGAACGCTCGTGAACTGTCAAGAGGAGGGCGGGGGAGCCTCGCTGCGGGGAAACTGTGGACCTCTGTCAGCGCAACTTAAATGATGCCGTTTAAAAGATGAATAAATTCACGGCTCGAACCGAGCCGTTCTGTGCCCCGTCTTATATATGTAATACTTATACTTATATACTTATACTTATATATTATTATACTTATATACTTAGGCCTATATAAGGCCTACTTAATATTTGATTACTGACACAATGTAGGCTACTTGGTCATCGTTGTTTCTTCAATTTCCGATCTAACTTTACAAACTTACTATTTTCCCCGAAAACCTGTTCCTTTTTGTACACAATATACTTTGTGATCGTTGTTTCTTCAACGTCTGCTAACGCTTCCTCGAAATCCTTAAGTGTTTGAAAGATTTTATGTGAAAGCATCCTGTTTGTTGCGCGTTGGCATCCTTGACAGACTTGTCTGTTGGAGGCTCGCGAGCGCAACAAAAGTTGCCGTCTCATCCACGACCACTATTACGTCACTTCCGCCGCATAAAACCCAGGAGGTATACGATCTAGCACTAACCACTGTAGGTACTCCGGAGGTACCGTCAACATATATGTCCGGGCGGAAACAATACCCCCAACCTGTAGTTCCATGCGTGAATTATGTACCCTAGTTAAATAGTGGTCACTACAATATATATGTTTTGGGTGCCTGTTGGCCTGGTGGGAAGAAGAAACTTTGCATTAGTCTGTGTTAAGTCAAGTTGGTAAGCTATATAACTTGGAAGAAAACTGCTCCCAGCAGTCTTTTTTGCGCATGCTCAGTCCACCTCAGAATACGCTACATCCACCTTGGGAAACGACCAATCCGATGCGAGCAACAACGCAGTTGTATTTGCATAGGGTGGCTATAAATATACCGCTCTGCCCGGCGCAGTCAATAGCTCTATCAGACCTCGACCTGTAATTATGCCTGCAGACGCACCCCCCGTGAAAGCGGCCAAGAAGGGCTCCAAGAAAGCCGTCGCTAAGACCGCCAGCAAGACCGGCAAGAAGAGGAGAAAGTCCAGGAAGGAGAGCTACGCCATCTACGTGTACAAAGTGATGAAGCAGGTGCACCCCGACACCGGTATCTCCTCCAAGGCCATGGGCATCATGAACTGTTTCGTGAGCGACATCTTTGAGCGCATCGCCGGGGAGGCCTCCCGTCTGGCTCACTACAACAAGCGCCGCACCATCACCTCCAGGGAGATCCAGACCGCCGTCCGCCTGCTGCTCCCCGGAGAGCTGGCCAAGCACGCCGTGTCTGAGGGCACCAAGGCCGTGACCAAGTACACGAGCTCCAAGTAAACCCGACACACCGCAAACAACGGCTCTTTTAAGAGCCACCAAACCCATCCAAAGAGCTTATCCTGTTATATTTAGCGATAGTAAATGGACACATTTATATTACATGTCGTGCCTCTGCCACCACAAACTCTAAGAACTCAAGCAACAATTCAAATTGTGTTTATTGCTGACATTTAAAGCATTCACTCTGAATGATTGATACAGGTAATATGTAATAAGTGATTGTGTTTAAGAAGAGAACACTTCACCGTTTAGTAATGTCAAAAACACAATGCTTTGCATGTTTTAAATAAATAATACAAATAAACTCATACTTTTATAAAGGGTTCTAATTTTACTGCAGAAGTCCATGATTAATGTCTTGCATTCACACTGAAAGGTGGTGCAATTTAAAGACTGTTTCTGCAACACTACATGATCAATTAATGATTTATTTTTGGATCCCAAATGTTAATTCTCATATTTAACGTTTGGGAGTTGACTAAATTCTCAATTTTTTTCACAAAAATTGAATCATAGTTATACTTTAGAAAGGGACAATTCATTTTTGCTCAGCTCAACTAAACAAACCTAAGGTTTTATTATACAAAATCATAAACAAAACAAACGTTTATTTTCGAGAGTCCCCGGATCATCCCCTGTGGAGGAGTGGTTTACTTTGTCCAATAGTAAAGCAGCTACAGCGCACGTGTCTCCCGGCCTGCTCCGGCAGCTCCTTCATAAATCCGCTGCTCACAGACACACAGCATTCCTCCTCTCGCTGTGAACACTGAGAAACTACAATGGCCAGAAACAAGCAGACCGCCCGTAAATCCACCGGAGGAAAGGCTCCCAGGAAGCAGCTGGCCACCAAGGCTGCCCGTAAGAGCGCCCCGGCCACCGGCGGCGTGAAGAAACCTCACCGTTACAGGCCCGGTACCGTGGCTCTGAGGGAGATCCGCCGCTACCAGAAGTCCACCGAGCTGCTGATCCGCAAGCTGCCTTTCCAGCGCCTGGTGAGGGAGATCGCTCAGGACTTCAAGACCGACCTTCGCTTCCAGAGCTCCGCCGTCATGGCTCTGCAGGAGTCCAGCGAGGCCTACCTGGTCGGCCTGTTCGAGGACACCAACCTGTGCGCCATCCACGCCAAGAGGGTCACCATCATGCCCAAGGACATCCAGCTGGCCCGCCGCATCCGCGGAGAGAGGGCTTAGTGACTGAGGCCTCCTTCACACGGGAACGTTTGCGTTTATGCACAGTATGCGTATTCAAAAAAGTCTTCCGTTCACATGCATTCGTTTCATTTAACGTGTCTGTTCAAACGAGACCGCTGGAAACGCTGTAGTACATATGCCGGGACTGTAAGTGGCGCTGTAACTTCCGCCAAAATACACCAAAAGCAGCGAAGAAGAGCAGCCTGGAGCAGCCCCGCAGCAATGTTGCCATGGCTACCCTTCTGTTTATGCTCCGCGGTGTATTTAGCAACATGTAGTTCATGTAATTCTCCATGTCCACTTGTTGCTGATGGTTGTGGTAGAGGAGCTGTAGATGTTGCACTAATATCTGTAGCATGGTCAGTAGCAGTAGCACTAGCAGTAGCTACTGACAGGAGGAAGTGTGTGGCGATTGCTGGTATTCAGCGGGATATAGTCATTTCCTCAGCATATGGATAAATGCAACGGGGAAGTTAACTGAAAGAAACCGAATCTGTGGATATTGCATCGACCGACCAAGAAGCACGTCTCTGGAGAGGACGCGCTCAGAAAGAGAGATATTCTCTACAAACACCGGGTGAGATCGCTCCTCTGGGACACGCCGGTCCTCTGCCTACAAACAGGCGCAGGAGCAATGAACAATAATGGCCTGGATTAGGCAGTAAAGACAAGTTTGGTGTATCGCAGAGCGGACTTTTTAATTTTGTTTGTGTTGTTTGGCTGGAAAATTGTCAATATAATGGATCAATGCATGAAATCTGACTCTGTTTATTTTGTTTAAGGAGTATATTGGGCGTTAACAATTCTGGTTTGCCTTTTATAATATTATTTCATTCAAGAACCCCTTGTGCGTTTAATTAACACAGCTATTTTTGATAGTTGCTACAGCAGTGAGCGGGAGAGGTGGGGAGAGGTGGGGCTATCGTTATTTTTTTCAGGAAATATTCGTATAGAGGTGATTACACGGACTCGGTTGACCCCCCAGAGAGTTTCATTTGCAAATCTATCCACCTTGGGACCCGTTATCGTTTGTGGGGTCCGTTTCTATCGGCCTCGTGTAAATAATAGGGCTATACGCACGCGAAACTATGCAGATACAAGCAGTTTTCTCCTCGTGTAAACGGCGCCTGAGACCTGGGGCCTCATTTATAACGCCTTGCGTAGGATTGACGTAGGAAGGTTGCTTACGTAGTACAAAGCACAAAAATAGGTACATACATTTTCCGCCATTTTCCGATTCACAAAACATTGCGTACCGGCGAGGGAAGTGCGTACGGCACTCCCTACGCCTGTTTCCCTTGATAAATCACAATCGACTCGTAACGCCCATATTTGCCTATACATAGTCAAAGAAACGCCCATTCATTCATTCATTTTGACTGACTGCATGAAGAAGATCGCAGGAAATTACGATAGAACAGCTAAAAAAGACATCTCACACCGTGTCAGATTTTGTTTATTGTGGGGAGGTCGAGATAAATCATGTTGTTTGGTGGATGCAGTTTGAACCAGAGTAGCAGCATGGAGGTCGGATCGTCACCAAAATAAATAAATAAGTGGTCCGAAAAAAGTTAATGACAAAACAAATACACATAACCTTCCTCAGGCAGTGTGTTTGTCCCGGGGACAGGAGACACCCCCTTGATGAGAAACTGTAAGAAATGATGGGGGAATCCCTCCGGAGTGGAGTCATGACGACTGGATCTGAATTATTTTTGTTGTATTTGGTGGTTTGTGTTCCAGAGGCCTGTACTACGAAGCTGGTTCAACCTAACCTGGATATGTTGGAGTTAGCCGGTTGGCCTAAGCCAAAACATACGCGCTGGCGCTAAACTGTACTACGACGCTGGTTATCAAGTGGATCGCTCAAGCCGCCGTGTCCTATCTAGTTAGGTGTGCGTTCACATGAAAGGGGTGGTATTTGGAGCATTCGACCAATCTCAAACACGGAGAAGCGTACTGACAGCGCAGCGTCATACTTCCTGAATGAAAAGTGAACTTTAATATTAGTCAAATATGAAGAAGTTAAACTTTAAACATCCATGACTTAAACACTTTACCCAGGATAAAAGCCACATAGCTGCACCTGCAAGGTGAATACAGCTGGTAAAAGAAAAAGTGTTTGAATGCGTACATTAACAGGTTTATGAAATCACTGCCCCGTCCAAGACACGAGTGGATCTGACTTTAATTAGGAGAATTTGACTCGAGTGTTTCGTCAACTTAATGTGTTGCTTAAAATAATACTTCTGCATACAGTATGTGACACTGTGAGTGTTGCACGGCCAGATACGGCTCAAGAAGCTGACTCAAATAAGGAAATATATGATACATTATGATGTGATATGATATGAATGATAATGGGACACATCTACGTCTGCACTCACAGTGCCGCGGACTGTACTTAATGTTACTCTGATCCGGTTACTTATGTCGTGGCAGATATTTAAGTAAGCTTTCTTAACGCTAATGTTATAATAGTCAGATTGCTCTGAAGATGGGAGGGGATATTCTATTAATTTTCACGTTCACACAGTCAGTTGATTTTGGCCGGCAGTCTTTCCTGCAACGGCAGTTTTTCTGTATTTCCTCTATCCTGTAATATGAATTGATAGCTTTAAACTCCGCACACGGAGCTCTGATTGGTCAGCAGGCAGTGCTTTCACTGAGTTGATCTCTTAGCCTGCCACCTAACCTGCTCCGGAGCAGGTTTGCCGCTCAGCATAAGTTACCATGGAAATCTAGCCTGCTAAAAAGAGAACCAGCGTCGTAGGACCGGAAAGCCCGAGATTTCCCTGAATTTAGCCGGCTAAGCGAAAATCCAGCTTCGTAGTACAGGCCTCTGCTGTCGATCAGCAACTATATATACATAATCCACCAGTTAAAGGAAATACAACTAATGTGTTGTGTTATATTAGCTGTACAATTTACCACATATGGTGTTCTTAGTTTCCATACCTCCTGTGTTTTACGAGCGACTTATCAAGTCTTGGCAAACGGCATAAAACACGATTAAACGTGATAGTATATAAAACCATGCTCGTATCTACAACCTATAGAAATGCAAAACGGCGTCAGTTTAGACGTAATTCTGTCCTCCTGCTTACCGCATCATTTATGAGAAAACATTTCATAACATTAACACAACATATTCGAGGTGGTTTTAAATAGCATATCCGTATTTATTTATTTCTCCAAATTATGTTTTTGTGTGCACTGAGGAGTCTCAAACAGGCGTTTGTTTAATCATTTTAAGATTGGCTTTAATCAATGTTTGAAAATGAATTCTTCATATTTGATAAATGAGAGGTAACATTTTATTTATGGTATTATTTCCACATATTTCTCTCCATTCTTCCTTCTGCCAACGGTGACGCAGTTTCTCGTCTCTCCCGTTTGTGTGCTTAGTGCGTACGCATGGGTTAGAGTTTGCGTGGAGGACAGCACATTTTCCCGTCAAGTTAGTATTTTATAAATCGCAAACATTGCGTAGAAACTGGCGTACGCCATTTTTTGAGCGTATATCCCTTTATAAATGAGGCCCCAGGACACCCAAACACAACGGCTCTTTTAAGAGCCACTAAACCTTTTTTAAAGAGTTACAATCCTACGTTATTATAATGATTACACTGGTTCATATTTTACTTAGTTTACTGAACCGTGATGAATGAAACAAGGGAAATTGTTGAGGTTTACTGAAGTTACAAAGACATTAATATATGAGTAACAGGTCAGTGTAAACACAAGCTAATGTCAGTCATGAATCATTCAAACTATTTATATAACCATGTAATGCAGTTCTGAAACATAAGTAATAGGAATATTCCCTAATAGCTTTTGGGGAAGGTTGTTTAAGTTTACTAAAATATATCGTTACAACTGTTTCACTTTATAGAAACTATGGAACAGGTGAGTAGAGCAGCATTGAGTTTCTTATTCTGTCACTAAATTATCCAAATTAAATGTTTCTCATTATTTTAGTCAACCCTAAACAAATTAATATCACCTTTTAATAATGACCTTACATGGAACAAAGTTAAATTCACTTCAGAAAATCTAATCTGTTTTGAGAAAAAAACAAATAATAGTTTAAAGATAGGAACTTTCCATCCTACTGAAAAACAGTGGGATAGAGATTTAAAGGGTGAGTTGGAGTTTAGTCCAACCTTTCATTTGGTTGGTTTATGCTTATTAACTCATATATTATTATTGTGAAGGTAATCAAGAACCATTCCTATAACAATCTGACAACAGAACATTTCATATCAACTTCCATTCATGTAAAGGTAAAAACGATACTAAAATAATAAAAGGCCATAATATAGTTTGTTACTATGCCAATAAAAAAAGTTCATAACATTGTGATTGAGGCAAAGTGACCAAACGGATCATTATGGATTACTTGACTGTATTTGGCTGTAGTTCAATAGTTCTACCACCAAGAGGTTTGATGCATCAGTCAAATAAGAAGGCAACTTTTACATTCATTTCACAACAGAGTCAACTACGTTCCTAAAGAATATGACATCAATCTCATAATGAACAATTGTTATGATGAAGAATATAATGAAGACTTCCTGATCATTAAAAATGTACAAAACACCTGTAAGTATTATTGGTGATTTCTATCATATTGTATTACCTTGAAACAGAACTTTGTCACAGTTATAAGTTTGTATTAAAACTGGGAATATTGACTATTTAAATTACACCATGTTCGTTTTAGTTTGTAATTTAAATAATGAGTGTCTTTCCTTTAAAACAGATAAAGGCTACTATTTGGTCTCTAGTGATCATCTGTCAGTCTTATCCAAACATTGTGTTTGCAGATACCACAATAACCTCTATTTCATCCAGATGTAATCATAAGAGCTGTCTGATTTTATTTCAGGTTTCTAACCGAACACTTACTCTCTACATATATGTGGCTCAGTGGATAGAGTGCTGGACTTCGAATCAGGGGGTACCAAGTTCGAGTCCCACTGCAGTTGCTAAGAAAACCCCCGTGAAGAAGGCCACAAAGAGCCCGAAGAAGAAGGTGGTCAAGAAGGCAGCCTCCCCCAAGAAAGCTGTGACCCCCAAGAAGGCAGTGACTCCCACGAAAGCTGTGAAGAAGGTGGTTAAAGCCAAAGCTGCAAAACCAGCGAAGAAGTAAACGTTAGCTCCTCATCAGAAGGCTCTTTTCAGAGCCACCACATGTCCTCCAGAGCTCTCTCCTGAATGTTTCATCTGTTAAAACATGTGAATAAGAGTGGAAGTTGTGCTATTTATTAATTGATATTTTGTAAGCGACAAATCAGAGGAAGACAAAAGCGCATACATTAGACCCTCCAGAAAAACGCGGGCTAAAATCCTTGATTATGCGGGCTAAAATCCTTGATTATGCGGGCTAAAATCCTTGATTATGCGATTAAACATGCGGGGTTTTTATGCGAAATATGCGGAGAAGTTGCGAAATATGCGGAAATATGCGAAATATGCGAAAAGTTGCGAAATATGCGGGAGGCGGAAAAAAGGTGATTCTTCTCCCACACCCTGTTACTAGGCTACTACTGAATGAAAGGAAGCCCTTTTAAAGAGTTCCTATGATACACACACACACACACACACACACACACACACACACACACACACACACACACACACACACCTCCGCCTCATTCTGTTTTCATTTACCCGTTCGTTATCTGACCAGCTTCAATCTTGTATGTTCCAACACACAGTTGCACGGGGTGCAGAATAGTTTCCCCCCACTTTCGTGCAAGACATCTGCGTACTGCTTTGCCCGGTCTTTAGCAGAAATGTTCGTAGGCAAATGGGATGGATTCGATTTGTTCATCTTGGTCAGAGCCGTATAATAGTATAATTATAATAGTATATAATAATAATAGTATAATAGTAGGCTATATAATAATCTATATGGCGCTGATCTTGTTGCTTTTCTCTCTCGTGTGAGTTCCACACATTCACTCTACGGTGTTGTTTACCTGCGCGAGCTGATGACATCACTACTTCACGTTAACTTTTTTTTTCCTCAATTTTGTGTGGAAAAATGCGGGGATTATGCGACCTTTTAAGAAATATGCGGCCTTTTAAAAATATGCGCTATTTTGCTGATTATGCGGTAAATTATGCGATCGCATAATCGCGTTTTTCTGGAGGGTCTAATACATCATGATATAATGCAAATAACATTTACATTGTTTTGAAAAAATAAATCAAAATATTTCAGATATGTTTAGACTTTATAAACACCTAGTGACATTTATTTTTTTAAATATCGTCAAAGAAATTGAAAATGACAAACAGCTTTGGGGTACATCACAATTCCTTTATTTGTCCCAAACAGGAAAGTTACACAATATAAAATACAGCACTACAATTTTAAAATAAAACCTGATAAAGAAAACAGGTATACATTCAGCTGGATATGAATATGAGGAGTACGTCCACCCTCAGACTCATCCGTCCTCGGACAGTCCTCTGTGCCTGGAGCCATCAGGCTGAACAGCCGGGGCCAAACCTGTAACCCAGTGACAGTAACGGTACTGTTTGTACAAAGACCTGCCCACTTACATGTAAATATATCTAACAATCCAAACCCAAATATGTAAATATCTTAACAGTTACTATATTATTTTATTTGTGTATCATTTTCTATCCTTGTGAATCTGTGCTGTCCTGTGTTTCACTCTCACTCTGTTTCTGCTCCACACAGGGATGAATAAAGGTCCATTTTATCTTAGCTGACGCCAAAGCGACTTACAATTACCAATTACAGGGACATTCTCCCCGGAGTAACTAAGGACTAAGTGCCTTACTCAAGGGCACACTAGTGGTGGTGTTCCTGGCGGGATTTGAACTCACAACCTTTCCAACCTTCAGCCCACCTCACTATCCATTAGACCACCACTAACCCCTTCCCTATCTCCTTCTTTATGAAATGAGTGTAACATGTAGAAGGAAGTGTGGGAGATAACAAGTAAACATAGAGTTAGATACATATTCTTGTACCAGCCAAAGATGGAATAACTAAGAAGCAGGCAGTATCAGTAATAATCTCAACGAGGAATGTATCGCACAACAATGTGGAAAGAGATTTTCAAGAGGTAACAAATCAATTAAACAAGAATGAATCAGAAGTAAACAGTTTCATAACATCCTGCTCTTACATGTAGTACAAGTAGTACTAATAAGTGATATTATATATAATGATATAACACTCAGTCTGTGACATCCTTATCCACCTTTTCATGATAATGTGAACACTTGAAGGAACATGTTTACTGCACAGCTTTTACTTCTAGTCTAGTACAGTGTGGTATTAATATGTTTCTTCCATCTTTCATTCTGATTATCTCCATCATTCACTGACTCGTGTTTTGATTTCATTCGGAGAAGACGCACTTTATACAAGCAGTGTTTCTAAATACACAGTATCTTAACAAGAAGACTAAGCTATACTGTTCTGTTCGAAAATCAATAAGCCTTTTATCAACAAAGAATAAAGCTGCCTTTAGGTCCATTAGATCTGCTCAGGTGATAGCAGTGATTTAAAACTAGAAACAATATGATCAGAATCAGAATACCTGTATTAGTCCCACAGAGGGGAAATTTGCATCGTTACAGCAGGAAAGAGCCACAGACAGCTTAATATGATTTATTAAATGTATTTGTCATTTGAATACAATAAAGTAATAACATATTGAGACCTGGGTTTAATAGCACTTCACTGTTAGAATTACTTTGGGTTTTATCATGTGCTGATATTATTTCATTGTATAACTTCATCTTTTTCGCTTTCTCTTTACTTGCTGCCTGCATCTGTAGCCTGTTAGCGACACATTGTAATATGATGAACAATAAATAAATAGGTCTACATTGTTAACACTGTGGTCATCTGACAGATATGATAAATATATTCATTGCATTTACTCGAATGGCTCCAGGTTTAGTGTCTTTCTTTTAGTAGCAACTGGAAAAAGACCTCTTTACGTGAGCTCCCTTCTGATTGGACGATCGTCGATACCCCCACTGATGGCCAATCAGAGAGCAGCTGGTGGATATAAAGAGCCGCTGTGGAGAGCAGAGAGTCACACTTCGTTGTAAACCCGAGAAATCAGTTATGTCAGGAAGAGGGAAGACCGGAGGAAAGGCCCGAGCCAAGGCTAAGACCCGCTCCTCCCGGGCCGGGCTCCAGTTCCCAGTCGGCCGTGTCCACAGGCATCTGAGGAAGGGTAACTACGCCCACCGTGTCGGTGCCGGAGCCCCGGTGTACCTGGCCGCTGTGCTGGAGTACCTGACCGCTGAGATCCTGGAGCTGGCTGGAAACGCCGCCCGGGACAACAAGAAGTCCCGTATCATCCCCCGCCACCTGCAGCTCGCCGTCCGCAACGACGAGGAGCTGAACAAGCTGCTGGGAGGAGTGACTATCGCTCAGGGAGGCGTGCTGCCCAACATCCAGGCTGTGCTGCTGCCCAAGAAGACCGAGAAGGCCTCCAAGAAGTGAAGACCCTGAACCCGCTTCATCAAACAACGGCTCTTTTAAGAGCCACACACTTCTGTCCAGAGAGCTTTCCTTCATCAAACCTGTGCCTCTATTATAGTTTGGACAGTTTCATTCAACTATCGTTGCCGTTTCCATAGAGCTTCAAAACATTTACTAATTCAGGTCCGCTATTATGAGAATACTTTAAACCTATTGGGTTCATAACTACTTCAAACCCCTGTACAAGTTGACCCAGTGTGTGTGATCAGTGTAACAGTATATGAAAATAACACGTGTAGCACAGTATTTCCAGAATTAAAGGTGTATATGGAGAGACAGAACTTTATATTTGATACTATTGTCATGCAGTTAAATAGCACTGGAGGGACCTTGGCTCCTACTTGCTCCATCCTTCTACAACAGGTGTATTTATACAGATGTCATGAGACGCTTCATTGCACACAGGTTACCTCTTCATCTGTTATGTCACTTGTGTATTTAACGAATAATTCATGTCTAGTTTGATTTAGATCCCCCTAGTTAAGTAATTAACTCTTATGTGAGACAAATCTTATATTTTTATACAGTTTCCGTCGGATCTGACTTTCTGAGCTGCAGAATAAATATACCGTATATCTATTATTTATGCTGTCAATACAATGTGTCAAAAATCACTATCAACAAAACAAGAATGTTTCCATTGCTGAAACGAAATTGCAATTAATTTACCAAGCTTGTCAGAGCTCAAATATATAGAGTATTAATATATGAATGGAAGCAGTGTTATGCTTATGTGTCTGTTACTTAGCATATTAAATGTATCATTAAATATGTGGTACATTTCTTGATTATTAATGTCATCATTGTTGCCATGGCAGCACAACTTAACTCAGGGTCTGTGTATAGCGTGTACAACTATTGACATGTCAAAAGCATTAACTGTATGGGCTATACAGTATTTAAACATTATATATTTTCTGTCTCTTGTTTTTTTTTCAATTATAAATGTTATTCGGGGGTTTTATGACATATTAAGGAACCTTTAATCATCAAACCTTTAGTATAAAGCCTGCGCGAATTGGATAAACAATATTTAAAAGAAACAAAATGTGCTGGAAGATGATGTGGAGGCTGCAGCGTTGGCCCCGCCTAGCAGCCTTCCCGCTGTCCGTCTTCTCTTAGGTCCGCAGTGAATATTGAAATACTGCCGGTCAGACTGCTTCCACTCATTCGTTTTGAACAACCCGATCTACCAAGACTCCAAAATGAGTGGACGAGGAAAAGGAGGAAAGGGACTCGGCAAAGGAGGCGCTAAGCGTCACCGCAAAGTGCTCCGTGATAACATCCAGGGCATCACCAAGCCCGCCATCCGCCGTCTGGCTCGCCGCGGCGGAGTGAAGCGTATCTCCGGTCTGATCTACGAGGAGACCCGCGGTGTGCTGAAGGTGTTCCTGGAGAACGTGATCCGTGATGCCGTCACCTACACCGAGCACGCCAAGAGAAAGACGGTGACCGCCATGGATGTGGTGTACGCTCTGAAGAGGCAGGGCCGCACCCTGTACGGCTTCGGGGGATAAGCAGCTGTCAGATCGACCAACCAAAGGCTCTTTTAAGAGCCACCCAATTTACATAAAGAGTTTCCTTTTACTATGCGTCTTTTAAGATCACTCATGTTTGAGTCAAATATAATAAAACACTTGAAGAGAGGTACACTTTAAAAAAAATTAATTTCTCTAAAACGGGACTAACTTACAAATAAGTATTTAACATTTCATCTTTTTTTTCATCATTCCTTATGTTACCCAAGATGAATATTTTAATTCAATATATCAGATACCATGGTGGATTCAGACAGTGTGTGTGTTTCCTGTGGGTAGTGTCCACAGTAATCAATGGATTAATGTCTAATATGTAATGTAAGGCGCTTTGAACACTTGGGAAAGCCCTAAAGTAAATACCATGAATTACAAAGTCCAAATGTATTTCAATAGTCAGGAAATTATTTCTCACAGCATCATTATTGGTTGTCTGAAACGCAATCCATTTATTTTCACACTTCACGTCAACTACGTGGGTGTTGGCATGAACACAGAAACGTTGTCTTTAATTGTGCATCAAGCCTGTGTATAACCTGCGGGCTAATGACAACATCATTTTTACTTCACTTAAACTCTGGAATTATTAATTGGCTTTTATAACATATTGTAGTGCCGAGAGAAGGGAGGCGGTGGATCGGAGGTACAAATCTGGCTTTATTGAGGAGCAGAAATCGACATGCTGTCAGGTCGAGCCGAGAAGAGTAAGAGAAAGTGAAAGGGACACACACAGGGTGTTTCTCAATCGCGAGTACGCTTGCTTGGTAGCACATGTCTGCCGAGCATCTTGCTTCAGAAGCGAGTCAAGAATACTTCCTGGCATTCGGAAAACGAAGTGTGGAACACGCTAGCAAGTGTGCAGGTGTGCGTCATATGAGAGGCCCCGCCTTACATCTTCCGCCACAGATTTGGGGAAATTGGTCCGTGCGCAAAGCATTGTGGGGATTTTAAGACCGCGGAGTCTACTCATGTGCAGCCTCGATATTTCTCCAAACGGAGTACGCCGGGCTCGGTAGATTTCCAAGTATGCTGGAGATTGGAACAGTACTTCGGCGGCACTCGATGACGTAGTATGCTTGAAATAGTGGCTCTGAAGCAGCTTTACTCGCGATTGAGAAACACCCACACTGTAGGTACTCCGGAGGTACCGTCAACATATATGTCCGGGCGGAAACAATACCCCCAACCTGTAGTTCCATGCGTGAATTATGTACCCTAGTTAAATAGTGGTCACTACAATATATATGTTTTGGGTGCCTGTTGGCCTGGTGGGAAGAAGAAACTTTGCATTAGTCTGTGTTAAGTCAAGTTGGTAAGCTATATAACTTGGAAGAAAACTGCTCCCAGCAGTCTTTTTTGCGCATGCTCAGTCCACCTCAGAATACGCTACATCCACCTTGGGAAACGACCAATCCGATGCGAGCAACAACGCAGTTGTATTTGCATAGGGTGGCTATAAATATACCGCTCTGCCCGGCGCAGTCAATAGCTCTATCAGACCTCGACCCGTAATCATGCCTGCAGACGCACCCCCTGTGAAAGCGGCCAAGAAGGGCTCCAAGAAAGCCGTCGCTAAGACCGCCAGCAAGACCGGCAAGAAGAGGAGAAAGTCCAGGAAGGAGAGCTACGCCATCTACGTGTACAAAGTGATGAAGCAGGTGCACCCCGACACCGGTATCTCCTCCAAGGCCATGGGCATCATGAACTGTTTCGTGAGCGACATCTTTGAGCGCATCGCCGGGGAGGCCTCCCGTCTGGCTCACTACAACAAGCGCCGCACCATCACCTCCAGGGAGATCCAGACCGCCGTCCGCCTGCTGCTCCCCGGAGAGCTGGCCAAGCACGCCGTGTCTGAGGGCACCAAGGCCGTGACCAAGTACACGAGCTCCAAGTAAACCCGACACACCGCAAACAACGGCTCTTTTAAGAGCCACCAAACCCATCCAAAGAGCTTATCCTGTTATACTTAGCGATAGTAAATGGACACATTTATATTACATGTCGTGCCTCTGCCACCACAAACTCTAAGAACTCAAGCAACAATTCAAATTGTGTTTATTGCTGACATTTAAAGCATTCACTCTGAATGATTGATACAGGTAATATGTAATAAGTGATTGTGTTTAAGAAGAGAACACTTCACCGTTTAGTAATGTCAAAAACACAATGCTTTGCATGTTTTAAATAAATAATACAAATAAACTCATACTTTTATAAAGGGTTCTAATTTTACTGCAGAAGTCCATGATTAATGTCTTGCATTCACACTGAAAGGTGGTGCAATTTAAAGACTGTTTCTGCAACACTACATGATCAATTAATGATTTATTTTTGGATCCCAAATGTTAATTCTCATATTTAACGTTTGGGAGTTGACTAAATTCTCAATTTTTTTCACAAAAATTGAATCATAGTTATACTTTAGAAAGGGACAATTCATTTTTGCTCAGCTCAACTAAACAAACCTAAGGTTTTATTATACAAAATCATAAACAAAACAAACGTTTATTTTCGAGAGTCCCCGGATCATCCCCTGTGGAGGAGTGGTTTACTTTGTCCAATAGTAAAGCAGCTACAGCGCACGTGTCTCCCGGCCTGCTCCGGCAGCTCCTTCATAAATCCGCTGCTCACAGACACACAGCATTCCTCCTCTCGCTGTGAACACTGAGAAACTACAATGGCCAGAACCAAGCAGACCGCCCGTAAATCCACCGGAGGAAAGGCTCCCAGGAAGCAGCTGGCCACCAAGGCTGCCCGTAAGAGCCATGGATGTATAATAAGAACTGGATACAGCGTGGGAGGCGGGGCCTCATTAATTCCTATGAGAGTTGCTCATTCGCGCATGATGATAAAATGGCCCAACTTTTGAGAGAGCGAAACGTCACAGATTACCCGGCATGCCTGAGAAGTACCCGTATGTGCGCTCATAGCGCATGCGCAACTTTAACCATGCCCCCCAAAATGCTCGTTCACATCAAGCACGTCAATTTGCGTACACGTAACAGCACCGCACGTTCATGACAGCATGGTAATGTTTGTTATGATAGATTTGATATTAACGAGGCGGCAGTTAGCAGCTAGCGGTTAGCTAGTAATTATGCTAATTTACACATCAATCGTTATGTACTTTTATATTACGCTGTAACAGGATCTAGTGATATCCAAGCAACAGAGCTTCATTTAGCAGGAAAGAATTATTGCTGTGTATATATATATATATACACAGTGCAATAAGCTTCTTAGTGCAATAAGAAGCTACAGGGACGTTAATCTACGTCGGTAATATTAACTTTATTTAATACAACATTTACGGTACAAGATTTAATCATACAGCCCATGTAGTATAATATTTTACAAATGATGAATTACAGCAAACATGTGCAATATATCCATTATTACAGCTCTGTGGGCTGGCAGTAAGGCGATATGGGTCCGTTCTTATTGTGCATCCATGGGTAAAGATAAACGCATGTAGTGCTGAACACGTAACATGAACGTGCCGGGCGGCGCGGTCCCGTGGGTTAGATGCGCGTTCATAATGCAGAGGGAAATAACTCTCAGAATAACGTTATTAGCACATTTTACAACTTGAGGAACGAATGTTTTTAATAAGGGCTATACAAGTGTTCATACTGGGTAGTTTATTTAGTTTAAAAAAAATTATCCAACGATTTACAGACCACTCTTTCCCCATGTAAGTCAATGGGAAAAAGTGTTTCCGGGCCTGGCAACCAAAAGGAAGTGTAGTACCGCCGTTTGGCCAGCACGAATATTTTCATCAGAGTCCGGCGCACTTCCTGGGGGCTTGGTAAGAGCGCCCCGGCCACCGGCGGCGTGAAGAAACCTCACCGTTACAGGCCCGGTACCGTGGCTCTGAGGGAGATCCGCCGCTACCAGAAGTCCACCGAGCTGCTGATCCGCAAGCTGCCTTTCCAGCGCCTGGTGAGGGAGATCGCTCAGGACTTCAAGACCGACCTTCGCTTCCAGAGCTCCGCCGTCATGGCTCTGCAGGAGTCCAGCGAGGCCTACCTGGTCGGCCTGTTCGAGGACACCAACCTGTGCGCCATCCACGCCAAGAGGGTCACCATCATGCCCAAGGACATCCAGCTGGCCCGCCGCATCCGCGGAGAGAGGGCTTAGTGACTGAGGCCTCCTTCACACGGGAACGTTTGCGTTTATGCACAGTATGCGTATTCAAAAAAGTCTTCCGTTCACATGCATTCGTTTCATTTAACGTGTCTGTTCAAACGAGACCGCTGGAAACGCTGTAGTACATATGCCGGGACTGTAATGGCGCATTTCCACTACACGGTCGGCCTCGGCCACACTCGGTACGGCTCGGTACGGCTTGGCCACGTTGGGCCTTAACAGGGCCGACTCACTTCATGCTGCGCTTCCATTACAGTTTAGGAACTGGGGCAGTTACTATAGTAACGCAGTGTAGGCGGAGCGACGCTGCATACAACTGCCGTGACGTCATCTTCAATGCGACACAACACGCAACAATGGAGGATGTGGATACCATCGTTAAGTTGTTTCTGTGTCTGTGGTGTTTTATCACAGCAAGAAGGAAGACTTTGTTTCGAAAAAGGCGGCTTATAGCAAGACGTAAGAGAGAAGAAGCTCATGGGAGACTTATGGCAATCGCAGAAAGCAGCAGAGACTACTCCGGCACGACTCAACGCTACTCGGTAAGCTAACGTTCGCTAACTAGCAATGTGTTTCACGCTCACTATACGACCAAAGTGTTCCAAGTATTTAATTAATTGTAGCTACCACTTTTACGTATTAAAATATGTATGCTTTTGTTTGTGTATTTCAGACGTTAGGTCGCCGCCGCAGACCATGTGTTTGGATGCTCGACCGAGCTACCGAGTGGTGGGGTGTGATTGTTCCGTCTTTCACACACACTCAGTGGGTGGAAAACTTTAGGATGTCTGAGGACACATACACCTACCTGTGCAACAAACTGCGGCCAGCGATGGAGAGACAGGACACATCATTCCGCAAGTGTATACCTCTAGAGAAGAGGGTGGCCATCGCACTGTGGAAGCTTGCGACCGGCTCAGAGTACCGAAGCATTGGGCATCTTTTCGGGGTGAGCAACACAACTGTGTGCCGGTGTGTGCAAGACTTCTGTGCTGCTGCAGAGACTTTGTTAGTGCCGGAACTAATTCGTTCACCAGACCGGGAGAAGTTTGCAGAAATGGCCGACTACACTGAGACGAGGTGGGGGCTCCCACAGTGTGTAGGTGCTATTGATGGATCACACATACCCATCTTGGCACCACAGGAATACCACTGTGACTATTTTAACCGTAAAGGCTGGCACTCCATCATCCTTCAAGGAGTTGTTGATGGTAGGGGACATTTCTGGAATGTGTTTGCAGGAATGCCTGGGAGCATGCATGATGCTCGGGTTTTGAGGCTGTCCTCATTGTGGGAGTTGGCCAGTCGTGGCAACTACTTTCCAGCTTGCACCAGGAACATTGGTGGGGTTAATGCTGGCTACTACATCCTGGGAGACAATGCCTATCCCTTACAAAACTGGCTCATGAAAACGTTCCCTGACAATAGACAGCTGACAGCAGAACATGTGATCTACAACAAGGGCATTTGCAGAGCACGGGTAGTGGTCGAAAACGCATTTGGTAGACTGAAGGGAAGGTGGCGTTGCCTCATGAAAAGGAATGACTGTGATGTGAACCTTGTGAAATCTATGGTGCTGACATGCTGTGCTCTGCATAACCTCTGCGAGACTCATGGAGAGGCCTACGATGATGAATGGGATGCACCAGCAGCAGCAGCAGAGCCTGGGGTGGCAGTGGCACAAGGTGCAGAGGAGGGGGGCACTGACATAAGAGAGGGTTTGATGCGCTACCTGAATAGCAATTGAAAGATTGTGGGCCATTTAAGGGTAGTGACATTTTGTTTTGTGTTTATTATTACTACATTGTGTTGAACATAAATAAATCTTTTTTTCTCTTTCACATAGATGTGTTTGTCAAATGATTTAAACCAAAAAAATGTTATCAGAATTGACTATTTAGTAAATATTAGAATGTCAAGTACCAGTAAGTACTGCCCCATAAGAACCGTTGAGCAAATATCAGATCCTGAAAAGAAAATCTCTAAATTAAGCAAATATCCAAGTAAACTAAACAAATACAAATGATGTCTTATCATCCTCTTTCCGTTTTTTTTTCGAAATACCCCCTTCCAGTTTATTTATAAAAGGTAGTTTTCGACTTTAATGTGTCAGTTACCAAACAATGTTTTAGAGGAGGACCTCAAGCTAGCAAACTATTTCTTGCTTTAAATCTATTCTTCAAATTCCCTTTTTATCTTATGCCCTTTTTCCTAACTGGTGTTTCTTATTGCTTTATAAATTCATGTACAATGTTAGATCCCCAAATGTTATTAGTAGCCTATTTTTATTATTATTTAGAACAAATATAGGCCTATAACTTCAGCCTCAAAGTTATGTGCATATGTGCATTTTTTTTTTAAAGGTTGGACTAAGACACAATTATCAGTGATTTTGTTCTGCTGATTTAAAGGCCTTTAATGAAACGTGTACATTTCATTTCTGTTTATCATTGGATGACAAAAGTGTGTGTGAGTGGCAACCCAGTGACTTTGTTTACATGGTCCCTAAAATCAGTTGGTTAATCAGATTATGGCAGGAAATCAGACGATGCATTTATCAACAAGAGATAAGATGAGAAGTACTTTATTGAATTATAAAAAAGCCATGGCATTGTACAAAATAAAATAATGTGTTGCAGCATAAAAAGGCAAGATATTGTACAAAATTTAAAAATGTTGCTGCAGCATAAAAAGGCATGGCATTAAAAAAAAAAAAAAGGGTAAAACATGTACAAGACACTGCTGTGGCAATTATAGAGGTTGGTCATCTTCATGAAGAGACGGGCCACGTTGGCTGTTCACAACCTGGCCAAGAGTGCACAGGAAGGCTATGTTAAATGCCTGCGTTTGAGCGCTCTCCTCCCTTCTGAAGGCCATTTCCTCCTGCCTTGCCCGGACAGTTTCCTCCATGGTCAGCTGCCAGTGCCGATCCACCTGGGCCAGGCTCCGTACATGGTGCCGTTCCTCCTGTGCCAGGTGCTCGTCTCCTCCTCGTTTCCTCTTGCCTGTATGATGATAAGATAATTATAGCAATAAGAATTAGCAATAACAATGAAAAACACAGGACAGGTACAGGTCACACAATGATTGTGAAAGTGAATTACATTATGTCCAGCCTGTTGATAATGAATATAAATATATGTATATAATAGGAT
Source organism: Trematomus bernacchii (assembly GCF_902827165.1). Taxonomy (NCBI): domain Eukaryota; kingdom Metazoa; phylum Chordata; class Actinopteri; order Perciformes; family Nototheniidae; genus Trematomus; species Trematomus bernacchii. The sequence continues at coordinate 1,570,716 of NW_022987876.1, forward strand.
GTCACACAAAATTGTACTAGCTGCTTACTAGCTAGTAACTTGTAACAGAGCACTTCCACACACTGGTATAGCTTATTTTACTTACTGACTATGGATGATCTAAAGTTTAAAAAAAAGTCACAATTGCAGTCGTTTTGCCATGCCTATTTCTTACCTAGAACACGCTGCGGTGTCGCGATGGCACTCGGCGTTGGTGGTTGAGTTGTCGGGTGTTCGGTTGGGCCTGGTGTCTGGGGTCGAGTTGGGGTCCCTTCTGGATTCGACGACGACGACGAGGACGGATCACCCATTACTCGGGACTGTTCCTCCTCACTCGAGACAATGGCATCATCTATAACAGCAACATGACTTGTTAATTCCACAAACTACTGCAGCACAATACTAAATAGCAACAACAACAACTGTAGAAAAGAAAAACTGAACGTAAACAATGGCACACGTGGTGGTAGCAAACAATAGCTCTAGCTAATGCTATCTGCCCTAGCTATGTAGCTCTTCGGGGATCCATACAAGCATGGGTTGTAGAACTTAAATGTAAGGATAAAATAGACTAGCAAATAACAGAGCGTGAGCAAAGACTTACCATGCAGAGACTCCAGCAACGCGGTTGCAGAGTCCAGGCCTCCCTCCCTCCCAACGCTGGACGGTCTATGGCCATAAATGTCGTCCATCAGATCGAACCACTTCCAACTTCTCCTATCCGAACCACTCCGGCCGTTGTGGTCCTTGACGGCTCGATATTCACTCTTCAGCTTTTTCAATTTGTCCCGACACTGCTGGAAAGTCCTTGAGTATCCGCGTACGGACAACAGTGCAGAGACCTCCTGGAAAACTTTTAGGTTCCGTGTTGTGCCGTCGAGCTCCCGCTGTATTTTATCATCTGCTATAAGATGGAGGAACGTCGTGACCTCGTCAACGGACCACGGTGTGCTTTTTTTTGACATTTCTAGCTTCTCTGTTTTCAAAAATGCTGCAAGCATCACATTATATGCGACGCTAGGGATGATCAACTCGCGCGAGAATTGTGACGATTCTCTCTGACCAATCAGCAGTCCGCCCAGTTGTTGGCCCGCTAGTGTGGCCTCGATAGAACCACAATTTTCTAGGGCCAGAAAAGAGGGGAAAAAGTGGCCCCGCGCCGTGCCGCGCCGGAACGAGGCCTAGTGGAAGCACAACCAAAAAAGGGGACGGCACGACACGGCACGCTTAAAGCGAGCTACGCGCTGCAATGGAAATGCGCCATAAGTGGCGCTGTAACTTCCGCCAAAATACACCAAAAGCAGCGAAGAAGAGCAGCCTGGAGCAGCCCCGCAGCAATGTTGCCATGGCTACCCTTCTGTTTATGCTCCGCGGTGTATTTAGCAACATGTAGTTCATGTAATTCTCCATGTCCACTTGTTGCTGATGGTTGTGGTAGAGGAGCTGTAGATGTTGCACTAATATCTGTAGCATGGTCAGTAGCAGTAGCACTAGCAGTAGCTACTGACAGGAGGAAGTGTGTGTGGCGATTGCTGGTATTCAGCGGGATATAGTAATTTCCTCAGCATATGGATAAATGCAACGGGGAAGTTAACTGAAAGAAACCGAATCTGTGGATATTGCATCGACCGACCAAGAAGCACGTCTCTGGAGAGGACGCGCTCAGAAAGAGAGATATTCTCTACAAACACCGGGTGAGATCGCTCCTCTGGGACACGCCGGTCCTCTGCCTACAAACAGGCGCAGGAGCAATGAACAATAATGGCCTGGATTAGGCAGTAAAGACAAGTTTGGTGTATCGCAGAGCGGACTTTTTATTTTTGTTTGTGTTGTTTGGCTGGAAAATTGTCAATATAATGGATCAATGCATGAAATCTGACTCTGTTTATTTTGTTTAAGGAGTATATTGGGCGTTAACAATTCTGGTTTGCCTTTTATAATATTATTTCATTCAAGAACCCCTTGTGCGTTTAATTAACACAGCTATTTTTGATAGTTGCTACAGCAGTGAGCGGGAGAGGTGGGGCTATCGTTATTTTTTTCAGGAAATATTCGTATAGAGGTGATTACACGGACTCGGTTGACCCCCCAGAGAGTTTCATTTGCAAATCTATCCACCTTGGGACCCGTTATCGTTTGTGGGGTCCGTTTCTATCGGCCTCGTGTAAATAATAGGGCTATACGCACGCGAAACTATGCAGATACAAGCAGTTTTCTCCTCGTGTAAACGGCGCCTGAGACCTGGGGCCTCATTTATAACGCCTTGCGTAGGATTGACGTAGGAAGGTTGCTTACGTAGTACAAAGCACAAAAATAGGTACATACATTTTCCGCCATTTTCCGATTCACAAAACATTGCGTACCGGCGAGGGAAGTGCGTACGGCACTCCCTACGCCTGTTTCCCTTGATAAATCACAATCGACTCGTAACGCCCATATTTGCCTATACATAGTCAAAGAAACGCCCATTCATTCATTCATTTTGACTGACTGCATGAAGAAGATCGCAGGAAATTACGATAGAACAGCTAAAAAAGACATCTCACACCGTGTCAGATTTTGTTTATTGTGGGGAGGTCGAGATAAATCATGTTGTTTGGTGGATGCAGTTTGAACCAGAGTAGCAGCATGGAGGTCGGATCGTCACCAAAATAAATAAATAAGTGGTCCGAAAAAAGTTAATGACAAAACAAATACACATAACCTTCCTCAGGCAGTGTGTTTGTCCCGGGGACAGGAGACACCCCCTTGATGAGAAACTGTAAGAAATGATGGGGGAATCCCTCCGGAGTGGAGTCATGACGACTGGATCTGAATTATTTTTGTTGTATTTGGTGGTTTGTGTTCCAGAGGCCTGTACTACGAAGCTGGTTCAACCTAACCTGGATATGTTGGAGTTAGCCGGTTGGCCTAAGCCAAAACATACGCGCTGGCGCTAAACTGTACTACGACGCTGGTTATCAAGTGGATCGCTCAAGCCGCCGTGTCCTATCTAGTTAGGTGTGCGTTCACATGAAAGGGGTGGTATTTGGAGCATTCGACCAATCTCAAACACGGAGAAGCGTACTGACAGCGCAGCGTCATACTTCCTGAATGAAAAGTGAACTTTAATATTAGTCAAATATGAAGAAGTTAAACTTTAAACATCCATGACTTAAACACTTTACCCAGGATAAAAGCCACATAGCTGCACCTGCAAGGTGAATACAGCTGGTAAAAGAAAAAGTGTTTGAATGCGTACATTAACAGGTTTATGAAATCACTGCCCCGTCCAAGACACGAGTGGATCTGACTTTAATTAGGAGAATTTGACTCGAGTGTTTCGTCAACTTAATGTGTTGCTTAAAATAATACTTCTGCATACAGTATGTGACACTGTGAGTGTTGCACGGCCAGATACGGCTCAAGAAGCTGACTCAAATAAGGAAATATATGATACATTATGATGTGATATGATATGAATGATAATGGGACACATCTACGTCTGCACTCACAGTGCCGCGGACTGTACTTAATGTTACTCTGATCCGGTTACTTATGTCGTGGCAGATATTTAAGTAAGCTTTCTTAACGCTAATGTTATAATAGTCAGATTGCTCTGAAGATGGGAGGGGATATTCTATTAATTTTCACGTTCACACAGTCAGTTGATTTTGGCCGGCAGTCTTTCCTGCAACGGCAGTTTTTCTGTATTTCCTCTATCCTGTAATATGAATTGATAGCTTTAAACTCCGCACACGGAGCTCTGATTGGTCAGCAGGCAGTGCTTTCACTGAGTTGATCTCTTAGCCTGCCACCTAACCTGCTCCGGAGCAGGTTTGCCGCTCAGCATAAGTTACCATGGAAATCTAGCCTGCTAAAAAGAGAACCAGCGTCGTAGGACCGGAAAGCCCGAGATTTCCCTGAATTTAGCCGGCTAAGCGAAAATCCAGCTTCGTAGTACAGGCCTCTGCTGTCGATCAGCAACTATATATACATAATCCACCAGTTAAAGGAAATACAACTAATGGATTGTGTTATATTAGCTGTACAATTTACCACATATGGTGTTCTTAGTTTCCATACCTCCTGTGTTTTACGAGCGACTTATCAAGTCTTGGCAAACGGCATAAAACACGATTAAACGTGATAGTATATAAAACCATGCTCGTATCTACAACCTATAGAAATGCAAAACGGCGTCAGTTTAGACGTAATTCTGTCCTCCTGCTTACCGCATCATTTATGAGAAAACATTTCATAACATTAACACAACATATTCGAGGTGGTTTTAAATAGCATATCCGTATTTATTTATTTCTCCAAATTATGTTTTTGTGTGCACTGAGGAGTCTCAAACAGGCGTTTGTTTAATCATTTTAAGATTGGCTTTAATCAATGTTTGAAAATGAATTCTTCATATTTGATAAATGAGAGGTAACATTTTATTTATGGTATTATTTCCACATATTTCTCTCCATTCTTCCTTCTGCCAACGGTGACGCAGTTTCTCGTCTCTCCCGTTTGTGTGCTTAGTGCGTACGCATGGGTTAGAGTTTGCGTGGAGGACAGCACATTTTCCCGTCAAGTTAGTATTTTATAAATCGCAAACATTGCGTAGAAACTGGCGTACGCCATTTTTTGAGCGTATATCCCTTTATAAATGAGGCCCCAGGACACCCAAACACAACGGCTCTTTTAAGAGCCACTAAACCTTTTTTAAAGAGTTACAATCCTACGTTATTATAATGATTACACTGGTTCATATTTTACTTAGTTTACTGAACCGTGATGAATGAAACAAGGGAAATTGTTGAGGTTTACTGAAGTTACAAAGACATTAATATATGAGTAACAGGTCAGTGTAAACACAAGCTAATGTCAGTCATGAATCATTCAAACTATTTATATAACCATGTAATGCAGTTCTGAAACATAAGTAATAGGAATATTCCCTAATAGCTTTTGGGGAAGGTTGTTTAAGTTTACTAAAATATATCGTTACAACTGTTTCACTTTATAGAAACTATGGAACAGGTGAGTAGAGCAGCATTGAGTTTCTTATTCTGTCACTAAATTATCCAAATTAAATGTTTCTCATTATTTTAGTCAACCCTAAACAAATTAATATCACCTTTTAATAATGACCTTACATGGAACAAAGTTAAATTCACTTCAGAAAATCTAATCTGTTTTGAGAAAAAAACAAATAATAGTTTAAAGATAGGAACTTTCCATCCTACTGAAAAACAGTGGGATAGAGATTTAAAGGGTGAGTTGGAGTTTAGTCCAACCTTTCATTTGGTTGGTTTATGCTTATTAACTCATATATTATTATTGTGAAGGTAATCAAGAACCATTCCTATAACAATCTGACAACAGAACATTTCATATCAACTTCCATTCATGTAAAGGTAAAAACTATACTAAAATAATAAAAGGCCATAATATAGTTTGTTACTATGCCAATAAAAAAAGTTCATAACATTGTGATTGAGGCAAAGTGACCAAACGGATCATTATGGATTACTTGACTGTATTTGGCTATAGTTCAATAGTTCTACCACCAAGAGGTTTGATGCATCAGTCAAATAAGAAGGCAACTTTTACATTCATTTCACAACAGAGTCAACTACGTTCCTAAAGAATATGACATCAATCTCATAATGAACAATTGTTATGATGAAGAATATAATGAAGACTTCCTGATCATTAAAAATGTACAAAACACCTGTAAGTATTATTGGTGATTTCTATCATATTGTATTACCTTGAAACAGAACTTTGTCACAGTTATAAGTTTGTATTAAAACTGGGAATATTGACTATTTAAATTACACCATGTTCGTTTTAGTTTGTAATTTAAATAATGAGTGTCTTTCCTTTAAAACAGATAAAGGCTACTATTTGGTCTCTAGTGATCATCTGTCAGTCTTATCCAAACATTGTGTTTGCAGATACCACAATAACCTCTATTTCATCCAGATGTAATCATAAGAGCTGTCTGATTTTATTTCAGGTTTCTAACCGAACACTTACTCTCTACATATATGTGGCTCAGTGGATAGAGTGCTGGACTTCGAATCAGGGAGAACCAAGTTCGAGTCCCACTGCAGTTGCCAAGAAAACCCCCGTGAAGAAGGCCACAAAGAGCCCGAAGAAGAAGGTGGTCAAGAAGGCAGCCTCCCCCAAGAAAGCTGTGACCCCCAAGAAGGCAGTGACTCCCACGAAAGCTGTGAAGAAGGTGGTTAAAGCCAAAGCTGCAAAACCAGCGAAGAAGTAAACGTTAGCTCCTCATCAGAAGGCTCTTTTCAGAGCCACCACATGTCCTCCAGAGCTCTCTCCTGAATGTTTCATCTGTTAAAACATGTGAATAAGAGTGGAAGTTGTGCTATTTATTAATTGATATTTTGTAAGCGACAAATCAGAGGAAGACAAAAGCGCATACATCATGATATAATGCAAATAACATTTACATTGTTTTGAAAAAATAAATCAAAATATTTCAGATATGTTTAGACTTTATAAACACCTAGTGACATTTATTTTTTTAAATATCGTCAAAGAAATTGAAAATGACAAACAGCTTTGGGGTACATCACAATTCCTTTATTTGTCCCAAACAGGAAAGTTACACAATATAAAATACAGCACTACAATTTTAAAATAAAACCTGATAAAGAAAACAGGTATACATTCAGCTGGATATGAATATGAGGAGTACGTCCACCCTCAGACTCATCCGTCCTCGGACAGTCCTCTGTGCCTGGAGCCATCAGGCTGAACAGCCGGGGCCAAACCTGTAACCCAGTGACAGTAACGGTACTGTTTGTACAAAGACCTGCCCACTTACATGTAAATATATCTAACAATCCAAACCCAAATATGTAAATATCTTAACAGTTACTATATTATTTTATTTGTGTATCATTTTCTATCCTTGTGAATCTGTGCTGTCCTGTGTTTCACTCTCACTCTGTTTCTGCTCCACACAGGGATGAATAAAGGTCCATTTTATCTTAGCTGACGCCAAAGCAACTTACAATTACCAATTACAGGGACATTCTCCCCGGAGTAACTAAGGACTAAGTGCCTTACTCAAGGGCACACTAGTGGTGGTGTTCCTGGCGGGATTTGAACTCACAACCTTTCCAACCTTCAGCCCACCTCACTATCCACTAACCCCTTCCCTATCTCCTTCTTTATGAAATGAGTGTAACATGTAGAAGGAAGTGTGGGAGATAACAAGTAAACATAGAGTTAGATACATATTCTTGTACCAGCCAAAGATGGAATAACTAAGAAGCAGGCAGTATCAGTAATAATCTCAACGAGGAATGTATCGCACAACAATGTGGAAAGAGATTTTCAAGAGGTAACAAATCAATTAAACAAGAATGAATCAGAAGTAAACAGTTTCATAACATCCTGCTCTTACATGTAGTACAAGTAGTACTAATAAGTGATATTATATATAATGATATAACACTCAGTCTGTGACATCCTTATCCACCTTTTCATGATAATGTGAACACTTGAAGGAACATGTTTACTGCACAGCTTTTACTTCTAGTTTAGTACAGTGTGGTATTAATATGTTTCTTCCATCTTTCATTCTGATTATCTCCATCATTCACTGACTCGTGTTTTGATTTCATTCGGAGAAGACGCACTTTGTACAAGCAGTGTTTCTAAATACACAGTATCTTAACAAGAAGACTAAGCTATACTGTTCTGTTCGAAAATCAATAAGCCTTTTATCAACAAAGAATAAAGCTGCCTTTAGGTCCATTAGATCTGCTCAGGTGATAGCAGTGATTTACAACTAGAAACAATATGATCAGAATCAGAATACCTGTATTAGTCCCACAGAGGGGAAATTTGCATCGTTACAGCAGGAAAGAGCCACAGACAGCTTAATATGATTTATTAAATGTATTTGTCATTTGAATACAATAAAGTAATAACATATTGAGACCTGGGTTTAATAGCACTTCACTGTTAGAATTACTTTGGGTTTTATCATGTGCTGATATTATTTCATTGTATAACTTCATCTTTTTCGCTTTCTCTTTACTTGCTGCCTGCATCTGTAGCCTGTTAGCGACACATTGTAATATGATGAACAATAAATAAATAGGTCTACATTGTTAACACTGTGGTCATCTGACAGATATGATAAATATATTCATTGCATTTACTCGAATGGCTCCAGGTTTAGTGTCTTTCTTTTAGTATCAACTGGAAGGAGACGTCTTTACGTGAGCTCCCTTCTGATTGGACGATCGTCGATACCCCCACTGATGGCCAATCAGAGAGCAGCTGGTGGATATAAAGAGCCGCTGTGGAGAGCAGAGAGTCACACTTCGTTGTAAACCCGAGATATCAGTTATGTCAGGAAGAGGGAAGACCGGAGGAAAGGCCCGAGCCAAGGCTAAGACCCGCTCCTCCCGGGCCGGGCTCCAGTTCCCAGTCGGCCGTGTCCACAGGCATCTGAGGAAGGGTAACTACGCCCACCGTGTCGGTGCCGGGGCCCCGGTGTACCTGGCCGCTGTGCTGGAGTACCTGACCGCTGAGATCCTGGAGCTGGCTGGAAACGCCGCCCGGGACAACAAGAAGTCCCGTATCATCCCCCGCCACCTGCAGCTCGCCGTCCGCAACGACGAGGAGCTGAACAAGCTGCTGGGAGGAGTGACTATCGCTCAGGGAGGCGTGCTGCCCAACATCCAGGCTGTGCTGCTGCCCAAGAAGACCGAGAAGGCCTCCAAGAAGTGAAGACCCTGAACCCGCTTCATCAAACAACGGCTCTTTTAAGAGCCACACACTTCTGTCCAGAGAGCTTTCCTTCATCAAACCTGTGCCTCTATTATATAGTTTTGGACAGTTTCATTCAACTATCGTTGCCGTTTCCATAGAGCTTCAAAACATTTACTAATTCAGGTCCGCTATTATGAGAATACTTTAAACCTATTGGGTTCATAACTACTTCAAACCCCTGTACAAGTTGACCCAGTGTGTGTGATCAGTGTAACAGTATATGAAAATAACACGTGTAGCACAGTATTTCCAGAATTAAAGGTGTATATGGAGAGACAGAACTTTATATTTGATACTATTGTCATGCAGTTAAATAGCACTGGAGGGACCTTGGCTCCTACTTGCTCCATCCTTCTACAACAGGTGTATAACATCCAGGGCATCACCAAGCCCGCCATCCGCCGTCTGGCTCGCCGCGGCGGAGTGAAGCGTATCTCTGGTCTGATCTACGAGGAGACCCGCGGTGTGCTGAAGGTGTTCCTGGAGAACGTGATCCGTGATGCCGTCACCTACACCGAGCACGCCAAGAGGAAGACTGTGACCGCCATGGATGTGGTGTACGCTCTGAAGAGGCAGGGCCGCACCCTGTACGGCTTCGGGGGATAAGCAGCTGTCAGACCGACCAACCAAAGGCTCTTTTAAGAGCCACCCAATTTACATAAAGAGTTTCCTTTTACTATGTGTCTTTTAAGATAACTCATGTTTGAGTCAAATATAATAAAACACTTGAAGAGAGGTACACTTTAAAAAAAATTAATTTCTCTAAAACGGGACTAACTTACAAATAAGTATTTAACATTTCATCTTTTTTTTCATCATTCCTTATCTGTTACCCAAGATGAATATTTTAATTAAATATATCAGATACCACGGTGGATTCTGACAGTGTGTGTCCTGTGGGTAGTGTCCACAGTAATCAATGGATTAATGTCTAATATGTAATGTAAGGCGCTTTGAACACTTGGGAAAGCCCTAAAGTAAATACCATGAATTACAAAGTCCAAATGTATTTCAATAGTCAGGAAATTATTTCTCACAGCATCATTATTGGTTGTCTGAAACGCAATCCATTTATTTTCACACTTCACGTCAACTACGTGGGTGTTAGCATGAACACAGAAACGTTGTCTTTAATTGTGCATCATCAAGCCTGTGTATAACCTGCGGGCTAATGACAACATCATTTTTACTTCACTTAAACTCTGGAATGATTAATTGGCTTTTATAACATATATATGTTTTGGGTGCCTGTTGGCCTGGTGGGAAGAAGAAACTTTGCATTAGTCTGTGTTAAGTCAAATTGGTAAGAGGCATGTTAGCTATATAACTTGGAAGAAAACTGCTCCCAGCTGTCTTTTTTGCGCATGCTCAGTCCACCTCAGAATACGCTACATCCACCTTGGAAAACGACCAATCCGATGCGAGCAACAACGCAGTTGTATTTGCATAGGGTGGCTATAAATATACCGCTCTACCCGGCGCAGTCAATAGCGCTATCAGACCTCGACCTGTAATCATGCCTGCAGACGCACCCCCCGTGAAAGCGGCCAAGAAGGGCTCCAAGAAAGCCGTCGCTAAGACCGCCAGCAAGACCGGCAAGAAGAGGAGAAAGTCCAGGAAGGAGAGCTACGCCATCTACGTGTACAAAGTGATGAAGCAGGTGCACCCCGACACCGGTATCTCCTCCAAGGCCATGGGCATCATGAACTGTTTCGTGAGCGACATCTTTGAGCGCATCGCCGGGGAGGCCTCCCGTCTGGCTCACTACAACAAGCGCCGCACCATCACCTCCAGGGAGATCCAGACCGCCGTCCGCCTGCTGCTCCCCGGAGAGCTGGCCAAGCACGCCGTGTCTGAGGGCACCAAGGCCGTGACCAAGTACACTAGCTCCAAGTAAACCCGACACACCGCAAACAACGGCTTTTTTAAGAGCCACCAAACCCATCCAAAGAGCTTATCCTGTTATATTTAGCGATAATAAATGGACACATTTATATTACATGTCGTGCCTCTGCCACCACAAACTCAAGAACTCAAGCAACAATTCAAATTGTGTTTATTGCTGACATTTAAAGCATTCACTCTGAATGATTGATACAGGTAATACAAAGTGATTGTGTTTAAGAAGAGAACACTTCACCGTTTAGTAATGTCAAAAACACAAAATGCTTTGCATGTTTGAAATAAATAATACAAATAAACTCATACTTTTATAAAGGGTTCTAATTTTACTGCAGAAGTCCATGATTAATGTCTTGCATTCACACTGAAAGGTGGTGCAATTTAAAGACTGTTTCTGCAACACTACATGATCAATTAATGATTTATTTTTGGATCCCAAACGTTAATTCTCATATTTAACGTTTGGGAGTTGACTACATTCTCAATTTTTTTCACAAAAATTGAATCATAGTTATACTTTAGAAAGGGACAATTCATTTTTGCTCAGCTCAACTAAACAAACCTAAGGTTTTATTATACAAAATCATAAACAAAACAAACGTTTATTTTCGAGAGTCCCCGGATCATCCCCTGTGGAGGAGTGGTTTACTTTGTCCAATAGTAAAGCAGCTACAGTTGAGAGTGGGTGCAGCTCTGACAGTGAGATTGAAGATGATAAATACTATGAGAGTGTGAGCGAAAGCCCAGGATCTGACTCTAGCCCTGACAGCCTTACAGCTGGTCAGCGAGTCAGCATGCCCCTCTACTCGCCCCCTGAGAGTCACTCGGGGTCTTTTTCTCCGACTCCGGATTATCCGGACCCCCGAGTGAGGCTCAGAGGGAGGCCCCGTTTGAGGTCTCTAAAAAAAAGAGACCTGGAAGCAGAAACTTGAACGAAATAGAAAAACGGGCTAATTTAGAGATGTAGAGTGTAAGATGTGGCACGGGGGAGAATGTGTTGTCTCCGTCGGAGATGGCGGAGCTGATGAAGTTGGCATTTGTGGTTTGTGATGGATTGTTATTGCGGAAATGAAAAATGTCTACTTGTTGGTATTTATACTGCCCCTGACGCAACAAGTGGGTTACAGGTATTTAGAAAACTTGGAGAGGTTTTAACGGTGGGTTATAGAATTGTATTGGGTGGAGATTTTAATGCAGTAACGGAAGACATAGATAAGAATGTGATATAGATAATTACAGACGTTTAACTATGAATACTGATTATAATAAAAATGAATAGATTAACAGATATATTAGATAAAATAATAGATAGAGCAAACAAGTGCTGTAAAAGGTCGCCTCATGTGGGACAACTTATCAACGAACTAAAAAGGAAAACCCTGGACAAATGTTGAGTCTCTGACCGAACTCGCTGGAATATGGACGTGCTCTCTGTTTATGTTATTTATATATGTATGCATTGTGAGTTATGTGTATTATTAATGTAACTTGTGTATATCATGTACTGCCAAATAATTTAAAATAAAGTTTTATAAAAAAAAAAAAGAAGAGGGCGACGTGGTTCCGGGGGGGCTGCTTGTGGTGGATTGTTTTTGTGGAAATGAAAAATGTCGACTTGTTGGTATTTATACTGCCCCTGACGCAACAAGTGGGTTACAGGTATTTAGAAAACTTGGAGAGGTTTTAACGGTGGGTTATAGAATTGTATTGGGTGGAGATTTTAATGCAGTAACGGAAGACATAGATAAGAATGTGATATAGATAATTACAGACGTTTAACTATAAATACTGATTATAAGATACTAGCAAAAAAAAATAATGAATAGATTAACAGATATACTAGATAAAATAATAGATAAAGAGCAAACATGTGCTGTAAAAGGTCGCCTCATGTGGGACAACTTATCAACGAACTAAGAAGAAAAACCCTGGACAAATGTTGAGTCTCTGACCGAACTGAGTCTCGCTGGAATATGGACGTGCTCTCTGTTTATGTTATTTATATATGTATGCATTGTGTGTTATGTGTATTATTAATGTAACTTGTGTATATCATGTACTGCCAAATAATTTAAAATAAAGTTTTATAAAAAAAAATAATAAAGCAGCTACAGCGCACGTGTCTCCCGGCCTGCTCCGGCAGCTCCTTCATAAATCCGCTGCTCACAGACACAGCACTCCTCCTCTCGCTGTGAACACTGAGAAACTACAATGGCCAGAACCAAGCAGACCGCCCGTAAATCCACCGGAGGAAAGGCTCCCAGGAAGCAGCTGGCCACCAAGGCTGCCCGTAAGAGCGCCCCGGCCACCGGCGGCGTGAAGAAACCTCACCGTTACAGGCCCGGTACCGTGGCTCTGAGGGAGATCCGCCGCTACCAGAAGTCCACCGAGCTGCTGATCCGCAAGCTGCCCTTCCAGCGCCTGGTGAGGGAGATCGCTCAGGACTTCAAGACCGACCTTCGCTTCCAGAGCTCCGCCGTCATGGCTCTGCAGGAGTCCAGCGAGGCCTACCTGGTCGGCCTGTTCGAGGACACCAACCTGTGCGCCATCCACGCCAAGAGGGTCACCATCATGCCCAAGGACATCCAGCTGGCCCGCCGCATCCGCGGGGAGAGGGCTTAGTGACTGAGGCCTCCTTCACACGGGAACGTTTGGGTTTATGCACAGTATGCGTATTCAAAAAAGTCTTCCATTCACATGCATTCGTTTCATTTAACGTGTCTGTTCAAACGAGACCGCTGGAAACGCTGTAGTACATATGCCGGGACTGTAAGTGGCGCTGTAACTTTCGCCAAAATACACCAAAAGCAGCGAAGAAGAGCAGCCTGGAGCAGCCCCGCAGCAATGTTGCCATGGCTACCCTTCTGTTTATGCCCCGCGGTGTATTTAGCAACATGTAGTTCATGTAATTCTCCATGTCCACTTGTTGCTGATGGTTGTGGTAGAGGAGCTGTAGATGTTGCACTAATATCTGTAGCATGGTCAGTAGCAGTAGCACTAGCAGTAGCTACTGACAGGAGGAAGTGTGTGTGGCGATTGCTGGTATTCAGCGGGATATAGTAATTTCCACAGCATATGGATAAATGCAACGGGGAAGTTAACTGAAAGAAACCGAATCTGTGGATATTGCATCGACCGACCAAGAAGCACGTCTCTGTGGAGAGGACGCGCTCAGAAAGAGAGATATTCTCTACAAACACCGGGTGAGATCGCTCCTCTGGGACACGCCGGTCCTCTGCCTACAAACAGGCGCAGGAGCAATGAACAATAATGGCCTGGATTAGGCAGTAAAGACAAGTTTGGTGTATCGCAGAGCGGACTTTTTAATTTTGTTTGTGTTGTTTGGCTGGAAAATTGTCAATATAATGGATCAATGCATGAAATCTGACTCTGTTTATTTTGTTTAAGGAGTATATTGGGCGTTAACAATTCTGGTTTGCCTTTTATAATATTATTTCATTCAAGAACCCCTTGTGCGTTTAATTAACACAGCTATTTTTGATAGTTGCTACAGCAGTGAGCGGGAGAGGTGGGGAGAGGTGGGGCAATCGTTATTTTTTCAGGAAATATTGGTATAGAGGTGATTACACGGACTCGGTTGACCCCCCAGAGCGTTTCGTTTGCAAATCTATCCACCTTTGGACCCGTTATCGTTTGTGGGGTCAGTTTCTATCGGCCTCGTGTAAATAATAGGGCTATACGCACGCGAAACTATGCAGATACAAGCAGTTTTCTCCTCGTGTAAACGGCGCCTGAGACCAGGGGCCTCATTTATAAAGGGATATACGCTCAAAAAATGGCGTACGCCAGTTTCTACGCAATGTTTGCGATTTATAAAATACTAACTTGACGGGAAAATGTGCTGTCCTCCACGCAAACTCTAACCCATGCGTACGCACTAAGCACACAAACGGGAGAGACGAGAAACTGCGACACCGTTGGCAGAAGGAAGAATGGAGAGAAATATGTGGAAATAATACCATAAATAAAATGTTACCTCTCATTTATCAAATATGAAGAATTCATTTTCAAACATTGATTAAAGCCAATCTTAAAATGATTAAACAAACGCCTGTTTGAGACTCCTCAGTGCACACAAAAACATAACTTGGAGAAATAAATAAATACGGATGCTATTTAAAACCACCTCGAATATGTTGTGTTAATGTTATGAAATGTTTTCTCATAAATGATGCGGTAAGCAGGAGGACAGAATAAACTGACGCCGTTTTGCATTTCTATAGGTTGTAGATACGAGCATGGTTTTATATATTTCTGCTCTCCAATAAAGAGAGATTTGCAACTCTGATACACCGCCTCCGTCTCCCTTCTCTCGGCACTACACTATCACGTTTAATCGTGTTTTATGCCGTTTGCCAAGACTTGATAAGTCGCTCGTAAAACACAGGAGGTATGGAAACTAAGAACACCATATGTGGTAAATTGTACAGCTAATATAACACAACCCATTAGTTGTATTTCCTTTAACTGGTGGATTATGGATATATAGTTGCTGATCGACAGCTGGAACACAAACCACCAAATACAACAAAAATAATTCAGATCCAGTCGTCATGACTCCACTCCTGAGGGATTCCACGATAATTTCTTACAGTTTCTCATCAAGGGGCTCCTGTCCCCGGTACAAACACACTGCCTGAGGAAGGTTATGTGTATTTTTTTTGTCATTAACTTTTTTCGGACCACTTATTTATTTATTTTGGTGACGATCCGACCTCCATGCTGCTACTCTGGTTCAAACTGCATCCACCAAACAATATGATTTATCTCGACCTCCCCACAATAACCAAAATCTGACACGGTGTGAGATGTCTTTTTTAGCTGTTCTATCGTTATTTCCTGCGATCTTCTTCATGCAGTCAGTCAGAGTGAATGAATGAATGGGCGTTTCTTTGACTATGTATAGGCAAATATGGGCGTTACGAGTCGATTGTGATTTATAAAGGGAAACAGGCGTAGGAAGTGCCGTACGCACTTCCCTCGCCGGTACGCAATGTTTTGTGAATCGGAAAATGGCGGAACATTTATGTACAGTGGCGGCTGGTGGAAAATATTTTAGGTGGGGCTGTGGAAATGGTGATCAAACAATACTAGAGGGGTCCGGTGGGATGCTCCCCCGGTAATTTTTTTTGAGAAAAGACCCCTTAAATCATGACTTCTGGTGATGTTAGAGGGGGGGAGGGGGGGGGGGGGGGGGAGAAGGACAATTTGAGGCTTAAAAATATGAGAAGACTGATCAATACCTCCATAACTTCAGTGTGGTTAGCTATGAATCTTCCAAAACTTCCAAACACCTTGTCCTGGACATAGTTTCTACAGCATAAACTGTGCAACAGTACAGTAGGCCCACACAAACTGCAGAACACCGGGGCTTTGGGAACACTGATTTAATTCCCATTTAACCTGTTATGGGGCTTTTTCCCCCCGTTTTTTTTCTCACGAAACTGTGTCTCAGGGCTTCTTAAAATGTAATAAACTATTCATGTGTCCTACTCAGAGGAAAGGCATCTAACTGATGATATGAACCATGTTTACCGAAACAAAACACAAGTCTCACAAGAAGCGTCTAAATGAGCCCTGAGCGAAAAAATGCTAACGCACTCTAGGTATAAATCAATCGATATACTTATCGGATATGCACAAACAAGCTTACAAACTGAGATTCCACATATTCTAGAAATATAAGTATCATCACTGAGCGATCAGAACTCGCGACAGGGGAAGCAAATACAGACATCACACGACGTAGCTTTAGGTAGCAAAACATGGAGATATGCTCACCTTTTGCAGAATAACAATTCTGATCAAAAACGAGAAAAACGCAGCTGAAGGTTAATCCATAGGTTAATCCAATGTGTCTGTCACTTTGAAAAATGATTGATGATCCATAATTCCATTTTTATGTCAAAAACGGAGCTGCTAATGGTAGCTTCCAGAGTGTATGACAGCTTCCTGTTTTGTCTCCTTGGATACGAGTCCAAACAACTCACAGACTGCACCGGGCGCTCACGTAGGAGCCCTGTGACCATCATATTTGACGACGCTGATTGGCTGAAAATATGTTTTTAAACTGAGGGCGGAAGGAAAACTGCTGAAAGAAATCTGCAGCGATGCAGGCCTAATCGATGTCTGTCGCTCACTGAATCCCTTTAGAATGGATTTCACGAGATATGACAAAACAACTAAAACCCGTATAGACAGGATTTATGTATCGAATCACTTCTCTGTAACCAACTACAGAACCATTTTTAGTGACTTTTCGGATCATCTTTTGGCCCAAACGTCGTTGTCCTCCGGAGCCCCTTCCACTAGGCTTCTTGAAACTGAACACACAGTGCCTAAAAAATATCTGACATCAAATTATGGGAAACATTAAAAAATAGGTTAAAATGTTTTTTCAAATTTAAATGTAGGGAACTCAATAAAGCAAATAATATTAAATATGAATCATTAATCAAACAATACATTCATTTAAAGCAGATGAAAGTTAAAACTAAAACGGTAAAAGAAAATATATCTAAATTAAAAACTGAAATTGATCAATTAAACCAGGAATCATATAATATACATACATCTGAAATAGATCAAAGAGGCAACTTGGCTCAAGCCATTAAAACCAACCAAAAGAAAATCCAAAGTAAATTCATCAAATGTATAAAAAATCAAGAAGGTTGTATTGTGTGTAATGAAAAACAGAAACGGGAAGTGATAAGAGATTTATGTTCTGAAGCATATAAAAAAATAGACATTGAAACGGACTGTGTTGAAATTCTGTTGGGAATAATCCCTCCGTACAACATCCAAGAATTTGATTTCCTTCTCTGTGAAATTAGAAAAGACGAGGTGATCCAGGCGGTGAAAGAGCTGAATGTCGGTAAGAGCCCCGGTCCTGATGGCCTGCCCACTGAGTTTTATCAATTATTATCTGATGATGTTTTAAACTTACTGACCTCTATGTTTAATGAAGGTCTCAGCAGTGGTTGTATGGGTGACTCATTTTATGAAGGTGTCTTGTCTCTACTATATAAAACAAACGATGAAACTGATATAGATAATTACAGACATTTAACTATTATGAATACTGATTATAAGATACTAGCAAAAATAATAATGAATAGATTAACAGATATATTAGATAAAATAATAGATAAAGAGCAAACATGTGCTATAAAAGGTCGCCTTATGTGGGACAACTTATCAATTTTAAGAGAAATCATAAATAAACCAAAAGAAGAAAAAGTTTTTTTTATTATTGGACTTGATAAAAAAAAAGCCTTCGACTATTTATCCAGAGATTACTTATGGTCGGTGATGAAGGCCTACGGATTTCCTGAAGCCTTCATAAACATGATTAAGTGTCTGTATTTTAAGTCTTGTGTCTGTGTAAATGTAAACGGTGTGTTGACAAATGCATTTAATGTTGAAAGAGGGGTTAAGCAGGGGTGCCCTCTAAGCGCAGCTCAATACGTGCTAGCCATAAATCCATTAATTAAAATAATAAACAATGACAGGTTAATATCAGGAACACCAGTTGGCCATGCGCCCAAAATAACTGCCATCGCCTATGCAGACGATGTCACTGTTATTATAAAAAACCAACAAGAAATGGATGTTCTAACAAATCACCTAAACTTATATGAATTGGCATCAGGAGCTAAATTAAACCACAACAAAACTGAAGGTGTTTGGATCGGCACCGACGATGCCAAATGCGACATAAACATTCAAGTGAAAACAAACATTTTCCCCCCACCAGCCCAAATAATTATGCAATTAAACAAACAGTGTGTCAATTTGGTGAGGGGTACAACAAGGGAGGTTACTAAACGTAATTTGTTATTTAAAAGTAG
The DNA here is from genome assembly GCF_902827165.1 of Trematomus bernacchii. Taxonomy (NCBI): domain Eukaryota; kingdom Metazoa; phylum Chordata; class Actinopteri; order Perciformes; family Nototheniidae; genus Trematomus; species Trematomus bernacchii. The sequence continues at coordinate 1,589,264 of NW_022987876.1, forward strand.
GGAATATGGAGGCCTGGGAGCCATAGACCTGGGCATTAAACTAAAAATTACCTTTGTAAAAAACATCTCGGCTGCAATAAATAGGAAAGCACCTTGGGTCGAGGATGGAAAAAAGGGATGGAACAAAAGAAGAGGCAGAGCTAGAAATGGTCCATATTATAAATTAGTTTATGGTGATTTCACAACAGAAGTTCAACATTTAGGGATTGATTGGATCGGACTACAGAATAGAGTGATTTTTAAAATGGTAAATTATTTCAAATATGGAGGTTTTATAACATACAAAAACCTAAACCCTGACGAAGGTAACGAAGTCCTGAAATTAGTGAAATGTAAACAGATTTCAGAGAGCATGAGAGACGTGAGGTGGCTGATATCGATCAACAGACTTGCGGTCAGAGCTGTGGTCTCATGGAGCTGCTATGTCAAGACTAAAACATGCCCCATGATTAACTGTGAGGAAGACGAGACCTTACAGCACCTCCTCATGGACTGCTACAAAGCCGAGGAGGTGTGGTCGCTCCTACGAGGCATCGGTTTGGAGTTCAATGTAGAATATGCCTCAATCATGTATTGTATTCTGGATGAGGGGATGGTCATAAAACACAGGGAACTTTTTCAGCTGGTAATTTGTATAACATGTATGAAAATCTGGAAAACAAGGTGCAAGATGATACTAAATCAAACGATAATAAACAATGGCACCATCGTGAAACAAATAATTACTGAACTAAGGAGAAGAAAAACCCTGGACAAATCCCAGACTCTGCCATGGGGCATTTTGAGTCTGTGACCGAACTGAGTCTCATTGGAATATAAACGTGCTTAGCCTTGGCTCGGGCCTTTCCTCCGGTCTTCCCTCTTCCTGACATAACTGATATCTCGGGTTTACAACGAAGTATGACTCTCTGCTCTCCACAGCGGCTCTTTATATCCACCAGCTGCTCTCTGATTGGCCATCAGTGGGGGTATCGACGATCGTCCAATCAGAAGGGAGCTCACGTAAAGAGGTCTTCTTCCAGTTGCTACTAAAAGAAAGACACTAAACCTGGAGCCATTCGAGTAAATGCAATGAATATATTTATCATATCTGTCAGATGACCACAGTGTTAACAATGTAGACCTATTTATTTATTGTTCATCATTTTACAATGTGTCGCTAACAGGCTACAGATGCAGGCAGCAAGTAAAGAGAAAGCGAAAAAGATGAAGTTATACAATGAAATAATATCAGCACATGATAAAACCCAAAGTAATTCTAACAGTGAAGTGCTATTAAACCCAGGTCTCAATATGTTATTACTTTATTGTATTCAAATGACAAATACATTTAATAAATCATATTAAGCTGTCTGTGGCTCTTTCCTGCTGTATATATTGAGAGAGTAAGTGTTCGGTTAGAAACCTGAAATAAAATCAGACAGCTCTTATGATTACATCTGGATGAAATAGAGGTTATTGTGGTATCTGCAAACACACTCATGTTTGGATAAGACTGACAGATGATCACTAGAGACCAAATGAGCCTTTATCTGTTTTAAAGGAAAGACACTCATTATTTAAATTACAAACTAAAACGAACATGGTGTAATTTAAATAGTCAATATTCCCAGTTTTAATACAAACTTATAACTGTGACAAAGTTCTGTTTCAAGGTAATACAATATGATAGAAATCACCAATAATACTTACAGGTGTTTTGTACATTTTTAATGATCAGGAAGTCTTCATTATATTCTTCATCATAACAATTGTTCATTATGAGCTTGATGTCATATTCTTTAGGAACATTGTTGACTCTGTTGTGAAATGTATGTAAAAGTTGCCTTCTTATTTGACTGATGCATCAAACCTCTTGGTGGTAGAACAATTGAACTATAGCCAAATACAGTCAAGTAATCCATAATGATCCGTTTGGTCACTTTGCCTCAATCACAATGTTATGAACTTTTTTTATTGGCATAGTAACAAACTATATTATGGCCTTTTATTATTTTAGTATCGTTTTTACCTTTACATGAATGGAAGTTGATATGAAATGTTCTGTTGTCAGATTGTTATAGGAATGGTTCTTGATTACCTTCACAATAATAATATATGAGTCAATAAGGATAAACCAACCAAATGAAAGGTTGGACTAAACTCCAACTCACCCTTCAAATCTCTATCCCACTGCTTTTCAGTAGGATGGAAAGTTCCTATCTTTAAACTATTATTTGTTTTTTTCTCAAAACAGATTAGATTTTCTGAAGTGAATTTAACTTTGTTCCATGTAAGGTCATTATTAAAAGGTGATATTAATTTGTTTAGGGTTGACTAAAATAAGGAGAAACATTTAATTTGGATAATTTAGTGACAGAATAAGAAACTCAATGCTGCTCTACTCACTTGTTCCATAGTTTCTATAAAGTGAAACAGTTGTAACGATATCTTTTAGTAAACTTAAACAACCTTCCCCAAAAGCTATTAGGGAATATTCCTATTACTTATGTTTCAGAACTGCATTACATGGTTATATAAATAGTTTGAATGATTCATGACTGACATTAGCTTGTGTTTACACTGACCTGTTACTCATATATTAATGTCTTTGTAACTTCAGTAAACCTCAACAATTTCCCTTGTTTCATTCATCACGGTTCAGTAAACTAAGTAAAATATGAACCAGTGTAATCATTATAATAACGTAGGATTGTAACTCTTTAAAAAAGGTTTAGTGGCTCTTAAAAGAGCCGTTGTGTTTGGGTGTCCTGGGGCCTCATTTATAACGCCGTAGGATTGACGTAGGAAGGTTGCTTACGTAGTACAAAGCACAAAAATAGGTACATAAACAGTGGCGGCCGGTCCATAGGGGCGCTAGGGGCGCCGCCCCACCTCTTCCCATATTAAAAAATAAAAATAAAAATAAAAATAAAAAATATATTTTTAAAAATATATTTATTTTTATTTATTTTTTTAATGATCAAGGTAAATATTATATAATTTGTATCAGTAAAATGTATAATCTAAAATAAAATCTCGTTTAAAATTGTGTTTCGATGTCTAAAGTTACTGATAAGTCACATGTTTCTGCCTGGCCTTGCCCGTGTACCTTCTCTCGTCTGGGCGCTAAGAGAGGAGCCCTCAACCAGTGCAGCAGCAGCCACTAGCAGCTGACTGTTGCTATCTGTAATGTGTAAACTATGCAGCGAAAACATAATTTCAGCCAATCAGCGTCGTCAAATATGATGGTCACAGGGCTCCTACGTGAGCGCCCGGTGCAGTCTGTGAGTTGTTTGGACTCGTATCCAAGGAGACAAAACAGGAAGCTGTCATACACTCTGGAAGCTACCATTAGCAGCTCCGTTTTTGACATAAAAATGGAATTATGGATCATCAATCATTTTTCAAAGTGACAGACACATTGGATTAACCTATGGATTAACCTTCAGCTGCGTTTTTCTCGTTTTTGATCAGAATTGTTATTCTGCAAAAGGTGAGCATATCTCCATGTTTTGCTACCTAAAGCTACGTCGTGTGATGTCTGTATTTGCTTCCCCTGTCGCGAGTTCTGATCGCTCAGTGATGATACTTATATTTCTAGAATATGTGGAATCTCAGTTTGTAAGCTTGTTTGTGCATATCCGATAAGTATATCGATTGATTTATACCTAGAGTGCGTTAGCATTTTTTTGCTCAGGGCTCATTTAGACGCTTCTTGTGAGACTTGTGTTTTGTTTCGGTAAACATGGTTCATATCATCAGTTAGATGCATTTCCTCTGAGTAGGACACATGAATAGTTTATTACATTTTAAGAAGCCCTGAGACACAGTTTCGTGAGAAAAAAAACGGGGGGAAAAAGCCCCTTAACAGGTTAAATGGGAATTAAATCAGTGTTCCCAAAGCCCCGGTGTTCTGCAGTTTGTGTGGGCCTACTGTACTGTTGCACAGTTTATGCTGTAGAAACTATGTCCAGGACAAGGTGTTTGGAAGTTTTGGAAGATTCATAGCTAACCACACTGAAGTTATGGAGGTATTGATCAGTCTTCTCATATTTTTAAGCCTCAAATTGTCCTTCTCCCCCCCCCCCCCCCTCCCCCCCTCTAACATCACCAGAAGTCATGATTTAAGGGGTCTTTTCTCAAAAAAAATTACCGGGGGAGCATCCCCCCGGACCCCTCTAGTATTGTTTGATCACCATTTCCACAGCCCCACCTAAAATATTTTCCACCAGCCGCCACTGAGCAGCTGTTCTATTGGTTGCAGGTGTGTGGCACAAGCAAACGACCAGTTTGTCAAACAGTATTCAATGTGGGATAGAATCATACAGTGGAGGTATGACTTTGCAGCATTGACAGTTAAGAAAGGTCTGATTTGTTTAACATTTTGCAAGTGGAATTTAATGGTATTGGATACTTTCTTAATATGTTTCTTGAAAGTCAAGTTCGAGTCCAATATGACTGCAAGATACTTGAACTACAGATTACCTTACCACTGCACTGGTAAGGTAAAACTAGGCCGATTAATAAGATGTGAAGTGCTTTGTAACTTTGACCCGCTTGAATGAATACACAAAAAACAATGAAGAAAGAGTTATCTCTGGACTGCTTCGCTGCCAGCTGCTCCCCCCGGGACCCGAAAGTGGCGTAGCCTGTACTTCAACATCAATGCATACGAATGTGCTCGATATATGCTGTATTGAACCAATAAACTAACACAAACTAACTGTATCAATATAACATGATGATGATGGTGGTAAAGAACGCATCTAACGTTCCGCTGTTCATTATAATACAAAAACATCATGCTCTTACTTTGAAACCATGCGGAAATGTCGTCATCAGCCGGCCATCACGTGTTTTCCGAAAATAACCGAGTGACACGAGTAGATTTTAGCCGAGACTGGCGGAAAGTTTGTCTCAACTCCGTGTGTGTAAAAAGACGATCCACGAGCAGAGATTTGAGATCCAGAAGCACATTTTTGGTCGACAAATACAAAATGGATTCACAAATGCCTGATCGAAAGTTGTAAATGTTAAAGAGATATTGAAAGATCTTTTTTTTATTTGTAAAAATATTTTACAAATATATTACATTTGCAAATTTATTTGTGAGCTTGCAAATCTTTTAAATGCATTTGTGGATGGTGTTTTACATTTACAAATCACATATTTACACACAAATTATTTTTATGTTCACACAAATAATTATGAGACATATCTAAGCCCATATATAAGCTTCTGGTGCTTTTTTAAACACGTAAACAAATAGCTGTAGGCTATCCATGGTTCCGATAGAGAGGGGGGGGGGGGGGGGGGGGTGGGGGGATATAAGGAAAACACAGACACTCATCACAACACAGCAATAGCCTATAGGCAAAACACAGAAGATCAACAAAAGATATGACATAAAATGAGCTTACCAAAGCTGAAGTAGATGGTCAACTTCATTCATTTTCTTTCCGTTTTACTGATTGTAATCGCTATACGCTGCTCTCTCTCGTCTCCTCTTCACAAAGTTCTACACTATTCGCGGCACACATACTTACAGCCAATCAGCTCTCTGAATTATGAGATGACGTTTGGTAGGTATGCCAGCACTTTGCCCCACTGGTGATAATTGTTTTGCCGCACACATTGAATAGAAAAATACTCTGAGCATGCGCAGTGTAGTTTTTACAGCACCCATTCATTTTAACAGCAGAGAGAGGGGCTTGCCCCACATCGCTCAACACGGCTCAATAGGCACACTGCACAGTGGACACTAATTGAAAGAACGCAGACTAAAACAGCAATGTACAGACGAATCAGATGACTAAATATGATCTTAAAATATATTTTAACATATATTTTTTTTGCATATTTATGGATTATTGTTTGCATTACTTTCTACTGTCACTAGGTGGGGCTGTGACCCACCTGCCCCTAATGACGAGTCGCCACTGCCACTTTAACTTCCGTCGAGCTGCGACATAGAAATATAGAATAGAAAATATCAAGAAGATACTGTAAATTATATCTAGAATAAAACAGTTTAGTGCCGGATGTACAAAGATATGAATAGGAGGATGTGCGAAACAGACAAACTAATTAGGCTTTATTAAAACATGAAATAATACTTTAGGTTAAGGTCTTCTTTTAAATACATGTAAGCAAAAAGCTTTGGGGGTATCTATATTAAGCCTGACAAAGTACTTAACGTCTAATATATTGCATGGTTTGTTTTGGGACTTGACAATCAACTTTCCTGCAATGTTAACTATGTTGAAGCACTTATTTTAACTGATATTATACATATTTATTATACTCTTATAAGATGTATGTAGATAGAATAAGAAATGTTAGGGTTAGGGTTAGGGGTAGGGCCTTACAAGCCCTAAAAATGAACTGAGATTTCCACACAAATGTTCTTTAGCAAGTGTGCAGAGCAATTTTGATTTAAAATAGCAATTTGAAGGTTCGATTTTTGTAAACATTTTTGTGTGTACATTAATAATTTAAGATGTAAATTAATTCCAATTTATTTGTAGTACTTTCTAATTTGATTGTGTCATTTGGTGGCATCAATGTGTGCATTTGATACGGATAATGGAGCAGTTGCTTTAGGGCCTCATATACAGTATAGCTCAGTGTTTCCCCTATATACAAATAGCGGCGGCGCAGCGCCGCTGCTAGGGGGCGCCAGCCAGGTACCCAAAAAAATAAAAATAATTTTTTAATAATAAGTGGCGACCCTTTTTCATTTTTGATTGTTTGTTATGTGGATTTGTAGTATTTGTGTTACTGTATGTTCAATAAAGGTGTATTTTTGCTAAATCTTGAGATATTGCCACTGTATGTACTGGCATAGGCGACATAGGTGGTCGCCTAGGGCAGTGGTTCCCAAACTTTTTGTGCCCAAGGCACACCAAAGGACAAGTAAAAATCTCAAGGCACACCTATTGTGCAAAATAGCCCTTATAACGTGTTATCACTCATATCATGTAAAATATCTGTAAATGTGCATAATTATTTACTAATGCCAAATAAAATGTGACAAAGACAACTATATTACTCATGAAATATTTATTAACTAAATATTTCAGAAATTAATTTGAAACTTTATCAAATTAGGCTTCATCAAAGCAGCAACACACTCATTTAAACCAGACAGGTCACACAATTTAAAATTGTGGAGGATCAGGCTTTGGTGGTCGGCTCCCATCTCGGCGCACAGCTGGGAGAAGAGGCGAGATTTCAGGGGCCTTGATTTGATGTAATTCACCATCTGCACAGCCTGATTCAGCACCTCAGTCAACTCCGGGGGCATGGTTTTGGCAACTAATGCCTCTCGATGCAAAATGCAGTGGTTTGTCACGATCAGAGATGGGGTCGTTACTAAAAAAAAGTAATATATTACATATTACATATTACTTTAAAAAAAAGTAATATATTTCGTTACTCTCTACATAAAGTAACTCGTTACTTTACTCGTTACTTTACTCGCAGGGCCGGCCCGCTCCTCCCTACAGGCAGATCACGCAGACTGCTAAAGTTTCAAATGTTCTCTTTAGTTCAGTTTCCATTGTCGCATAAGACTGATCCAGATAGCTCTGACCATGGCTGTCCTCTGTCTCCTGCTATCTGTATTTTGCACAGTATATCTCTGAGCGATGCGATGGTGATTCCACTGTGCAAATGGGCAACATTTTCTCTACTATAAAGGATGCTACAAGCCTGTCCATCTCTGCTTTGGTTACCGGTCCTCCAAATTCAAATTTTTGCTGCTTCGGTCGGCGGCGGCGCACTCACAACATCCTCACTCTGGGTTCGGGGGTCCTTAGCTATTAGCTTCACTTTAGCATGTGTTCTTTGCAGGTGTTTGTTGAGGTTTGACGTGGTGTTTACAGCAGTGGATAACAGCTTCTGGCCTGGACACAGTTTGCACCTCACCGTCACATTCCTGTCTATTCTTCGGACGAACTCAAAATAATGGGCATACCTCCACCCCTCGAAAGTTATCGCTGACTCAGCCATGTTTATGCAGCACTGCACGTAGAGATGTGGACGCGCAAGTCGCGTAGATTACGTGCAAATAAACCTGCAGCGGAAACCCCTCTTGTCTGTCAGTGTGATTATGACTGATTTTATAAAAGTAACGAAGTAACGCGTGTCGGGGCAATGTTAGTAACTGTAGTGTGATTACTGAATTATAAAAGTAAATTATTAGTTACCCTGAATATTTCTTCTCCCGTAGTATGGCTTTCCATTTCTTTGCAGAAGAAAAACGTCTCTTTGATAGAGTCAGCATCAACATATCTGACGTTTGCCAGAAGTTGGGCAGCCCCACTTATGTCAGTAGATTCGTCTATTTGTAGGGAAAATCTGCCGCTCGCCTGCAGTGCCATAAGACAGGTAACTTTCATGATACTGTCTGCTGACAGTTTTTTTCCTCTTTTCTTTCGGTGGTGGGTTGTCGGCAGTCTCTGCACTGGTGGTTGGTGGTTTGTTCCGCACAAGAAAGCGCTCCATTTTCCCTCTTGCGTGTTTCTTTGTTTTAATGTTGTCCTTCAGCCTTCGATGTGTCACGGTCTTATAATTCCCACCTGCAACTGCGTTAACAGCGAAATATGGGGTTCTGTGAGGATTTTTTTTTAAATAATTGTTTTTAGGTATAGACTTTGCCTCTGTATTATGAAATGAGTGCATACAAAGTACTGATATAGTAAATTAAAAAATAATTATTTTTGTGTAGTTGTATATTGCAATAATAACGTATGGTTGTCACAAAATCCCACGGCACACCCAGACTTGCCTCACGGCACACCAGTGTGCCACGGCACACCGTTTGGGAACCACTGGCCTAGGGCGCCAGATCTGGGGGGCGCTGCGCTGGTAGCTCTGGGAGGGGAAAAAACATTTTTGACCGTTGGCGCTCATCCTGATTTTCGGCCTTGATGTAACAACATTCATAATTAAGTAAATGTAACACCCTTTTCACCCCGGTTACACTTTTCATTTGCCCTGTATGGGCGCTGTAAGTGATGAAAGTGGGGGATGTTGGCTTATCAGGCGCCCGCAGCTCACAGCCAAAGTGCGAGCATGGGAGCGAGAGAGCGAGGGAGAGAGAGAGAGGGTGCACCGGTACCGGCGCTGTTGTTATTAGAATCTAGTGCTAGCTGCGCTAACGGATATAAGAAGTAGATGTTTCTACAACCAGGGTGGAGGAGAGCTCTCCTGTCAGACTGAGAGGCTCAGTGAGGTAAAGGACTCTCTGAGTGTTTAGATTTTAGTCTAAGTTATCTCAGTGGGTCTCAAACAAATATGTGTTTACAAATTATGGAAACACATATTTCCAAGGCACTCCTTTATAATTATTAGGATAAATAAAAACAGGTTTGAAATCATTCCAATGTATACTATAGGACAGTAACCAAAAATATCGTTTAAAGTTGGAGAGATACAAAAATATGCATAAATAAATAAATGTTAACTAGGTAAAATAAGATATAGGCTAAATGAACAACAAAAATAAAATAAGTTACATTTATTTGTTATTGGCTATGGTAGGTTATTGGTTATGTTCATATACTTATTTGATTATTAAAATGTAAACCGATCTTTTTCATATGGGTGTTTTAGAGTTGTACCCCCTAGATCAGGTCTATAGTAATTCTGCTCAAAGTGCACCAGATTGAAGCATTTTACTTTAAAATGTTCAAAATAATCTTCCCGGGGGGGCAGACCCCCAGACCCCCCTAGAGGATGTGACGTCCACCCCCCAATTCGAACATGTTCATACAATACTGAATACATTTGGAGCCATTTTGACGTATATCACCTATGTCAATAAGTTTCTGTTTTTGTTGTGTATTTGTCTTTTGTAGAGATTTTTCATTTATTCTTCATAAAATCTCGCCTAGGGCAGCAAATTGGCTAGCCTGGTGCTAGGCCTCAAGAGCCTTTCTTGTGCTGGCAGACACAACTAAAAAATTCCACGCGCTCCGCGCTCACATTTAGCTGGGCCCACGTGCCTTAGCACCGCTGCTATGACTCCATCCTAGGGGAAACACTGTAACCCTTAAGGTCATGGGGGGGGAGATCTTCGATATCCCCCCACCCCCCTCCACATATAAAATCCCAATTTAACCCCTGCCTATAATCCTATTTTATATACCTTTATGTAGCTAATCACCGCCTCCAAGTGTTCAAATAGTTTAACGTAACAAATCTTAAGAACATAATATAACATGCCAACTAGGGGTGGGAATCACCAGGCTCCCCACGATACAATGCAATACTATTGCAATACTTAAAGGAAACCTATCATGCTGTATTTAAAGGTGGGGTAGGTAATTTTGGAGAAACCAGCTCGAGTGCGCTAAAATTTGAAAATACACAGCCGGAAGAAATCTGCTACTTCCTTACAGAGCCCCTCCTCCAACACACACATGACCAATGAGGGCACAAGATAAGTTTGTGCACAGGTGGAAGGCTGACAGGCAGGTAGGCCATTAAGGCCAACCAGTTATTTTAGCCGGGCCGGCTAAAATGATTGGTCGTGCTTTTTACAGTACTACGGCTTCCACAGATGACATTTTTTTATGGATTTGTTTTCAAAGCACTTAAGATATTCATTGCTATCGGGATGTTAAGAGCATTCCATGGAATATAACAAAAAGTGTATCTCGAGCCGGTTTCTCAAACTTACCTACCCCACCTTTAAATTATATATTGTAGGGCCATATACCTATATAAGGTATATTTATACGTTTCTGTTTTCGAAATACCAAACAGATCATGCATTTTAGCCATGCCTCAATTCGCTCTATGTGTTGTTTGCTGTCTACGGGTCTGATTTTGTGAGCTGCAGCTGACCACGCCCCCCTGCAGGAGAGGGGAGCCGTGCTCTGATCAGCTGCTGGGCTGTCAGAAGAGGGGGAGAAAAAGAGATCTCAGTCCTCCATGTTTTATTATATAGAGTCGTTATTCATTTGTTTTAAAGCTCAATAAATAACAAAGAAGACCTTTGACCGGCACTTTTCTAATTTTGTCCGGAAGATTTAAACTTTAACGGACATCTTGACCGGCGAAAGAAACTGAAACTGAAACTCTGCCGCACGGTCCCCTCGTTCCTTGGAAGAGGCGGAGAGAATTATGGCGCATTTCCACCACACGGTCGGCCTCGGCCACGCTCGGTACTGCTTGGCCGCGTTGGGCCTTAACAGGGCCGGCTCACTTCATGCTGCGCTTCCATTACAGTTTAGGAACTGGGGTAGTTACTATAGTAACGCAGTGTAGGCGGAGCCGTGACGTCATCTTCAATGAGAACCCCAGAAAAACAACACAGCCGTTAGCTGTTAGCACTCAGAGCTCACAGCTCCTTATATATGTTCAGAAACTCGACAAAAGTTAAACAAGTACACACCACAGACTGCCTGTGTCATGGCGAGTACAGTCGCTGCTTTATTTATGTCTGTATAGGCCGTTGTTGTGACTGTGGACGGTCGGAGCATATATTGAGTTAGCTTAGCCAATCTCCATCTAGAAAACACGCATTTTAAAAGGTTTTTCACCTGCCGTCTGTCTGCAAACTTGCCAAAGCATTAATTCATGGTTTTTACTAACCGGTATCAGTATGTTGTTACTTCGGCATCATTTTGAAACGTGTATTACAATTAAATCACGGTCAAATATGTTCATCTTGTTGTAGTTGTAGCCTCCTTGCCAGCGATTCTCTCTCTAGTTTAGCATACTCAGCCCGACTCAGCCCTGTTTGTTGGCCCCGATAGAACCACAACTTTGTCGGGCCAGAAAAGAGGTGAAAAAGTGGCCCCGGGCCGGGCCGGGCCGTAACTAGGCCTAGTGGAAGCGCAACCAAAAACGGGCACGGCACGACACGGCACGCTTAAACCGCGCTCCGCGTCATGGTGGAAATGCGCCATTACAGTGCTTGCCTCGACGGGGAGGGATTGCATTGAATTAAAGCAGCGGGAGCAAACGCTTGCCTCGGGGAGGGAGAAAGAAAGCCACAGCGGAGAATAAACAGAAGGGTAACCATTTGTGGCAGACTACAGCGCCACTTACAGGCCTGGCATATGTACTACAGGGTCTCCAGCGCTTTCGAACGGCAATGGCCGTGGCTGTCTCCTCCTGATTGGTGGAGTTGGCCCAATAGCCGTAGCGCCACCGTCCTGACGTCAGGACAGTGTTCAAATCTGGATCAGTTTTTATCAGATCCGTTGCAGCCCCTTTTTTAGAGATTTGGGTATGGAGGAAAATAGAGAGGGTTGTGTTTTCTGACACTTGGTGAGTTCCCTGGAACACCGGGGACACATATTCATGTATAAAAGACGTACAAAAGTGCATTTTGCATGATAGGTCCCCTTTAAGCCACAATACGATAGTATTGCGATTCTACGATATGCTAAGTATTGCGATACGATATATTGCGATATTGCAAATCACATGACTCATATCCATGTCCGTCTTCCTGGTTAAAACATGTATTTGCAACATGAATAGTTTATGTAAATAACCCAATGGGTGTTCTTTGAACCTGAAAAGGAGATGGCATTGTTTTTGTTACTTTCATTGCAATTGTATACATGTCTTAACGTAACTTCCTGTTTTATTTAGACATGCTTTTATTTTGAAGGCGATATTGCGCTATTAGCAAGAAGTTACTGTTCCCAAAGCATTTTACAACAATGAGTGGTTTCTAAAAATTCTTCAAACTATTTCTAGCTTTTAGGAGACACACCATTACCCAAAGTGATTCTCTAAACAGTCCCTCTTCTTTTCTTTAACCCTCTCTGTCAGAACAGTTCATTCACCTTGTTCCTAACGGACCCCAAAGGAACGCCTTGGAGTTTCTAACCTCTACAAACTAGGATGGAGGTTAACCTGCATTTGTGGGAGACCCAGGCCTGGCCGGAGGTATCCAAGAACAAAACATGGATTCCTCTCAGGTAAAGTTCAACTCTTTATTAAAGATCAAACCAATCATCTCTTAAATGTAGAGAGTCTGAATAAAAAAGACACAACAAAACCCGTCAGAAATGTCCTATCATTCACTTATCAATAACTATATATTAGCTTGTATACAGGTATTATTATTTATTGCATACATCCACTGACATCATATTCTTCTCTCGTCTGACTGGAAAATACTGGGGCTGTCCCGAATACCATTTTTCGGGGACAGCCCTAGCCCTAGCGGCGCACGCTTCAACACACGTATTTCGGTTTATTCAAGGCATTCGTTTTGTTATTCTACAGTATTGTTGTTTTATAGTTATTTGTAAAGTATACAACCCAATTTGTGTTCTTTGAAATTGAAAAGGATATTGCATTGTGTGTGTTACTTTTGTTGCAGTTGTATATATGTCTTAAGTGTAATTTGGCTTGGCTTCCTATTTTGCATGGACATGCTTTTATTTTGAAGGAGAGTTAGCGCTGTTGACAGGAAGTCGTTGTTGCTATGGAAACGACGTGATGGAGAAATGGAGCGGAGATTAACGGAGAAAAGTAATATCTACATATAGGCTAAAGACGGAGAAAATCAGGGATAAAGTTTATGGTTAAGTGTTAGCACCCCCTGAAGAGGCACACGCTCTTACATTGATATTGGAGATTTCAATATTTCAATATGGCAGCGCGACTGCCTAAAGAAAAAAGAAAAAAAAGAAATTGAAAACCGAATAGAAGGCCAACGAACGAATGTTCGGATATTCGGGTACAGCCCTAGAATATAGCCACTGCTTCCTCTCTGCTGATCATTTACACATGGATCAAATAAAGACACAAGTCCATCAATAATGGAATATACGAATCATAAATCAATAATTGTGAGTATTTAAAAGTAGTTGACATATAAGAGTCAATAATAAGAAGATTGTAAAACATAAAATTATTATATGATGTGAGTATTGACAAACCCCTGAGACCTGCTGCCTTCCTATCAGAGAGAAGCAGCACGTGTTGTGATGATGGTCAGAGGTCTTTCAAAGGTTCTACTATTTATTTTTCTCTTCATTACCATACTTTCTGGCTCCTGATACCGTTTCTACTACTGCTGCTCCTACTGCTGCTGCTCCTATTGCTCCTGCTGCTGCTGCTACTGCTGCGATCCCTGCTGCTGCTGCTACTGCTGCGATCCCTGCTGCTGCTCCTACTGCTCCGATCCCTGCTGCTGCTCCTATTGCTCCTCCTATTGCTCCTGCTGCTGCTCCTATTGCTCCTATTGCTCCTGCTGCTGTTCCTATTGCTCCTGCTGCTCCTACTGCTCCGATCCCTCCTGCTGCTCCTATTGCTCCGATCCCTGCTGCTCCTATTGCTCCGATCCCTGCTGCTCCTCCTATTGCTCCTGCTGCTGTTCCTATTGCTCCTGCTGCTCCTACTGCTCCGATCCCTCCTGCTGCTCCTACTGCTCCGATCCCTGCTGCTCCTACTGCTCCGATCCCTATTGCTCCTCCTATTGCTCCTGCTGCTGCTCCTATTGCTCCTCCTATTGCTCCTATTGCTCCTGCTGCTGTTCCTATTGCTCCTGCTGCTCCTACTGCTCCGATCCCTCCTGCTGCTCCTATTGCTCCGAACCCTGCTGCTCCTATTGCTCCGATCCCTGCTGCTCCTCCTATTGCTCCTGCTGCTGTTCCTATTGCTCCTGCTGCTCCTACTGCTCCGATCCCTGCTGCTCCTACTGCTCCGATCCCTGCTGCTCCTCCTATTGCTCCTGCTGCTGTTCCTATTGCTCCTACTGCTCCGATCCCTGCTGCTGCTCCTATTGCTCCTCCTATTGCTCCTGCTGCTGCTCCTATTGCTCCTCCTATTGCTCCTGCTGCTGCTCCTATTGCTCCTATTGCTCCTGCTGCTGTTCCTATTGCTCCTGCTGCTCCTATTGCTCCGATCCCTCCTGCTGCTCCTATTGCTCCGATCCCTCCTGCTGCTCCTATTGCTCCTATTGCTCCTGCTGCTGTTCCTATTGCTCCTGCTGCTCCTACTGCTCCGATCCCTCCTGCTGCTCCTATTGCTCCGATCCCTGCTCCTCCTATTGCTCCTGCTGCTGTTCCTATTGCTCCTATTGCTCCTATTGCTCCTGCTGCTGTTCCTATTGCTCCTGCTGCTCCTACTGCTCCGATCCCTCCTGCTGCTCCTATTGCTCCTACTGCTCCGATCCCTCCTGCTGCTCCTATTGCTCCGATCCCTGCTGCTCCTCCTATTGCTCCTGCTGCTGTTCCTATTGCTCCTACTGCTCCAATCCCTGCTGCTGCTCCTATTGCTCCTCCTATTGCTCCTGCTGCTGCTCCTATTGCTCCTCCTATTGCTCCTGCTGCTGCTCCTATTGCTCCTATTGCTCCTGCTGCTGTTCCTATTGCTCCTGCTGCTCCTATTGCTCCGATCCCTCCTGCTGCTCCTACTGCTCCGATCCCTCCTGCTGCTTCTATTGCTCCGATCCCTGCTGCTCCTCCTATTGCTCCTGCTGCTGTTCCTATTGCTCCTGCTGCTCCTATTGCTCCGATCCCTGCTGCTCCTACTGCTCCGATCCCTGCTGCTCCTCCTATTGCTCCTGCTGCTGTTCCTATTGCTCCTGCTGCTGTTCCTATTGCTCCTACTGCTCCGATCCCTGCTGCTCCTCCTATTGCTCCTGCTGCTGTTCCTATTGCTCCTGCTGCTGCTCCTATTGTTCCTCCTATTGCTCCTGCTGCTGCTCCTATTGCTCCTACTGCTCCGATCCCTGCTGCTCCTACTGCTCCGATCCCTGCTGCTCCTACTGCTCCGATCCCTGCTGCTCCTCCTATTGCTCCTGCTGCTGTTCCTATTGCTCCTACTGTTCCGATCCCTGCTGCTCCTCCTATTGCTCCTGCTGCTGTTCCTATTGCTCCTGCTGTTCCTATTGCTCCTGCTGCTCCTACTGCTGCTGCTGCTCCTGCTGCTCCTGCTGCTCCTGCTGCTCCTACTGCTCCGATCCCTGCTGCTCCTCCTATTGCTCCTGCTGCTGCTCCTATTGCTCCTGCTGCTGTTCCTATTGCTCCTGCTGCTGTTCCTATTGCTCCTGCTGCTCCTCCTACTGCTCCTGCTGCTGTTCCTATTGCTCCTGCTGCTGTTCCTATTGCTCCTGCTGCTGTTCCTATTGCTCCTGCTGCTGCTCCTATTGCTCCTGCTGCTGTTCCTATTGCTCCTGCTGCTGTTCCTATTGCTCCTGCTGCTCCTCCTATTGCTCCTCCTGCTGCTCCTCCTGCTGCTCCTGCTGCTCCTCCTGCTGCTCCTACTGCTCCTCCTGCTGCTCCTACTGCTGCTCGTGCTGCTGTTCCTAATGTTCTCATTTGTGCTGCTATTGCTACTAATTTTGCTCCAAACAACACATAAGGTCTAATTTTCTTCCATACGCTTTCACCACCACCTGAAGCACCTGACAGGCTCCTTTCTTCTCTTAAGAAGGTCTCAGCCATCCTGAACATCTGGTCTGTGTAGTGCTGTCCTCCGTTAGCTGAGACCATCTCATCTATCTTATCCAGGAAGGTTCTGACCTGCTCTCTGCTTCTCTTGGTTTTGTTGTCAAACACACAGTATCTACCTCCACACATGGAGACCAGCTTAGAGACATGTCTGCTGTGCAGGATCAAACCCTCAATGGACTGACCTTCTTTGAGGACGTCTCCATGAGTGAAAAGCACCATGGAGTACTTCAGAGCATCACCTTCAAAGAGTTTAGGAAGGAGCTCAATCAGCTTGATGTCTGCTTCAGTGATTCTGCCTACTCTGACCACGATAACGAAGGCATGTACTCCTGGACTCGCCTCTACCACAGACCTCTTGATCTGCAGGTACAACTGTTCTGGAGTCAGATGTTTATCAGTGAACCCTGGAGTATCGACCACCGTGACCTTACAGCCCTCCACTGTGGCGGATGCAGAGGTCGTCTCTGTACTGACTGAATCAAAGTCAGCAGCTGATTGGAGCTTCTCAGATCTCAGGATGGTGTTTCCAGAGGAAGTTTTCCCAGCTCCAGGAAGACCGAGCATCACGATCCTCTTCTCTTTGGGAATGTCAGCTGGAAGACAGAAACCAGGTAAAACAGTTAATCTCTCTACAAGTACTGTCAGTAAAACAGCTCTAACCAGAATATGAATGTTTCTCAGAATAACACACTGTGTAAGTCTGAAGCACTGTAGACTTTAACAACTAACACCAGAAGCTGCTAGGATTCACTCTGAGGAAACTACGTCAGTTACCATTTCATCCAAAGACGTTACCGAACATTAATAAAGAGCATTGGACGGCAACAGTACCTGGTGAATCAGGTTGTTCCTGAGTTCTCAGGTGTTCAGACTTCAGCAGCAGATTTCTGACTTGTTCTTCATCGTGAGACTTATTGTCCAAGAGGTGATACCTCCCATCAAACATTTTAACAGCTTTCGGAAGCTGAGCTTTTTCTCCTTCTGCAAATATGAAATCCTCCAAAGTCTCATCCTCTAAAGTATCTCCTCCAGTGAAGAGGAGGTAACTCTTCTTCAACCCTCGAGGTCTGAGGACTTCCATTGCTGTGTTCAGCGCCTCCTGCTCTTCCTTTGTGAAGCGTCCGACTCTGAGGGTCACCAGAAACAGACAGTGCCTGCAGGACTTCAGGAGATCCTGACAGAAGTCTTCAATCTTCTCTGTTTCCTTGATGTCCAATATTCCTTGAGTGTCGACCACTGAGATCTGTTTCCCAAACACACTTCCTGTTTGCTCAGAGATTTCTGTCGTCACTGACCTGTAAGACATCTTAGACTTAAACGCAGGTCGTCTCAGGATGGTGTTTCCTGAAGCACTTTTACCAACTCCGGTTTTACCGAGCAGGACGATGGTGAGATCTGGATCCATGACTGAGGATCAGAAAACCTGCAGGAGAAAAGGATCAGATTCAGGAAGGTACAAAGACTTTAGTTGTGTCTGTGATTATTACCTCAACTGTTTTCATCTGTCTCAATTAATTAATTATTAGAGGTCCTAAACATTGTTTTATATTTTAAGCACAATTCTCCTCAGACAGATACAAAATACAACAAAAGTATGAAAAACAGAAGAATAGTAACTAAATGGTATACATAGTACTGAAACTGTTAAGGATTTGTATTTCAATTGGTTTAATTTTAAGGCAAATACACATACAATAAACACTGTCAGGATGACTTTTAACTGTAATATCCGAATAAACAAAGAATAAAAATGACATGTAATCATTTAATGAAGAATTTCTTTTGGAAAAATTAGTCGTGTCAAAAATATTGGCATATTCAACATTGGAATTAAAAATATTCGTATGGCCCAAAATTGATGCTCTACATTTATGAGTAATTGCCGACAGTAGTGTGCCTCACACGATGCACCAACTTACACAGATATATTGTTCTTTATAGTATAAACTGTGTTAATAATTTTGTAATATTAAAACAGCACATATTAAAAAATAAAAGGAATAATAGCCAATCAATGTAGACTGAATACAGTGTTGGCTATTTTGAACAAATAATTAAAGTACAATCAAATACTAGCACACTACATTTACCCAAGGGTTTTATCTACTTACAAACACTTCTAAAGCTATGCCAGGATTATAGGAGCATCTTGGTGTTCAGTATCTTGTCCAAGGACACTCCTACATGTTGTCTGCAGAAACCGGGATCAAACTACCAACCCCCTATCAGGCATGAGCACAGGTAGAACCCAAAGGGGGCTGGAGCCCCTGACCTTTTGCCTCTTATCAGATAAATATGAATGTAATTTGTAATGTATGTTTTTTGAGTTACCCAGGTCACAAAAGGGTTGACCACACAGGACTTCCCAATTGTAACACAGAGCTGTCAACATGTCTTATGCCTTACCCCTAGATTCCACTGGGTCCGTCTGCGTCACGTTACGGCGCGTTACGGCCGCGTTACGGGTGCGCCGCGGCGTTTGCAAAGATCGCGGCCAAATGGGTGCTATTCCACCAGACGCGCTGCGTTACGGCTCAGAAGTGTCCCAGAAGCGTCTCGGCGCTGGGCTCCGCTCAAAATAGGATGCAAGTCTATTTTTCGACGGGACGCGAGGCGTTGCATAGCGCCGGGCAGGAAGTGGACCGGTCAGAGCATCCGGCCCATCCCCAAAATAAACTAATTTTGCAGACCCTATCCCTCCGTAGTCTTTCAAGTAGGAGGAGAAATGCCAGCGTTCTCCTCCGGTTTACAGGCACTGTGTAAATTATATATAGAATAATTATGATGATGAATGCATTTTTTTACCACTCAAATACAGCAACACATCTTTGATTCATGTCGTTTATAACTGGAATATTACAGTTATTATTAACTTTGTCTGTACAAAGTAGCCTGTCCAGGAAATATGCCCAAATCAACAAAAACTGTGAGCCGGCAGGCAAGACGCTCCGCTTCTGAAATGCTTCTGAAACGCGCCTGGTAGGGTATGACGCTGGAGGAGGCCGGACCAAAACCGCGGCGCAGCCGTAACGCGACGCAAACAGACCCGGTGGAATCGAGGGGTTAGCCAATCAGAATGCAGGTCCGCAGCACCGTAGGCGGGCTTTACTGCAAACGCTCGTCTGATGCACAGTATTTAAAGTATCTCAATTTGGTCCACATTGACCAACCACAAGACTAAGATGCTGTAACATGGATACAAATATCATCCTATAATAACCATAATAAAATAATACTGTGAAAAGATCCGTTCTGTAGAAGGAGTACTTACTTTATGCACTTTTCATACTTGAAGTACACCTAACTGAAAATACTTTATTTAATTCTGAAATGGGCCGTTGTGCCCAAGGAGTACTTTTACTTTATGAACTTGAATATGTTATTTATTTAAAATAAATAGTTATTATATTATCATAATGAGAATCAGAATCTCTTTATTAGTCCCACAGCGGGACATTTACAGTGTTACAGCAGAAGTGGCATAGCAGGTAAGGAGGAGTGGTTAGGGAAGGAGACAGGAGATGTTTTTCTTGATCATGTGTTTAGAGTTAACAATGCTGCTGAACCGGTTCAGTCTGATAATGAAGGCAGCAGACAAAGGGACATTGACCGACTGCATTCTTTAAATTGTCTAATTAGAGCCAGGTGTTCATTTCACATTAAAAGCATGTTGAGTAAAAATCGTTTGATTTTCGAGTGTTGTATTGGACACAAAAAAAAATAGCAATTACTTATTTATTTATTTCTAGGATTATTATCCCCTGTCTAAAAAATAAAACACAGAAAAGTTATGTTACTTTTTGGATATCCCTTTTCCCATAAATGCTCATCAATCACTTTGGGTCACATAACTAAGGAAAGAGCGCCCCCGAAATACCACTTGTGGCCAGAAATATATATTACATCCGTAGTGATAAGAACTACCATAGAGAATGAATGGTAAAAGTTAAGGGAGTTAAGCCTTACTGTTGCCGTGCAAGATCCTTAGGTCTCAGTTTGACTCCGTCTCAGAGCTCTGAGAATCTGCTTTCATTTGAATTGAAAGATTTGGATCATGGGAATCGATTTTAGAGCCCAAGTTATAATTAAGCAATAGCTCACGACAGGCCGTGGTATATGCTCATTATATCACAGCTAAGGGGCGTGGTTCGGCCCGACGCGAAGCGGAGGGTCGACAACCCCCTTAGCTGTGATATAATGAGCATATATCACGGCCTGAAGTGAGCTATTGCTTTTATAAAACGGTTACCAAGTGTGGCAATATGAATGAAAAATACACACTCTAATTTAAATAGTTGTTATTATTAAATAATGATGTTCAAAATAAAATAGTCCGTCCGTTGCCTTCTGCACAAAACATAGTGCGAGGTGGTTGCTATGCAACAACACTAACAACAGCTAGCGAACATATTAGACAGAGAGCGTTGATCCATTATTTGGCTATTTATTTACATTAATGTGTATGTTGCCGTTTATTGTGCACCCACTGAAAAACTGTCCAGCATCAGTAGCATGGCTTACGTGGTTACTTGTATAGGCTGAGGTTGTTCTAGGCTGTTGCTTGGTGTGGCGAGAATATTGCTCCACTT